>NC_138383.1:48791141-48805957 GCF_054177405.1 Leptonychotes weddellii
GAGGGAGAAGCAGACCCCCTGTGAGCAAGGAGCCGGATATGGGACTCGATCCCGGGACTCCAGGATCATGACCTGAGCCGAAGGCAGTTGCTTAACCAACTGAGCCACCCAGGCGCCCTGGGCACCAGCTCTTTAATCATCGAGAGTAACAAAATCCTGAAACTGGGACTGATAGTGGGGTTTTCCCCGTTTTTACAGCAGGCAGCATTTAGGGGGACATCCGGCTCACTGAGAAGGCCCAGATAAAAGCCCTGTGGGCTACTGCCTTGAACCTGCCGTGTTGGGCGACGACTGTGTAAGTGTGCGATTGGCGTGCTCCTACGGTTTTTTGCGTAAAAGGGACATTGCTTGTGTAGAAGCGAGGAGTCGCTGTGATTCGCAGCAGCGCCTGGACCACTGTCCCCGGCTGTTCCCTACCGTCTTGGGTGTGCCGATGCCGCCCGGAGGGGTGCCATCACACCAAAATCCCAGAGCGGAAATGCTCAGGTTGCAGTTTGAAGTAAGAAATGTTCATCTGAAACGTAGGTTCTCGGGGCTCCCGGACTCCGTAAGCGGGTGCCGTAGCTGGACTCGTTTTAGATGAAGCTTCCAGAGGCAGAGAGGAGACTGCAGCTTCCTTTCCTAACTTTCCAGGCTGCAGGCTTTGCAACAACGTGGGGAAAATCACCGGTTCTGCCGCGGGGGGGCCGGGGTCAGTGGCTCGCTCTGCGCAGGCCCGCCGCGGGTACCCCCAGCCCTAGGACCGCCAAACGACAGGCGGCGCGGGACCCTCGCGGGACCCCGTCCGGAGCGTGGAGAGGATGCCGGGCGGCCCGCGGCGTCGGGGGCGGGGCTTCCGGCCGCGCGGAGTGGCTTCCGGTGCGAGCGGCGGTGCCGGCGGGAGGTGTGGCGGCGGCTGGACTCGGGCCAGCGGCGGGGTGGGAGGGGAAGGGCCCCGACGCCGCGGCCCCCGGCGCATCGCCCTCGCCGCCCGGGCCTCCCTCGTCCCCCTGCCGACCGGCCTGGGTTCGAGGACCGCCGGCCCTCCCGCCTCTCCCCGGCCTCGCTCATTGGTTCAGCCCCGAACTGGCCGCCCTCGCGGCGGGGCGGGGTGGGGGGGGGCGCCGAGCCCGCGGGGGTGCAGGGGGGGCGCCGAGGCCGCGGGGGTGCAGGGAGGAGGCCACGCACGCTGGGGAGGCGGCTCCCGCAGCCCCTCGCCAGGAGCGGACGGGCTGTCCGCCGGGAGGTGCGGGGAAGCTCGGCTAAGTGCTTCCTCTGCGTTATCCGCGCGTCTGCGTCAGGAAACCAGTACCTCGCCCCGTGTGGCCGAGGGAGCCGACGACGCCCCAGTAATTCTGCCCTCCCCGTGCGCGGCCTCGCCGCGGCACCTGTGCGCCAAGTGTCTGCCTGACGTCCTCTGAGCATCTCTTGCCTCGGCTCTGAAACCCTTGGCCCTGGGAGGGAATACCGCCCGGTAGATGGCTCAGACCCTACCTGCTAGGCTGCGTACACCTGAACCAGTCGACTACAAACGCAAAATAAAGTGCTCCAGAGCCCGGGCTCTCCAGAGGACGGAGAGGTGGCAATCGGCTGGAGTCGCTGAATGCAGCAGGAAGGCGGCTGAGCTGAGCTGGGCGGGGTTCGCAGGATCGATGAGAGGACCTTCCAGGTCTGGGACGCCAAAGCGAAGACTCCCAGGTGGGTGAGGAAGGGAGATGGCTCCAGTTTGCTCTAACCAAGGTCGTTTATCAGTTACCCCACCGTCACAGATCGCGCCAGGAAACGCAACACAGTTCTTGCATGCTGCTGTGGAACAGGTGTTGAAAACCTAGATAACCGCAGGGATGGGCAGATAAGGCGGACACGTTAGTAGGGCTAGTAGGGCTAGTAGGGCGCTTGGAGACGCTGGGAAACAGGAGAGTGCAGGCTCTTCTAACCAGAGCTGCAACCAGCCAAGCAGCAAAGCTCCCAGGGTGGCCAGGTGCTCCCCAAATCCAAGAAGGTCGGTCAAGATTCTTCTATGAAATCCCCCCATCTGAACGTATAGGTAAATCATTCTCACTCTTCAAAAAAACAAACACCGATGGACTAACCAAAATAGGTCTGTTAGCTAACTGGCTTTACCCGGCATAGTATAAGGACCGTATCTCATATTAAAGACTGAGATTTTGCATCTTTTGATTATGAATTATTTCCAGCCTGTCTTCATTCTTTTATAGGATGGAGATGAGGCTTTTCCTTCCTTTGCAGTCCCTCTCTCTGTCAAATAAGTCTTAAAAATCAGTAAATAATTGTGACTAGTAGATGAAACAAACTGGTTTATTTACTGCAGAACTTCTCAGAGCCTTTATTTATTTTTTTAAATATTTTTATTTATTTGACAGGGAGAGTGTACAAGCAGGGGGAGGGGCAGGCAGAGGGAGAAGCAGGCTTCCCGCTGAGCAGGGAGCCTGACACGGAACTCGATCCCAGGACCCTGGGATTATGACCTGAGCCGAAGGCAGACACTTAACTGACTGAGCCACCCAGGCGCCCTCAGAGCCTTTAAAATGTCCGTTTACACTGAGGATCTTGAGCTCAGACTTAAACAGCGTTTGCAAACATTCTATTTCTTCAACACTAAAATGTATGTTTTCCAACATAGTTAATTTGGATGTGTTCATTTAACATAGGTTCTCTGCTTTTTCCCCTCAAAAGAAAGTCATCAGAAAGTCAGTGGTTTTATAGTCAGCAGTGTCTTAGAATCCAGTGATGCTGAGCACGGGAGTTTGAAGCCTTTTTAATGGAGAACCTTCAGGACCTCAGCTTAACCAAGACTCTTGCTCAGAGCTTTGAAACCTTCTCATCTTTCTCTGCTTTTCAGGATTCTGCCCTGCCCCTCGGCTCTGCATCTGATGGCTGGGATTCCAGGGATCTTGTTTTCCCCCAATTGTTGTTACCCCTGTTATCATCATGTGAACTCTTTCCCTGGCCGCAACACCATCCTACAACCTGGAGTGGTCCTAAGGAATCTCAAGTTGATTGTCAAGCTCACTCCCTGAGGAATTCTCCGATCTTGGTGGAGTGTGGACCATCTGGCGTACCTCTTTTTGGCATGATAATCTCCTGACAAATCTCTATGCACATAGGTGCAGTTTTTCCATTTCTGGAAACAGACCCTGCCACCTCTATTCAGGGCCATCAGGCCTGTACCGGAAGGTTTCTCCCAGTCCTGGAATACTCAAGTTCACTTGGACTCTCTGCTTTGTTCTGGAAGTATGTGGGCCTCAGCTCAGGCAGGGTCAAAACAGTCTAGGCCTGTAGACCTCCCAGGAGGGCAGAACTTGTTTTCCTCAGCCACGAAGCTGGACTCGTCTGGTTCGATAGGAGACCATTTCCTGACTTCTGTTACCTTCCTTGTAATATTCACGTGACTCACATTCCAAGTCAGTTATGCTGGCTGCCTTCATTCCTGGTACCCTCCACTGTCTCTCCCCCAGTCCTGCTGCGGCCGCTCCGTAGCCCAGGCCCCAGGAATGGTCCCTGTGGCAGCAGCTGGTGTCATTTCAAGAGGTAGCGACATCTGAGGAGATGACCAAAGATTGGAACTGTTTGAAAGGTCTGCTGCAGGGACACAATGCTGGACAGTTACGAGAACGTGGTCCCTCAGGGTAAGGACTCAGAATCTTCATTCACTAACCCCCTGTACCATCAAAAGGGGAAAACTATCATTCAAAAAGTTCCCACTACTTTCTCCTTGATTCTCCTAAAACGAGCACAGACTCTTCAGCCACAAGAAATTAATTATGTTGGGGACACCTGAGTGGCTCAGTCAGTTAAGCGGCTGCCTTAGGCTCAGGTCATGATCTCAGGGTCCTGGGATCGAGTCCCATATCAGGCTCCCTGCTCAGTGGGGAGCCTGCTTCTCCCTCTCCCCCTGCTCATGAGCTCTCTCTCTCTCTCTCACTCTTTCTCTCAAATAAATAAAATCTTTAAAAAATTTTAAAAAAAATTATGTTGGCTTTTTAGCCTTCCTAACTTCAAGTTCAGAGTTTGCTCTTATCATGTGGTACCTTCCAGCAACATTCTTCCATTTATATTATTTTAAAAGTTACTGAGGGAGGATATTTGTCTACTGCCTTAAGCATTTCCATGTATCCTCTCTCCTATTCAATTAATAAATAAAGACCAGTTAATTAGGTTTCACTTTATGAGCTAACAGTTTCATTTATTCTGTTTGCCTGAAGTCTAAAATTACTACATATTTCTATATATATCTTAAAATTCTTTTGACCTGCTCTGGTTTTGAGCGATCTTAGTTGGCTTTCTAGTTGCTTTATTCTGTTATCGCTTTATACTATGTTATCTTTCTTCTGTGTGGTAGTCTTCAAAAATCAGATGGAAGAATGAGGAACTTCGGAGGGAAAGTCTCCTAGAAGGAATATCGGCGATTTTAACTCTGTTTTCTCTCTCCCTTTCTTAGGCTCCTTCTTACAGTTCTCCACGATGCCCCAGAAAGCTGGAAATGACCCCCCTGGTGTTTCCACTACAAGTGATCTGAAAATGGAGATATATAACATGAGAGAAAAGTTTCTTAAAAGCGTGACAAAGTTAGTAGAAAGCAAAAGTTACAATAGCAAGGTATTTTCCAAAGAAAAGTACTTTCAAACGATAAAGGAAGTCAAAGAAGCTAAGGAAAAGGGGAAGAAGTCCTCGCGTGACTACCGCCGTGCAGCAAAATACGACGTGATCTCTGTGCAAGGCACAGAGAAACTGATAGAGGCGACCCATGGAGAACGGGATCGAATTCGGTATTACGTGCATAAGGAAGAGTTGTTTGATATTCTCCATGATACGCATCTCAATATTGGGCACGGCGGGCGGACACGCATGCTCAAAGAGCTACAAGGAAAATATGGGAATGTCACCAAAGAGGTCATTGTCTTGTATCTGACACTCTGTAAACAGTGCCACCAGAAGAACCCGGTACCCAAGAGAGGTCTTGCCCCCAGGCCCATGGCTTTTAAGGACACTGACTCCAGATGCCAAGTTGAAGTACTTGACATGCAGTCAAATGCCGATGGTGAGTTCAAGTTTATTTTATATTACCAGGACCACTTGACCAAGTTTATTATTTTACGGCCGTTAAAAGCGAAGCAGGCCCATGAGGTGGTCAGTGTCCTATTGGACATTTTCACGATTCTTGGTACACCTAGCGTGTTAGACTCTGGCAGTGGCTTGGAGTTCACAAACCAGGTTGTTCATGAGCTCAATGAAGTATGGCCGGACCTAAAGATGGTCTGTGGTAAGCAGCACCCTGGCCAGGGCCCGGGCTCCCTGGAGCAAGCCAGCCATGACGTCAAGAACATGATAAATGCCTGGATGCAGAGTAACCACTCACGTCGCTGGGCCGAAGGCCTGAGATTCATGCAGATGGTGAGGAATCAGCTGTTTGACATGTCCCTGCAGCGAAGTCCATATGAAGCAATGTTTGGTTTTAAGGCTAAACTCGGGCTGTATTCCTCAGACTTACCCCGAGAAACTGTGGCTGTCTTACAAACAGAGGAGGACCTGGAAATTGCCGAAGAACAGCTAGAAAGTAGCCTTTGGATCAGGCAGGAAGAAAGGGCTGAGGTTGGAGCAGACAGATCTGATATGGATGAGGACCTCAATCCCTCCGCTCCGGAAGCTGCAGAGCCCAGCACCTCACAGGGGGCCCTCTTCTGCTCGTGACCAGGCCATCTGAGAAATGCTGCCAAATTCCCTGGGGAAAGGAACGTGAAGGCTGGACTCTCCCATCGGTCAAATTGTCCATGGCAGTCCTTGCTCAAAGGGGAAAAACGGGTCGGGTCTGTGACCTGGGGCCACCATGACAAACAACCACAACCTTGGCAGCCTAGAACAGCAGGAATTTATTCTCTCATCGTTCTGGGGGCCAAAAGTTCAGAATCAGGGTGTCAGCAGGGTTTGCTCCTTCTGGGGGCCCTGAGGAAGAGTCCATCCCATGCCCCTCTCCTTCCTCTGGTGGTTGCTGGCAATCCTTGGCTTGTACAAGTCCAGTCTCTGCCTCGTCTTTCTGTGGGTCTCCACATGGCCTTCTCCCCTCTGTCTCAGTGTGTGTTCTCCTTTTCCATCTCTTAGAAGGACACTATTGGATACCAAATCCATGTCTTTGAGTTTAAGGCCCACCCCAGTCGAGGATGATCTCATCTCGAGAGCCTCCCCTTAATTATATTTGCAGAGACCCTTTTTCCAAGTGAGGTCAGATACACAAGTATTGGGGGTTTGGCCCTGGGCATATCTTTCTGGGGGACAGAGTTCTACCAACTACCGTCAGAAAAAGGGTGTATTTGCCTGCAGAATATGAACTGATGGGGTCTTAAGTGTATAGAGCTGGTGGTGGTGCCCTCCATATATCTCCCACGCATTCCTTCTCCTGCCAAATCCTGCTCCTCAGACAATACCCCCAAAATTGGGAGCATCAGAGAAGATGTAGATGAAGGACAAGTAACAAGAAAAGAGGTTGGTCCAGCATACCCTGGAGACTGGCCACCTCGGCACCTGCACTCTATTTCCGGCTTCAAGAAAAACCATAGGTGCCATCCCTGCTCTCAGAACGGCACGCTTAGGGAATGGTGTGACCTGCCTGGAACATATTTTATTTTATTTTATTTTTATTTATTTATTTTTTTAAGATTTTTATTTATTTATTTGAGACAGAGAATGAGATACAGAGAGCATGAGAGGGAGGAGGGTCAGAGGGAGAAGCAGACTCCCTGCCGAGCAGGGAGCCCAATGCGGGACTCGATCCCGGGACTCCAGGATCATGACCTGAGCCGAAGGCAGTCGCTTAACCAACTGAGCCACCCAGGCGCCCCTGCCTGGAACATATTTTAAAAGTTGGCCAGAATTAAGACATGGCTGGGATTTGGGTCTGAGTCTGCCAGTTGTCTCTGCCTCAAGAATAGAAAAGCATGGGGACGCCTGGGTGGCTCAGTCGGTTGGGCGTCTGCCTTCGGCTCAGGTCATGATCCCAGGGTCCTGGGATCGAGTCCCGCATCGGGCTCCCTGCTCCGCGGGGAGCCTGCTTCTCCCTCTGCCTCTGCCTCTCTCTCTCTCTGTGTCTCATGAATAAATAAATAAAATCTTATTAAAAAAAAAAAAAGAATAGAAAAGCATGTCTTTCTGGAAGAGGTCAGTACATTCCAGGAAATGACCGGTCACCAGAGACTCTGGAGCAAGGGGCAAATATGGGCCAGAGGTCCCTGCTCCGGCCAGAGAAGACTAGAGCAAGGGCCGGTCTGGGTCATGGTTCAGGGTAAGAAGAACTGACCTGGCCAAGGAGAAGGATAATGCCCTGGATCTGTCTACTGCTGTGTTCCCACAGCCTAAACGAATGCCTAGCCTTTCGGAGGTGTTCAGTAAGGATTTGTCATGGGAACGAATGGTTCTGCAGAGATGGGCACAGGAAGGAGAGGGGCCTGGTCTTTATTCCCCCATGCACCCTTCCCGCATATCCTGGAGCCATCCAAAGCCCATACTGATGGCCCCTCAAGCCGGTTTCCTCCTCCATAAGGGGCAGGACCTACCCCTACCACCTACAGAGGGCGAGACACTGCCTGCTTCACAGGGTGGTTGTGAGAACTCGTGAGAGAATGTGAAGGCCTTTGTCTAAACACTGAAGTTCTGCCATGTGAGTTGTCCTTGCTACCAGCGGGGCCGGTCTCCCACATGAAAGCTGGAGGCCTCTGCCCTTCCTTTGCTGGTTAAACAGTGTTGCAGGGAGGCTACATGATTATTATTAGGAAGGAGGTGATCGCACCTTCCACCTTGTTTCCGGGGGCCACAACCTTGCTCCATCCTTGGCCGGGACCTCACTCTGCATTGCTCCTTTGTCACCTGGCAGGGTCTCTCGGAGGCCCGGCTCGACTGTTGTTACCCACCCTCATGCTGACCTACCACCTCATGGTTGCCGGGCAGACCAGGAACCGCATCATGGACCGTGCGGGTGAGAGGTGAGATGAGGCTCAGCATCTCCGCCTTCCCCGGCGAGGGGCTACAGATAACCCAGGTTTCCTGAGCTGCTGCATCGCCACTCTTCCTTCCCCTCTTACTTCGTAATATTGGTGGTGGGAGAGAGTTAGAGGTGGACACCAAGACCCGGCGTGGCCTTACTCTGCGTTTCAGCATCTGGAACAGAGGCTACTGGGGCACCACCAGATGCTTTCAGGGTGCGGATGTGGTTTGTGTGTGAAACTTAAAACAATCACCACCGTCACTCTCAAAACGAGATTGCATATACACCTCTTGAAAACTTGGAAAATCCGGCCACACCAGGCCCACGTCTTTGCATTGCAACAAAGGCCTGGAGCTCAGTGGTAGCCCCCAGGGGGCAGTATGTGCATGTCCTCCAGGCGGCCACCGTCTGGCCACGCAGAATACGTGCATGTGCATTTCTGTGGCCCGTTGCTGAAGAAGGGCACTGTGAAGTCATAATATGAACCAAGGCCAGAAACCAACTTCTGTTATCTTTAAGAATTTATGATGAAAGTGGCATTCCACATCAGCGGGAGGGGTGGTATTAGTTAATGGTGCTAGATCAGTTAGCTGTCCATCAGGGAACACGAAGTCTGATTCCTAAAGAAGAAATGGAACTATAAAAATATTGGGGAAAAATGGGATTGTCATGATCTTGGAATGGAGAAAGCCTTCCTAAGCACTACATGAAATTCAAAAGCCATAAAAGAAAAGGCTGATATACTTGCCCTCATGAAAATTTTCAAATATCTATGGGAAATACTGCCGTTTAAAAAGTGAACAAAGATAAGTGACATTGGGAGAAAATATTTGCAACATCTAAAACATCCTAATTTTTAAAAAGGATGCTTATAAATGAATAATGGGAAGAACAGCCAATAGAGAGCAAACAGAGGCTACCCACAGAAGAAAAAGAAACAGGTAGTCAATGCTTCACGTGCCTGCGTGCAGCTGTGGGTGATCGAAGAACCCTGGGCTTGTCATCAGAGCAGGGCTCTCCATTTCAATGAAACACACTCAAGTTATTTGAGAATCTTAATGTTCTCCATTGTGCATGTGGAAGAGACACGGGCCTAGTGATCCTGTCTTGATTGAACAAACCTTACTGATAAGGAGGTACAGTGATTGCTACATTATTTTCAAGACAGCTGTATTAGTTTCCTGGGGCTGCCCCCAACAAACTGGGGGGCCAAAAGAACAGAAATGTATTGTGTCACAGTTCTGGAAGCCAGAAGTCTGAGATCAAGGTGTCCGCAGGGTTGGCTCCTTGCCAGGGCTCTGGAGAGACTTCCGTGCCCCTCATAGCTTCTGGAAGCCTCAGGTGTCCCTGGGCTTGCAGATGACATTCTCTCCATGTCTTCGCATCTGTGTGTGTCTGTGTGTGTCTGTGTCTGAATCTGTGTCCAAGGGTCCCCTTCTAAGAAGGACCCCATCATGTTGGATTAGGGCCCACCCTAGTGATGTCATTTCAGCTTGATCGTCTGCATCCTTATTTGGCAATAAGGTCACATTCAAAAGTACTGGGAGGTATGCCTTCAACATCTTTTTTTGGGGGGTGGGTCCTCCCCCCAAAAAAAGATGTGGGGGATACAGTTCAACCCAGAGCAGCAAGCAATCAGAAGGACAGTTTATTTTCAGAGGTAATTTTTTTTTTTTAAAGATTTATTTATTTGAGAGAGAGAGAGAGAAACAGCATGAGAGGGGAGAGGGTCAGAGGGAGAAGCAGGCTCCCCGCTGAGCCGGGAGCCCGATGTGGGACTCGAACCCAGGACTCCGGGATCATGACCTGAGCCGAAGGCAGTTGCTTAACCAACTGAGCCACCCAGGTGCCCTTCAGAGGTAATTTTTATGCAGTGTAGCAACAATTTCTAAAGTCTTGGGAGACTTAACAAAATCCCAAATAACACTTGCAAGAGCAGATTATATTAACAGAAAACAAACAAAAAAAAATTGGTACCAGTTACAAACGTTCATGCAAATCTTCGTTTTACTCAGAAGCAAACTGTTGTTAAGAAAGATCTTAATACCTTGTCCTACTGGATCATTTGGCTTAGTTTTAATGATGCGGAATGCCATCTACCCCCACATCTGTCAGCGGGAGTGTTACCACATCTTTCCTAGACTCCCTTTGTGACCTATTGGAGACTTGCATTTTTAGGGCTAATCTCTAGAATTCTGTTAGGAGGCCCATGGAGTTCAATTTTACTAGAATACAAGGGAGAGCAGGCTAACAAAGACTTCACTCAACAGTGAGGGAAGGAGTCTGTAGAATCTTTCTTCCACGGACCCCAAGCACTGCCTCTTGCATGTACACACCTGTAACCTTGACCGTCCCCTGAACTCCAAGCTCATCTGCGAGATGGAGCTGATGATAACCCCAACCTCCGGTGGTGACCGCACCTGGTACTACCATGGTGACCACCGAGTAAGGTATAGAATTGTTGAATCCGCATGTTGTACACCCAAAACTAGTGTGGCATTGTATGTTGATGACGCTTCGATTAAAAAAAGCATTTGTTGGGCGCCCGGGTGGCTCAGTTGGTTAGGCGACTGCCTTCGGCTCAGGTCATGATCCTGGAGTCCCGGGATCAAGTCCCGCATCAGGCTCCCTGCTCGGCATTTGTTGAGTAATAATCCCCACCTCCCAGAGCTGTGATGAGGTTTATGGGAGGCGGGCGTATGTATGGGTGTTGATCAGTGCCCGGCCCTTGCGCCCCCGGCCCTCTGCCTGTCCTCACACACAGCATTGTGCTCAGCCACAGCCGGCCCCGGTGTGCTGGGTCAGGACATGCTCAGCCCGTCAAGGTTGAGTGCACCACTGCCATTCGCCTACCCTCGGAGTTCAGAAGTGCAGTGGAAAGAGCTTCTCTGGTCCTCAAATACACTTCTGCTTTTTTGTGGGGGTTTATAGGGGATTTTGGGGGGTGGTTTTCTTGTTTGTTTTTGGCGGTAGGAACATCTGACGTGAGATCTACCCTCTTACCAAATTTTTAAGTATACAATACAGTATTGTTAACTATAGGCAAAAATGTACAGATGTCTAGAATTTAGTCATCTTGCATAACTGAAACTTTATACCCACTGAATAGCAGCCCCCCATTTCCCCTCCCCCTAATCCCTGGCAACCACCATTCTGCTTTCTGCTTCTCTGTGTTTGACTATTTTGGATTCCCCATAGGACCAGAATCCTGCAGTATTTGTCCCATGTGACTGGTTTATTCACGTAATGCCCTCAAGGTTCATCCACATGGTCACATGTAGCAGGGTTTCCTTCTTTTTTGAGGCTGAATAAACCATTGTGGGCACATAGTACATTTTCTTTATCCACCCATCCATCAATGGGGTATGTGAGTAGCTTCCACGTCTTGGCTCTTGTGAATAATGCTGCAGTGAACATAGGAGTGCAAATATCTTTCCAAGATCCTGATTTCAACTTGGGTAAATGTGTAGGAGTGGGGTTGTTGGATTATATGATATATCCATATTGAATTTTTTTTTTTAGGAACCTCCATACTATTTTCCATAGTGGCTGCACCATTTTGCATTTCCCCCAACAGGATGCCAGAGTTCCTGTTTCCCCACATCCTCACCAACACTTGTTACCTTTTGGGTCTTATTGACGACATTCCTAACGGGTGTGACGTGGTATCTCATTGTGGTTTTCATTTGCATTTCCCTGATGACTAATGATGCTGAACATCTTGTCATGTGCCTGTTGACCATTTGTATGTCTTCTTTGGAGAAATGTCTATTCAAGTCCTTGGCCTATTTTTAAGTTGGGCTATTTGGGGTTTTTGGTGGTAGCGTTTGGGGTGGTGGGGTTTTTTGTTTTTGTTTTTTTGGTTTTTTTGCTTTGAGTTGAAGGACCTCCTTATATTTTTTGGATATCAACCCTTTATCACTTAAATGGTTTGCAAATATTTTCTCCCATTCCATAGTTTGCCTTTTCACTGTGTCCTTCACTGTGCAGACACTTTTTAGTTTGATGTAGTCCCACTTGTCTCTTTTTGCTTTTGTTATCTGTGCTTTTGGTGTCATACCCAAGAAATCACTGCCAAGACCAATGTCATGAAGCTTTTCTCCTGTGTGTTCTTCGAGGAGCGTTGCCGTTCCAGGTCTGAACATTGATGTATTTAATCTATTCACTTCTGCTATTAACGGAGGGGGGAGAAGCTTATTTTCCAGCAATTCCAACCCTCATGTGACAGTGCTTGAAACACCAGAAAGGGCTACACAGGTGCTAATGGTACATTTCATGAGTTACCCTCCCAAAGGTCACCAGGGGACCCCCACTTCCTAGCCCATGGCTCCTGCTCAATCCTAATCCATCTTGGCCTCTTTGGGATGTTAAATCCACGTCAACTCTCATCCCACCTTCTTTTTTGTTTCCATGAAATGGAAATCTAGCGGGTTTTGTCCTACTTAGGACCACTCATGCATTCCTGCCTCGCTGCTACTCTCCCCCTCCTCCACTGAGATACTGTGTTCTGAGAACCTGGTTTTATTGTTCCCCTCTTCCTCATCCTTGCCCATTTTTTTCTAGTCTGTGTCAACTGGAAGACTTGTGTGTGCAGAACTCCCTCAACCCCCTCCCCAGCTCCAGTCTTCACACTACTTATGGTCTTCTCAGGGCCAGTAATCACCCCAGACATGCTGGAAAAGAGAAACTGAGGCACGTTAGCATTTGGAAGAGCCTGTTGGCACAAACATCGATTTGAATTGAGCAATGTTGACCCCAAAGTGGTTAGGAGTGCTCACCTGACAGGAGCTGGGGCAAGGTTTTTGCAGGAAGTCACTGAAGCAAAGCAAGGCAATTATTTGATTGGTTATCGCTTAAGCAGTCACCTTATTTAAGAAAGCCTAGTTGGCTGCTTGTGATGGGTTGTTCTTAAGTTTCACTTGCCTTGTACACCCGAAGTCTGGCCTAAGTTTTGGTTTGCTTATGTAGACTATCACAGTGTTCGCGCCACCCCAGTCTAATGACCTCCTTGTTCGAATACTTTAACGATACCCTCTGTGTTCCCAAATTCTATTAATGGCACCATGGGATCACCTAAGGCACTAACCTCAGTCATCCTCAATAACTCATTCTTCCTCACTGGCTGCAGGCAATCATTGGCAGATGATGTCATTCCCTACCAGTGGCGTTATGTTTTCCAAGCATGGATGTGACCTCTATCTATAATGCATGCCCTTCTAGACCTTCATCAAGAGATGGGGTTTGTCATCTCCTTGAACCTAGATAGACCTGCGTTCCTGCCTTCACTGACAGAGTACAGAAGAGGCCGTGATATTTGTCTTTGGAGATTAAGTCACAAAAATACCACCTCACTGTTTTTGGAATGCTCATTCTTGGAACCCAACCACCATGCTGTCAGGAAGCCTAAGCTTTCCCTGTGGAGTGACTCACTTGGAAAGGAACCAGTACCTCCAGCCCTCAGCTCTTCACCAACAGCCAGAACCAACTTGCCAACCATGTGAGTAAGCCATCTTGGAAAGCAGACCCTCCAGCTCCCAGTTGATCTTCCCCAGATGATGCTGTACACAACAGAAATAAGCCCTGGCCAAATCACAGATTCCTGTGAAAAATACATGGTTGTAGTTTTAAGCTACTAAGTTTGTGGGTGGTTTGTTATGCAGTAACAGATAACTGATACCCTAACTCTGAAATGCCTCTTAAATCTATTATCATCTCTCCATTTCCCTAAGTCAGGCCCCCATTATCTTGCTTAAATTGGGAGACAATCTGCCTCATGAATCTGTGGAAGCAAAGCTCTGCTCACAATAATAGTAAACACCACGGAATGCCGATTTATCTTCAATGCTAAGGTGCTTTGAATTCATTCTGTTATTTAATCCTTACAATCCTACAAAGTGGTTTGAAGCTGAAGAAATAAGTTTAAGTAGCACAGCAACTTGACTTAATTTCTCTCTTTTACAGAGGAGGAAATGTTGCTCGGAAAGGGCATCTAGCCCAAGATCCAAACCCAAGTCTTTCTAAGTCCAAGGTCAGCTCTTAACAACCACCTTTCTTGCCCACGAATTTCTAGTGGTGCCTGTGCTCATGGGAAAATGGCTTAACCCTGACTCCAAACTTGATATGCAAGTCGGCACACAGTGTGGTCCTGACTCGTGCACGATGAGCAGCTTCGGTTCTGTGTGTGGCCTCAGGGCTAGGCATGTGAACTTTTCCATTACACTTGCAGTAGGGAGAGAGTCAGGCCATCAGCCAATCTAGGCTCTTGCCAGAGTCACTTACACTTGCCAAGACTTGGTTCCCTCAACCAAAACCAGATGATTGAACCAGCCCATCTGAGAGTGCTCTTCCTGCTCTCTGTGTAATGTGGAAACTGTCCTCTTGTACTTTCGCGCTTCCTGCCTCTCCTAGGACGCCCACGCCGAAGCTCCCCAGCAGGGCTCATGTCCCCGCTTCCAAGAAGGTGAGAGAAGATGGGAGACTCAGAGAATGATGCTTTAGCGAAAGTTCTCCATCTACCACTTTATCAGAACTAGCTTTATGTTGTGGAATAAAATCTGCTTTTCTGCAGCTCTAGGAGAAGAAGGGACATTTTTCTTCTGATATTTCTGAGATGCTGTTCCCAGTGGTTTTGTGAAGCTAAGCATTGGCGTGCTCTTGAGTTGGCACCAAGAGGAGCAAGGGAAGGTGCCTGAGAACCTGACACACACTTGCTTCCCAGTTATGTTACATGCCTTTTAGACATGAGAGCAACAGACCATTAAAGCATGGTTTGCCAACGCCAAGTTCCGTCACCGCGCAGGCTAATTACCTCGGCCCAGTTACCTTAACCTTTTCCAGTTCC
>NC_138383.1:48806057-48850726 GCF_054177405.1 Leptonychotes weddellii
TTTTATCTTGGCGCTAATCTTTGTTTACCCAGGTTCTGACATTTTTACCCCAGAATTAATTACCCCAGATGGTCTGCTCTCCTGTGTTTTCCAAGCAAACAAAGTGGGCAGGAAATAAGAGTTTCCTGAGCAAATTGGCCTTCCGTTTTAGTGCGAGACTTTGCCTTTCAGAAGCTTGCTTATTTTATGTCTACTTTTTCTATTTATAATTGATTAAAGATTTTTTTCATTTGGATCTAATTAGATTTTACCTTTTCCCATCTAAAACGTAGTCCTAATATTCTGCCTTTCGCTTCCCTGAGTTTCCTTCGTAGAATCCACTGTTCTGTTTCATTTGAACCGTGACATCCTTTTTGTCGACCAGCTCCTTGCTCAGAATAGCTTCTCCACACCTGGAACTTTGGCCTCGATTTCTTCTCACTTTTAGGCACTTCCCTTGACAGGACGGTGTGCGTGAGCAGCAGATGAGCTCTTGTGAGCCTTGCCTCTTGGCATTTTGCACAGATAGGTCCCTCCTAACTTTGGTGAGTCATCCAACAACCAGATGTTTGCTTCTCTTCCCGCTCCGCTCCACCTCAGCCCTGAGCGTGCTGTTCCCTGAAGGACAGCTCCTCTCTTTCTGCCATTCTGCAAGCAGGAATCCTGGAAATGGCCACCTTAAGTGCAGGGACTTACAGTAGGATCTTCCCTCTGCATGTAACCCAGGTCACCAGTAATAACCCAGTCCCAGAACACTGCCCCTCCACCTGAACCGGGGTTGGGCCAGGCTAGACACCTGGGAGCTGCCCCTCCCATTGCAGTCACTTTCTGTATCTGGATGAGAGCCTCCCCGAAATCTGTCATCAGGCTTGGCTTTTCCTCTCCCATCTCTCCTCACACCCCCACTTCTCTGGCCCCTCGCTTCCATCCATTCAGTCAATGTCCATAGAAACCTGCTGTGTGCCCGGCGGGCTGGTCTGCGGAGGCACCACCAAGCCCCCGATCTTGGCAGTGTGCTATCTGCTGACCCAGGGGCACAGCAAAGACTTCTCAGTCAGTACCGGCGGAGCTCCGTGAAGGCCCCGCACAAAGGCCACTGAAGCTGAGTGTTGAAAGCAGGTTTGCGGCTCACCCGTGAACATTCTCCATTCTGCCTACTTTGTATCAGAGGACTTCTTGCAGGGGAGATAAGCTTGGCGGGATCATCAGCAGAAAACCCTAGCAGACACCACCTTAACCCAGTGATCAAATGAACATCCCCAGCATTTGTACGACCCAGCGTTTCTGTGACGTTTCTACCCAAAATGCGTTACGTGAATCTAATTATGAAGAAACAAGAGATAAGCCCAGATTGAGGGCCATCCTACCAAACAGCTAGCCTGCGCTCTTCAAAAAGGTCCAAGGTGTGAAAGACAAAGACTGAAGGAAATAAAAGACGAAGGAACTGTCCCAGTTAAAGTAGGCTAAAAAGACATGACAACTGAATGCAGTGCATGATCCAGAACTTTCTTTTGTCATATTGGACGTCACTAGGACAATTGGCAAAATCTGATTATTGCCTGCAGATTACAGTGTTGTTTTATTCAATGTTAATTTCCTGATTTTGAGAATTGTTCTGTGGTTATGTAAGAGTTTTTAGGAAATACACATTAGCGTATCTGAGGGTAAAGGGGCATCATGTCTGTAATTTATTTTCAAGTGGTAGTAGAGAAAAAAAAGTGTGTGTGTGTGTGTGTGTGTGTGAATAGAGAGGCTGGCAGAGATAAATCAAATGTAGTCATGTTAACATTTGGGGAAATCTGAGTGAAGAGTATAAAGGACTTGTTTATACTGCTATAACAACTTTTCTGTAAGTCTGAAATGTCTAAAAAAATTTTTTAGGGGCGCCTAGTGGTTCAGTCGGTTAAGCGTCCAACCCTTGGTTTTCGCTCAGGTCGTGATCTCATGGTTGTGGGAATTGAGCCCGTGTCAGGCTCCGCACTCAGCGGGGAGTCTGCCTGAGAGTCTCTCTCCCTCTCCCTCTGTCCCTTCCCCCGTGCATGTGCTCTCTCTCTCTCTCTAAAATAAATAAATCTTTAAAAAAAAATTTTTTAAGAATTGGTAGGTCCCACCAAAGAGGACAGACAGTTTTGCCTTTTTGTGACCAGTCCCTTAGGCTTCAGGACCTGTGAGCATGGTAATACAAGGCAGTAACTCACAGTGTGCTCTTGGGCCCGCACAGGTGGGTTTCCATGAGAGCAAGACTCACTCTGTCATCCAGGCCTGGCATCCCATCCCCCATGTTGCAAATCCTCCTGTGCCATTTCCCCCTCTGGACACAGGTATATCCCAAGGATTCAGGAGAATATGGCATCTGACAAATCCCTACGCAGCTACACAGATGGAGCCAGACTTCTCCCAGGTACCTACAGTTTCTATCTCACCAGCTGGCTTCACCCCAAACAGTAGTCCCCCATTAGCTGAATCCTTTGACGACATTCCTTTCTGCAAAACAGGGGTTCTTAGCCTGTTTCTGTCTAATGGTCCATGGAGGCAGAAAATTATGAGGCTTGGGTTTTCTCCATTGTAGCAAATTAAACTCTATATTCTCTCTGTCTTGGCACTTGGTAGGTTTTTTTTTGTTTTTTGTTGTTGTTTTTAATCATAGACTTAATATTTGAGAGCAGTTTTAGACTCACAGCAAAACTGAGCACAAAGCACACACAGTCCCCAGGTACCCCCCCACACAGACACGCATGCGTAACCACCTCCCGACATCAACATCTGGCGCCAGTGAGGTATGCTTGTGACAGTAAGACAACAGGACACATCATGGTCCCCCAAAGCCCATAGTTTGCATTAGGGTTCACTCTTGGTATTCTATATCCTGTGGGTTTTGACAAATGTAAAATGACATGTATCCACCTTTATAGTGTGATACAGAACAGTTTCACTGCCTGGTAGTCCCCTGCACGCCCACCTATTTTTCCCTCCCTCCCTACTCCCAAATGCCTGGCAACCACTGACCTTTTCACTGATCCCATAGTTTCACCTTTTCTAGAATGTCATATGCTTGGAACGATACAGTATGGAGCGTTTTCAGACTGGCTTCTTTCACCTGCCAATATGCATTTAAGTTTCCTCCCTGTCTTTTTGTGGCTTGATAAATCACTACTCTTTATCACTGACTACTATTTCACTGTATGGACATACCACAGTTGATCCATTCATCCTTCGAAGGACATTTAGGTTGCTTCCAATGTGGGACCGTTGTGAATAAAGCAGCTATAATTATGTGCAGCTTTCTGTGTGGGTGTACATTTTCGATTCACTGGGTGAATATTAGGAGTACCAATTGCTGGATCATACGGCAAGGGTATGTTTTCATTCAGTGAGAAACTGACAGACTAGCTTTCAAAGTGCCGGCACCATTTTGCACTCCCACCAACAACGAATGAGAGTTCCTGTTGCTCCACATCACTGGATTTTAGCCACTCTAACGGGTGTGCTGTGGTATCTCCTTGTTTTGATTTGCAATCCCCTAATGTCATGTGATCTCAAGCATCTTTTGCTATGCTTATATGCCAGCACGCTCTATGGACTGACCCAGCCAGGTGCCCCAGCAGTTAAGTCAATTTAGAAAACGATAATAAAACTGCAGAGAATTAAGATATTAGATCAAAGATACAAAGAATGTAAATCCTAACCTATATTGAGGAAAAAGGACCCCAAAGTCAAATGTATACATGTGTGGTAAAATCTTTCCATTATTTTTCTGCCAAGTTGATTTATAAAAGTTTCTTTCACAGGGCGCCTGGCTGGCTCAGTCGGCGGAGCCCACAGCTCTTGATCTCCGGGGTCGTGAGTTCAAGCCCCACCTTGGGCATAGAGATTACTTAAAAATAAAACCTTTGTTCAAAAGTTTCTCTAGTTATTCTGACATCATACATGAATGGCTATCTCTTGTGCAATATCAGCAGCTTCTTCAAGCCTTGCCATCTGATCATCATTTGAACCGAGGTCCGAAAATCCCAGCTCTGTGGGATTTGTAGTTGTCTTTGTGAGGGGAACAGCTTTGGCTTCACTGTGTGTTTCTTTTCTTTAAGATTTTATTTATTTATTTGACAGAGACACAGCGAGAGAGGGAACACAAGCAGGGGGAGTGGGAGAGGGAGAAGCAGGCTTCCTGCGGAGCAGGGAGCCCGACGCGGGGCTCGATCCCAGGACCCCGGGATCATGACCCGAGCCGAAGGCAGACGCCCAACCGACTGAGCCACCAGGCTCTGTGTCTTTCTCTTTCCCTTTCCGCCAAAGGGGTTGTGCCAATGAAGAACCCTAAAATCTTAAAATCCAACAGTCTTATAACAACCAAGCTAAACTCTCACTCAAACCACATAGCGTAGTCTTCAGGGGCCACCATAACAAAATCCCACGGTCTGGGGGCTTAAATAGCAGACATTTATTTACTCACAGTGCTGGAGGCTGGATGTCCAAGGTCAAGGCGCCCACCAGTTGGATTTCTGGTGGCAGCTGTCTTCCTGGCCAGCAGGCAGCTGCCATCTGGCCCTGCCCTCCCAAGGCCTTTCCTTGGTGCGCAGCGATGGAGCAAGGAAGCAGCTCTCTGGCATCTCTCTTTTTTGCTCTTGAACGTTGCAGTTGCTATGTCATGAGGACCCTTAAGCAGTCCTTTGGTCCACATGGCTAGAAATTTAGGCCTCCAGCAAACAGTCATATGGAGTGAGTCTCCTAGGGGGGAGACAAGTGTGGCTCTTGCCAACAATTTGACTGCAAATTCATGAGGGATGCTGAGCTGGAACTAACCAGCTATGCAGCTCTCACATTTTTCACCTTAATCTTTGCCTGGAAGCCATGTTTGTCTAATGGAGTGAATCTCCATAAGAGTCTCAAGAGGCCACAGAGTGTGTCACAGAATAAGTTTGGCAGAGACACCACCAGCATGGTCTGCAAATGACAGAGACAATACAAAAAGAAAAGAGAGGCCTTTGGACCCCAAAATTCTCCTAGCAAGATGTAGGCTGAGAAAATCATACAGCTGCAAACAGAGGCTGCCTTTTGTGGAAAGGAAGGATGATTCAGAAGGTAGTACCAAAGGCCTCGCAGGTGGAGCTGTGGAGAATACACAAATGGTCAACAGGCACAGGAGATGCATCTTGGGGAAATGTGTTAGGAAAATCCAAATCAAAACCACAACGAGATGCTGCTTCACATCTACTAAGGTGGCAAGAATCAAAAGGATGGACAATAAAAGTGTTGGCCAGGCTGTGGAGAGAGTGGAACCCTCACACGTTACTGGTGGGAAAGTAAAGTCATACAGCTGCTTTGAGAAACATTCTGGAAGTTCCTCAAGAAGTTTAACAGAGAGTTACCATGTGACCCAGTGATTCCACTCCTAGTTATAAACCCTGGAGAGCTGAAAACATATGTATGAAAACTTGGACAGAAATCTTTGTAACAGGAGCACCTGGGTGGCTCAGTCATTAAGCGTCTGCCTTTGGCTCAGGTCATGGTCCCAGGGTCCTGGGATCGAGTCCCATATCGGGCTCCCTGCTCAGCAGGAAGCCTGCTTCTCCCTGTCCCTCTGCTTGCTCCCCCCACTTGTGCTCTCTCTCTCTCTCTCTGGCAAATAAATAAATGAAAATCTTAAAAAAAAAGAAATCTCCATAACAGCATTATTCATAATAGCCCAAAGGTGGAAGCAACCCAAATGTCCATGCACTTAACAAATGGATTGTTAAAATATGGCATATCCATACAATGAGATATTATTCAGCCATAAAATGGAATGAAGTACCAATACATTTTACAACATGAATGAACCTTGAAAATATGATGCTAAGAAAAGAAGCCAGACACAAAAAGCTGTATTTGTATGATTCCATTTATATGAAATGTCCAGAACAAGCAAATGCATAGAAACAGAAAGTAGACTAGTAGTGTTCAAGGACTGAAGGGAATGAGGAATGGAGAATAATTAGAGCAAGTGAAGTGTTCTGGAATTGGGTAGTGGTGATGGTTGTGCATTGTGAATATACTAAAATCACTGAATTATGTACTTTAAAATGATAAGTTTTATGGCATGTGTGTTATATCAAAAACAAACAAACAACAAGAACAACCATGGATACTTACACCTGGACAGAAATAGGACTGAGTCTTAATCAAGGAGATTTCAACATTTTCCCAGCTGGATTTCAAAACTGCTATGGACCAGTGACTCCTGTGTCCCTCTCATTCCTCCCCCACCCCAGCTGTCGTTATTGAATTACAATTAACATACAGTGTTCTATCAGTTTAAAGTGTACAACATAATGATTCAACAATTCTATACATTGCTCAATGTTCATTATACATCATTGTCGCCCTTTCTAAGCAGTAGCGTCTGTAATGATTATCCCTTGACTGTCCTGCCATTGTTTTCTGGATATGTGGGGGATGGTCACGTGTCTCTGTAGTTCACAGGTATTCAGATTGAGAGCAACTGTATTTAAAGCATTACATCCAAAGAGCCTCATCTGCACCTGGACCTAATTTAGGTGGTGTATTACTTTGCTAAGGCTGCCATAACAAAGTACCATAGACTAGGCGGTTTAAACAACAGAAATTTATTTTCTCACATTTCTAGAGGCTAGAAGTCCAAGATCAAGTGTAATAGGTTTGGTTTCTTTTGAAACCTCTCTTACCTCGCTTGCAGATGAGCATCTTCTCTCATGGTTTTCCTGTGTGCATGCACATACCTGGTGTCTCTTTGTGTTCCTAAACTTTTCTCATAAGGACACCACTCAGGTTAGACAAAGGCCCATCACCCATCTTAACGTAATCACCTCTTAAAGACCCTATCTCCAAATAGTTACATTCTGGGGTACTAAGGGTTAGGTCCTCAACATATCGATTTGTGGGGGAGATAAAATTCAGCGCATAGCAGATGGCAAGTGTATCATAAATTCTTAAAACTTCATATTTGCCTGATGCCTCAGCATCCCCACAACGAGGCTGTGAGCGCTTCACCAGGTGAGCAGGTGCACCAGTGTGATGAGGCTGGTTCCTGCCACAAGTTCTCCTTCTTGCCCTCCCCTGTAAAATTCAAATGCACTAATGAAATTCCCTCCTATGTTTTGTTTGTTTGGTTGGTTGGTTGGTTAAAGATTTTTCTTTATTCATTTGACAGAGAGAGACACAGCGAGAGAGGGAACACAAGCAGGGGGAGTGGGAAAGGGAGAAGCAGGCTTCCTGCCGAGGAGGGAGCCCCACTCGGGGCTCAATCCCAGGACCCTGGGATCATGACCTGAGCCGAAGGCAGATGCTCAACGACTGAGCCACCCAGGCGCCCCGAAATTTCCTCATACGTTTGCTTGTGTGCCCCACCCTGACCCCAGTAAAGGCACTTGGCCATGGGTCCTCACTCTCTCAGCTCCCCGTCTGCAGGGTTGATCTTGCTCTCTGGGCACTCCTCCTATGTGGCCTCCATGTGGAATATCATGCCTCCCTCTTCTAGGACTTGTGGATATAATGAATCCTCCACTTTTGTATACCTCTCTGAGTGCAATTTCCACAGCTTTATTGGAATAACCCTTAAAGACCCACGAGGACTTAGTTCCTCACAACACAGTAGAATTTTGAACTTTTAGCTGATTGATGCTCTACTGGGATGAGGATTTTCAGGGCCTTGAGAGAGGTGTATATTGTATGTATGAAGAATGTAAATAATTTGTGACCAGAAGATAGAATGTGGTGATTTTAAAATAAATCCACAGGGCGCCTGGGTGGCTCAGTTGGTTAAGCAACTGCCTTCAGCTCAGGTCATGATCCTGGACTCCCAGGATCAAGTGCATTGGGCTCCCTGCTCAGCGGGGAGTCTGCTTCTCCCTCTGACCCTCCTCCCTCTCATGTTCTCTCTCTCCTTCTCTCTTTCAAAAAAAAAAAAAACTTTAAAAAAATTTTAAAAATAAAATATATCCACAGATTCTTGATATTCTTCCCCTCAAGAAGTGAAACTTAATTCCCCTCCTGCCTAGCCCCTGTAGACATTTGAGTTTATGACTTATTCCAAATTACAAAATCCCTTTCTCCAATTACATGTATATATATAGTAGAGGTCATGACATCCCTCTGTTTGATGTCCCTTCCCCAAGGATGATTAATTCAATAGGTTCTTCAATAGATCCTTGCTACCAGGGGGAAGGAGTCCAAGGGGGACCATGAGCAGGGATTTGTGGAATGCCTGTTCTGCCCAAATTTCAAGCCTATGTATTCGATTCTTTGCTCAGAATGTCTGCTTGGAACTAAGTTAGGAATCCCACTTCTGCTGGTCAGGTATGATAAAGATAAGAATCTTAAAAGAGCCTCAAAACCAAATAGAAATCAGTTATATATATTAGATTGAACCATATGAAATCACCAGCATTTAACTGCTAAAACAGCAGTATCGTATGTTTCAACCTAATAATATATATGGTTTTAACATATCCAATCCGCTCATAATTTGTCCCTTCCCTCCTCTAGCTGGCTGGCATGATGGCTCCATCTGCAGAGATATGACAAAGATCAGTCACAGCTGCTCTCTTGGGCGGCCAGCCTTTCTGTGCAGGATGTCTGAATCCCGATAGTCATTGCCTGCGCTGCCCAAGGCAGGCGCTGCACGTGTTCATGAGACTCAGGTTATAACCCAAAGGTGCAATCTGTCTCTTGAGCTTAGGGCCCGACTCTGAGGTTCTCCTCCTTGTCACGTTTTCTTCCCGCTGTTACGGGATGGAGAACATGGGAGGCTTGGGTGGAGAGCGATAGCAACCAGGGAGTTGAGGTGGTGGTGGTGGAGGTGAAGATGGTGGTGGAGGTGTGATGGAGGTGAAGGTGTGATGGAGGTGAAGGTGTGATGGAGGTGGAGGTGGTGCTGGGGGTACCCAGGCACAGGGCTCTAGGACTTCTCAGTCACCTGCTCTGGACACAGAGAGTGGGACTGCTGCCCAATGCCCACAGTACAGCCCCACCCCAGGTAACCCGCCTCTTACCTTGGGCCTGTGTGCTCTTGGACTGTTCACTCTGAATAAACCAACTCGCTCCTAAGTGATCTCTCTCCCCTGGTCACTTCCCTTTACCTACTAACGAATGTTGAGATCGTAACACACATGGGCACACCTACTACCCTCTGGTTGCACCTGCCATACCTACCTGGTCTTCAGAGACTGCCCTTCTTTAGCTGGGTTGGGACTATCATGTGCTTCTTTGAAGGTACCCCCTGGCTCTGGAAAATGGTCCTTAGTTTCTCCCAAAACATATCTTCCTGGGTACTTTTCCTCTTCCTTTCTTTGGGGGTGTGGTAAGGGTTTGGCGGGTGGTGGGTGAACAAAACTCCCGTGTGCTACGGGAGAGATTGGGCACTTCTGGGAACCAAAGGGTGCCAAAAGGCTCCTGAGGAGGAACAATTGGGAAACAAAGTTGTTCTTTCTCCCTCCTTCTCCTCCTTCAAGTTGTTGTCTTGTCTCAACAACGGCCAGACATGATAAACAAGAGACCATTTATTCCACATCGCTCCAACAATAAGCAAGCAGGAACAAGGAGGAAAAGTAATATTCTCCCTCTCTAACTCCTTGCAGTGATGAAGGCCAACCACCCCCCCCCCCCAAGGTTGTGAGAAAGGATGAGGACAGGGATGCAGATGAATGGGCAGGATTTCCGACAAGGTTACGAAGATGCCTTCTTTTGCTCAGGATCCGGGACTTCCCTCTGGGTGATAGAGGCATGTGAGACAACCGGCTTCTTCAGCAAGTTTTGTAGAGGGCTGGAGCAGTTGCTGCAGAACTTAGTGCCACAGGGACGGTTCATAATCACCATCCAGAAGTGTTGGTGGTTGAAGTAACAGAGGGCTGCTGGGAAAGCACAAAGGGATGGGGGAGAGGAAATTTGGAGAACCGGAAGAAAGTGGCCAGCGAGATGAGGCCAAAGGGAAGATAATTCCCTAAGAACTTGTCCTTGGGGGTTACCAGCCTCCCTCCCTGCACACTTCCTCTGCCCCGAGCCACCCATGTCCCCTCCTGCCCGGGGCCCTCAGGCCACTCACCACAGGTGACATAGAGGACAAACACCAGCCAGCCTATGAAATAGCTCCAGCCGATGGGGACTGATAAATTCTTCTTCAACTCAAAGATCCAGAGGTTAATAGGAAACAACATCAGGGTGAAGAAAATAAGGATAACTAGGAGACAGGGACGGGAGAGATCTTATTCTTACCTGAGGACCCCACGGAGATTCTCCCTCACCTTCTGGGATACAACCACAAACCACGATCAACCCCTCCAACCCCACCTCTCCTGGAACGAGGAAATGGCGGGGCTCAGTTCTCAAGGACCACCAGTTTTGTTCAGCCACCACCCACCAGACCCCTACCCCACCCCCAAAGAAAGGAAGAGGGAAAAGTACCCAAGAAGATGTGTTTTGGGAGAAACTAAGGACCACTTTCCAGAGCCAGGGGGTACCTTCAAAGAAGCTCATGATAGTCCCAACCCAGCTAAAGAAGGGCAGTCTCTGAAGACCAGGTAGGTACGGCAGGTGCAACCAGACGGTGAAGATAAGGCCCAGCACCAGCGCCAGGCAGAAAGTTATCATGGCCACCCCGAAGATTGGGTGGTTTGTCCACAGCTTAAAACTATCTGGAGAAAATGAGAAAACGGGACGAACTTAGGATTCACAAAGGAGAAAAAGTATATAATAGAATGACATGAGAAAAGGTTAACTAAAGAAATGTGCATTTTCAAAAAAGATTTATTTATTTGAGAGAGAGAGAGTGAGAACTTGCAGGGGGAGGGGCAGAGGGACAGAGAGAGAAACTCCAGCAGACTCCTCACTGAGCACGGGGTGGGGGCCCAACGCAGGGCTCGATCTCACGACCCTGAGATCAGGACGTGAGCCGAAATCAAGAGTCAGACGCTTAACCGACTGAGCCACCCAAGTGCCCCAGAAATGCACATGTGAGATTACAATGAAGTATCACTTTCACTCATTAAATAAGCAAGGATTATTGATATGGAGATTGTTTGATAATCCCAACCATACAAAAATGAAAAACAGAGGACTTGAAGTGTGTGTCTCAAAAGAAGAAATACAAAAGTCCCATATACACATGAAGCTCAATACGAAGAATTGCCAAGTAAATGTGATTTGTTAACCTATCAAATCAGCAAAGATCAAGACAAAATTGATGACACCTGGTATAGGAAAGGATTTAGAGAGAAGAGGTGCTCTCATACGCTACCACAGGTCAGCATTTCCGATGAGTGACCTGGCACAAAATATCAGAAATAATGTAAAAGGTTAAGACCCTTTGACTTGGCAATGCTTCTTGGAATTTATGGTAAGGAAATAATCCAAGAGCAGCACTAAATCTGTGTCCAGGGATCTTCTCTGCACAGATACTTATATGTCCAAGGAGAGATTTGTTAAATGTATTGTACCCATTCGTTGGATTATTATGCATTCATTAAAAAATGATATGGGAGGGGGACGCCTGGGTGGCTCAGTCATTAAGCGTCTGCCTTCGGCTCAGGTCATGATCCCAGGGTCCTGGGATCGAGCCCCACATCGGGCTCCTTGCTCAGCAGGAGAGTCTGCTTCTCCCTCTCCCACTCCCCCTGCTTGTGTTCCCTCTCTCGCTGTCTCTCTGTCAAATAAATAAAATATTTTTTAAAAAATGATACGGGGGCGCCTGGGTGGCTCAGTTGGTTAAGCGACTGCCTTCGGCTCAGGTCATGATCCTGGAGTTCCTGGATCGAGTCCCGCATCGGGCTCCCTGCTCAGCGAGGAGTCTGCTTCTCCCTCTGACCCTCCCCCCTCTCGTGTGCTCTCTCTCTCACTCTCTCAAATAAATGAATAAATAAAATCTTTAAAAAAAATGATACGGGGGCACCTGGGGGGCACAGTCGATTAAGCGTCCGACTCTTGGTTTTGGCTCAGGTCATGATCTCGGGGTTCTGAGATTGAGCCCCATGTTGGGCTCCGCACTCAGCAGGGAGTCTACTTGAGATTCTTTCTCCCTCTCCCTCTGCCCCGCCCCCCGACTCTCTCTCTCTCTCTTAAATAAATAAATAAATCTTTTTTTATTTATTTGAGAGAGAGAGACAGCGAGAGAGGGAACACAAGCAGGGGGAGTGGGAGAGGGAGAAGCAGAGTCCCCGCTGAACAGGGAGCCCCATGTGGGGCTCGATCCCAGGACCCCGGGATCATTACCTGAGCCAAAGGCAGATGCTTAACAACTGAGCCACCAGGCACCCCTAAATAAATCTTTTTTAAAAATGATATGATAGATGTTTGTCTCCAAACAGAAGATGTCTCGAAAGAAACGAGGAACCAGGAGTGGGGATTAGAGGCCAGCGGTGGGGGGGCTCCCTTCGCTGTGTCATCTTTTTTTTTTTTTTTTTTTGACAAAGAGAGACACAGGGAGAGAGGGAACACAAGTAGGGGGAGTGGGAGAGGGAGAGGCAGGCTTCCCACAGAGCCTGAGATCGTGATCTGAGCCAAAGGCAGACGCTTAACGACTGAGCCACCCAGGCGCCCCCTGTGTCATCTTTCATTTTGCTTCCATTTCCACTCCATTCACATACTACCTAATCAAATAAATCTTAAATACTCGTGATGCTATAGAAATATTAATGACAGGAATAAATACCTAGAACTGCAAAGGGGAGTTTGCAACCCAGAGCATGGAGAATTGCGGTTTTGAAAATATAAATATATACATTTATCAAGATACAAATAAATATATGTTTATTTGTATATGTGTATTTGTATTTATAGATATCTCATACACACACATTCATACACAAGAGACTGGAAGTAAATTCACTGGCAATGCCAACTGTGATTATATCTATATGAGCAAATTTTAGGTCAGTTTTATTTTCTTTCTTAAACGTTCTGCATTTCCCACAATAACTAACTGTGCAACTAACTTTTTCTTATCAGAAAAAAATTATCTATTTATATATTTAGAATTAACAGTCATTGCCAACAAAGATACAATAAAACCAGCCTTCTTGTGCATTGTTAGTGGAAAGGTAAATTGCTATCACACTTTTTGAAAGCAACATGGAACATTTTATGAAGAACCTTAAAATATTTAACTCTTCCATCCGGTAAAGCCACTTTGGGAAATCGATACCAAAGAATTAACACTAAACACAGAAAAAAAAAAAAAAGTCCTTAACAAATTTTGTTGCTCCTTTTTTTTTGCAAATATGACATTGAAAAATAAATTTTACCAAGAATAGAAAAATAAAATTCAAGTAAAAGATGACAATCTATTTAGTTGATATATATGTCTATTAACTTATAATAGGGAAACATTTACTGCATCTCATAAAAATAAATTTCCGTACAGATTTTTAAATTATTTTTTTAAAAGATTTTATTTATTTATTTATTTGAGAGAGTGAGCAAGAGAGAGAACATGAGTGGGGAGAGGAGCAGAGGGAGAGGGAGAAGCAGGCTCCCCGCTGAGCAGCGAGCCCAACGTGGGGCTCGTGGGGCTCGATCCCAGGACCCTGGGAACATGACCCGAGCCGAAGGCAAACCCTTAACCGGCTGAGCCACCCAGGCACCCCTAAATTATTTTTAAATAATCTCTACAACCAGCATGGGGCTCAAACTCACAACCCCGAGATCAAGAGTCACACCCTCTGCGGACTAAGCCAGCCTGGCACCCCAAAGATAAATTTTTAAACAACATAAATTGAATACTTAAAATAATGTAAAAGATATAAGGTTATTTATGAAGAATGAGTACAGCTGTGTAAAAACCGTTCAAAACTTGTTCAAATTTTTTTTTTTTTAAAAAAAGCCTAGCAGAAACTTGAGTGCTTGGGGCTGGTCTTTGAGGAGCTCGGTTAGAGCAAGGCAGGTGCCTCCGTGAGTCTTGGAACCAGACACGCCCGAATTAGAATTCTAAACCTGCTCTCTTTGTAGGTGAAAAACAGTCAAATATTGACCCTCAGCCAGGTACTTTATCTGAGTCTCGGTGTTCTCATCCGTACAGGAAGGATGATCATCCCTATTCCTTAGGGTTGGTTGAGGATCTATCGAGCAAATGGAATAAGTATGCAATAAATGGTAGCTTTTTGTTTCCCCAAATTTATTGCGAGAAAGATGCATTTCTCTCATAATGGAAGAAACTAAGAGCCGCGTAACTTTTATTTTTATTATTATCTTTTTACTGTTAACGAGAGTGAAGTCACGGAACGGGGATCACGGAGATAGAAAGTTCTGGTTTCGCACAAGAGCTGAGCAAGGAGGCCCGAAGCTGGGAGGTGCGGGAGAGCATGGAGTACTGAGTTCAGGAACTGGCCGTGAAGGGCCACGAGAGCCTGGGAAAGAAGGAACGAGGAAACCAGACGTGGAAACCCAGAGCTGGCCCAGAAGAGCAAGGCCTGAGGCAGAAGGGAGGAGAAGGGGCTGGGACCAGGGCTGGGGAGGGAGAGCGACCAGGGGGCTCCTCCCGAAACTGGAAGCTCAGGGTACACAAGGCCAGAGGAAGACAATCCCCACCTCACTGGGGCTCTTCTCCCCATAGAACAGGGGCAGTTGTGTGATTAAGGAGTGATTCACCAGCACTGAGAGTCCACGCCCCTCACAGCCTTGTTACAGCCACAGACCAGGCTCTGAGTCTTCGCAGAAGCAATGATCTGAGTCAGGCAAAGCGGTTTGGACAGAATGGATGGGGGCAGGAAGACCCGTCCTCGGTGGTCTCCTCCAGTGAAGCCCTCTTGCGGGCCAGATCACTAGGGATGACCCGAAGGAGGGGACAAGGGCACGGGGTGACCCGGAGTGACCAAGGCAGACTGGAGCCCTGGGGTGCGGTGGGGGCGGGGAGGGTCTCACCATTCCAATTTTCTGAGTTGGAACAGCTCTTGGATTTGCAGATCCCCAGGGGCCCCATGGACATGACGTGAGTGGCCGTGTAGATTCTGGTGCTGACGTTGGTGGGCCAGCGCTGGTAGAAGCGGCTTTGAGAGGGGCACAGCCATTTCTTGGAGAAGACCATGACCAGCATCAGGGCGAAGGCGACCAGGCTGAGCTCTGAGGCCAGGACCTGCGCTATGCAGCGGGAGCTGTGTGTAATTCTCCACCACAGGGGCAACACGGAGACCCTCCGGGGCTCTGAGCTGTAATCCCTGAGCCCCTGACTGCTACTTCTGGGCTCAGAGAGTGAGTTCTTTACCCGCTCTTCTTGAGCCAGACTTCCCTCTGCCCCATCCTGCTTCTCAGCATCCGACTTCCTTTCCAAGTGTCTGGTGCTCATCCCTTTCTCCTCCTGACCCCGGGAACTCATCCCTAAAGTCCCCTGCCCCCATCTTGAGCACCCCCTGTCTCCCCCTGCCCCCTCCACCCCATCTCCCCCTTCTCTTGCTGGGCTCAGTCGTCCCTCATCTTCTAAATATTTCTATCCAGCAGAGCACCTGGCGCCACAGGGCCTGGGGTCTGGGAAAGAACAACCCATCCAGTAGGACAGGGCCCCTAACCGCCACGGAATATTCCTGAGGGGTGGGGGTGGGGGTCATCAAGTGGGGGAGGGGCCCACCGTGGCAGCCCCACTCCTAAGAGCTGTGGTTTCTGAGGGTGTCCCCTTCTCTTCCTAAGTCCTCTCCCCTGACCTTACCCCCAAATGCTGACAGACGGAGCAGGAGGGAGGAGATGCTTGTCCTCAGGGAAACAGCCTCCCTCCGTTGTTCTTTGGAAATGTCTTCTTCTCACGGCTTCCCCTACCCCTTCCCCTCCCTCCCACCTCCACTCACTTCTGGTGGACAGTTGCCATTCCCTTCCCTCTTCTCTGTACCTTCTTCCCTTCTTTTTCCCCTCAGCACCGGAAGGGGAAGCACATAGGATAAGGAGCGGGTGGGGGGGGGGTCACCCAACCCGAAATCTTTCTTTTTTTTAAGATTTTATTTTTTTGAGTAATCTCTACACCCGACGGACGTGGGGCTTGAACCCACAGTGCCGAGATCAAGAGTCATGTGCTCTACCGACTGAGCCAGCCGGGCGCCCCACAAGCTGAAGGTTGTTGTTTTTTCTAACCTCCCTTTTAAGTTACAGGAAAATAGATCTGAGTCACCTGGGGCAGCCTGATCGTAGTGGCTTCTGGGAGAAGAGAGACCCTGGGCATTCTCCCAAGGAAAAAGCCTTTCGTATTTGGGATGTGAGTTTGAATCCCACCAGAGTTGGTTTACTCTGTGGAGGCGGTGATATGTGTGGTTAAGGACACAGGCTTTCGGGGCACCTGGGTGGCTCAGTCAGTTAAACGTCTGCCTTCGGCTCAGGTCATGATCCCGGGGTCCTGGGATCGAGCCCCGCATCGGGCTCCCTGCTCAGCGGGAAGCCTGCTTCTCCCTCTCCCACTCCCCCTGTTTGTGTTCCCTCTCTCGCTCTCTCTCTGATATAAATAAATAAAATCTTTAAAAAAGAAAAAAGACACTGACCCCATTCGTAAGGACAGAGCTTCCCAAAGGCCCCTAATCACCTATTCCCCCCCGCAAAGGCCCTACTTCCTAAAAGCATCACCTTGGGGTTAGCTTGCCAACGTAGGAATTTTGGAGACACAGTCTGGCTCTGTTCCCACTCGTCCCTGAGCGTCCTTCTCCTCCTCCCCAGACCGACCTCCTCTTCTCCTCTGGTCCATGTGGTGAGAGACGTGACCTTCACACCTCAAGTTGTCTGTCTTACTCCTTCGGTCACCAGAGTGGAGACCTCTCAGTCCCAAGTCTGCACATGGTCTGGCCCTGCCAGGGACAAGGGCCATCCTTAGAACTCTCGGCCATGGTCAGGGGCAACCGGGTCAGGAGGCTGAGCTGAGCTGGTGATCATCAGGATTTTATTTCCTTCCTTGGATCCGTTTTCATTTTCCTGGAATTTCTAGGAGTTTCTCATCCTAACAAGCAGTTCTAACGGTAACACAAAACAACATGAGAGAATCTTGGAAATATAATGTTTCCTGAAAATCGGTAACTCCCAGAAGACTACGCTATAAACATGATACCATTTTTTTTTTTTAAAGATTTTATTTATTTGTTTGACAGAGAGAGAGACAGCGAGAGAGGGAACACAAGTAGGGGGAGAGGGAGAGGGAGAAGCAGGCTTCCCACCGAGCAGGGAGCCCGATGTGGGGCTCGATCCCAGGACTCTGGGATCATGACCTGAGCCGAAGGCAGACGCTTAACGACTGAGCCACCCAGGCGCCCCAAACATGATACCATTTTTATAGAGCTCGTAAACAAGCACAGCTAAACAAACTATTGTTTAAGCACACATAATACTATGATGGCATGGTAAGTTTTAAAAATCAGCAGAGGGGCGCCCAGCTGGCTCAGTCAGAGAAGCGTGCAACTCTTGATCTTGGGGTCGTGAGTTTGAGCCCCATGTTGGGTGTAGAGGTTACTTAAATAAAAATTTAAACAACAATAAAAGTCAGTGGAATGATAAATGCAAAATATAGAATAGTGGTTATTTTATTTCCCGGGGGAGGCAGGGGAATGGGACCGGGAGGACTGCACTGTACACACATGTTATTGGTAATAGGTTATTGGTTCCTGAGTTAGGATAGGTGCACAGGTATTCATTATATAACGATCACTTATAACTAACATATAATTCATAGGATCCTGTGAAGGGGCACCTGGGTGGCTCAGTCGTTAAGCGTCTGCCTTCAGCTCAGGTCATGATCCCAGGGTCCTGGGATCGAGCCCTGCATCGGGCTCCCTGTTCGGCCGGAAGCCTGCTTCTCCCTCTCCCGCTCCCCCTGCTTGTGTTCCCTCTTTCACTATCTCTGTCTGTCAAATAAATAAATAAAATCTTAAAAAAAATTCATATGATCCCGTGAATGTATCAGATATTGTTTTTCAAAAGGTAATCAAAAATAGTCTAAGAAAGGAAATGCAATCTTAGTGATTCCTAGGTCTGCAATGAAAGCTATTTATGTAGTCACAATATATAAGGTAAACACTGTTGCTTGAGTTTCAACTTTTAGAGTCAACAGATCGACAAAGCACGGAAGACTTAACTATGGCTACAAAAGTAAACATAGCTGTTATCAGCCTATATGCCGTCCAAGTAAACGTTTAGAAGAGGTAAACGGGCAGGTGGAAGGAGGAGAAGAGAGCTGAAGGAAGGGTGGGGTGGGACCTGACAACAGGGTCTCTGCAGAAGGCTGTGCAGGATGTGCACTGCACAAGAGCCCACAGCTGGGGGGTGGGGTGAGTGAGCAAGAACTGAGGTTCAGTCTGCATTCTGCTCAATAAGGGACACCCCTCTAAGTGGTCTCCATTGACTGGGAGGAAGAGGCGCTTTGTTCGATATCTCGTAAAGGTGCAACCGCCCCCCAAGACGACCACCCCAACATCTATTCAGAGGGGCTGCCTTTTAACCACAAGGTCGGAGGCACCAGGGTGCCTTACAGGCTAGGCGCAGTCCCGGCCAACAACATGATTGCCTATCAGTGGAAGTTCTCTGGTTGCAAGCACCGACCCAGACTGACGAAGTTAGGCAAAAAGGAATGTCTTGGGGCAATAGTGAGTGAACGCAGACTCAGACAGGAAGCCGAACGTCCAGTTCAGGAGCCAGGGGAGCACGGGGGAATCCTGTGCAGGAACTGGCCCCCCTGCTCACTGCTTCCCCACAGTGTACCCCACCAACCTCCTCCATCCTTGTCTATTCCCAATTGGGATTCCAAATTTCAGAGTCTGCCTGGCCTCAACTGGGTCACCTACCCACCTCTGAGGTGGGAAGGTGGATGCCCTGACCGAGAGCCCACCAGAGCCACACGGACTTGGAGAGGGACAGTTCCCCAAAAGAAAGGAAGCCGAGCAGTCAAAAAAAAATGATAATGTGGGGGCACCTGGCTGTCTCAGGGGAGTTCTCGACTCTTGATCTCGGGGTTGTGAGTTTGAGCCCCACATTGGGTATAGAGATTACTTATTTTAAGATTTTATTTATTCGTGAGAGACCGGGGAGGGGGGGAAGGCAGAGGCAGAGGGAGAAGCAAGCTCCCCATTGAGCAGGGAGCCCAACGCGAGGCTCGATCCCAGGACCCTGGGATCACTACCTGAGCCCAAGGCAGACAGTTAGCCGATTGAGCCACCCAGGTGCCCTGGGCATAGAGATTACTTAAAAAAATAAAATAAAAAATAAAAATAGGGATAACTTGCCAGCACGTGGACAGAGTGGAAGCCAGAATGGAGTGCAAGGCTGGGAGCTTTCCAAAAAGGAAAGTGCTTACTGTCCCACCTGACGGCGTGGGCCCGTGGACATCCCTTATGGGACAATAGCCTCTCAGTGACCAAGGGCAGGGCTGACCTGGAGAATGTGGACTCAGACTCAACATAGGCTTATTTGTCACTCCTCAACGGTCCACAGGGACTTGCTTTGCTGCCTGCACAACACCCAGAAACAGCCCTACCCCAGGCGGGCTCACCCGGATACACACACACCAGTGCGCATCTCCTTTGTAGTGAGCTCCGGGGCCCCTGATGTTGCCAGAATATGTCAACACCCAGAGCTGCAAGATGGCTTCCCTTTTGCGTCTGTGAAAGTCACTGTTGGTTATTCTTCAAACTCTAGTGTGTACTAAGGACCCGGGCATCCCATTACAACACAGAGGTCACACTTCTAACAAGCTTCTAGTTGGTGCCGTGCGATGGTCTGATGATCACATACTGAGGAAATCTGGGTTGCCCGGCCGCCTTCCCCAAAATGTCCCTTGACCTGCAGAGTTTGGATACATGGGGAAACAATGGTGTCCCACTTGCTTAGTTCTGCCTCTACGGGAAACTCCATTGCCTTGTATATACCAATTGAACAAATAGAAAAACATCGTGCTTAAAACAAAGCAAGAAGTGACTGCAAAATTAAGAATTCCTGCTCTTTGAAAAAAAACGCATTTTACCAGAATGAAAAGGCAAGCCACCGAATGGGAGAAAATATTTTCAAATCACATATCTGATAAAGGACGTATATCCAGAATATATAAAGAACTCTCAAAACGCGGTAGTGAGAAAATAAACCACCCAGTTTTTTCAAAAGCTGAGAAGTTTTGAAGAAGATACGCAAATGGCCAATAAACATTTGAAAATATACTCAGAATCATTAGTTATTAGAGAATCAGAAATTAAAACCACAAGGAGCGGGGGACGCCTGGGTGGCTCAGTTGGTTAAGCGATTGCCTTCGGCTCAGGTCATGATCCTGGAGTCCCTGGATTGACTCTGCATGGGGCTCCCTGCTGAGCAGGGAGTCTGCTTCTCCCTCTGACCCTCCCCTCTCTCATGTGCGCGCTCTCTCTCACTCATTCTCTCTCTCTCAAATAAATAAAATCTTAAAAAAAAAAAAAACCACAAGGAGGGGTTCCTGGGTGGCTCAGTTGGGTAAGCGCCTGCCTTTGGCTCAGGTTATAATCCCAGAGTCCTAGGATTGAGCCCCGCATGGGGTCCCCTGCTCAAAGGGGAGTCTGCTTGGGATTTTCTTTCTCCCTTCCCCTCTGCCCCTCTCCCTGCTTGGGCGCCCTCTCGCTCTCTCTCAAATAAATAAATAAAATCTTTAAAAAAAAATTAGAAACAACCCAAATGCCCCTCCACTAAGAAATGGACAAACTCTGATATATCCATACAATGAAATATTACTCAACAATAAAAAATAATAAGTACAGGGGCGCCTGGGTGGCTCAGTCGTTAAGCGTCTGCCTTCGGCTCAGGTCATGATTTCAGGTCCTGGGATCGAGCCCCTTATGGGGCTCCGTGCTCCGCGGGAAGCCTGCTTCTCCCTCTCCCACTCCCCCTGCTTGTGTTCCCTCTCTCACTGTGTCTCTCTCTGTCAAATAAATAAATAAAATCTTTAAAAAATAATAATAATAATAAGTACATGGATGAATCCCAAATACATTAAGTTAAGCGGAAGAAGCCAGACTTGAAAGGCTACCTATTGTACGATTCCATTTATATGACATTATAGAAAAGGCAAAACTACAAGGGACAGAAAACAGATCAGGGGTTGCCAGAGGCTGGAATTGAGGAAGAGGTTCACCACAAAGGGGCACAGGGGAATTTACAGGGGTGATGGAAGTCTTTCATTTCTCAGTTGTGGTGGTAGTTACATGACTATATACATTTGTCAAAACTCTCTGAACTTTACACTGAAAAGGGCGAATTTCTCTGTATGTAATTTGTACCTTAAAAATATACCCTAATAATGTATAGACGTGTTGAATCACTGTCTTGTACACCTGAAACTGACACTGTATGTTAACTAAAATGGAATTAAAATTTAAATAAATAAATAAGAAAACTGCAATATATATTTTATATATTATATTTTACATATTATATATTTACATATATATACATATATAAAATATAGTTTTTAAAAGGAGCAGAAAAAAAGATTATATTTTACAAATAGAAAAAAGGTGACTTCCGTGCCCTCCGGAGGGCGAGCCGCTTAATTCCCATCAAGATTTCCGTTGGTTCTTCGCAGAAGGAAGAGTGGGGCAGAGAGCCACGCCCAAGAGCTCGATCGTGATGAAGGAGGAGCTGCTAGGTCGAGCTTCTGCCAAGGCCCAGAACCACAGTGGGAGATGGAGCGAGCGGGGCGGTCGGTGGCGACGGCCCGGGAGTCCGGGGAGCAGCCTGCGCCTCAACCTCTCAGGGGCTCCTCGGCGGGGGCGGGCCACCCCCCAGGCCCTGCCTCGCTCGGGAGGCGGGCGCCGCGAACCCGGAGCCGGAGCCCTGCCGCAGGATGCGACAGGACCCCGAGGCGGGAAGCCCTCCTAGCGCCGCAGGCGCGGGTCCTCGCGGAGAGCGGGGCGGAGCCGGGCGCGGAGGGGCGGGGCCTGGCGGGGGCGGGGCCAATCCCTGAGCTCGGAGCCCCGCGGGGCCCGGCCACGCCCCCCGAGGGTGCGGGCCTTCGGGGCGCAGTCGAAGGACGAGTTCTTCCCCTCTGCGCTCCCTAGGCCTGGCCAGAGGCGCTCTGAGGCCGCTGGGTGGGGAGTCCCAATCCAAACTGGGCGTGCTGGAGGGCGAGGTCAGGGGTTCGCCAGACCCGCGGAGGAGGGGTCGGAGGACACGTCCTCCTGCCTGGTGAACTGGCCAACCCTGATAGCAGGAACCATCACCATCACATACCCCTGTACCTGAAGAGAGGGAACCCTGCGAAGGAGGAGGGAGGAGAGAGAGAGACATGGACAGAGAGCCAGGCTGAAGGGCTCTGGAAAGGATCCCAGGGAGGTGGGAGGGCCCAGCGGGGCCAGGAGAGCGGGGAGAGCTAGCGAGCAGGCTGTGGGGAGAAAGGGGGACAGCTCCTCTCGTCCACCTGTTGCTTATGGTCATGGCTATACCCCCATCCGCCACGACGGTGTTGACCCAGAGGCCATAGAAGGGCCAGCCCAAAGACCCGTCCGTGCCCTGTCCTATCTTCCTGATCGTCCACTCCCCGAACACGGAGGCCACAAACATGAGGGCCAGGGCTGTAGGTGGAGAAAGGGCTTACTGACTCTCCGGAGAGAGACTCCCAGCAGGGGCCCATCTTCCCCACTCTGTCCTCTCCTGCACCTGTGACAATATTTGTTTCTTCCATCCCCCCCGGCATGACAGAATGTGAAGGAATGGGGTAATGGGACATTTGTACCTACTACCCTCACCGCCGCGGTACCCCCTCTTCCACCTCCTCTGTCTTCCTTCCCCGGCCCCATTCCTTCCCCCATCCACTCTCTCCACGTGCACGTGCACAGTGGTCGTCATTCCTGCCTTCACCCCTTCCCCCTATGGCAATGCTGCGTGCCCCGCCGTCCCCTCCCCCAGCCTGCAGAAGGCAGACCCCTCCAGGACTGCCCAGACACACCCAGGTCACCCCCGAATGGAAAGAAGCCTCTAAGGTAACAGAAACATAACAGCCCCCTTCCCTCCCTGCCTTTTCTGTCCCTTTGCGGACATGTGGCTGCGTTTTATGTGTCTTTATGTCCCCAGAACGACTCTTGTCTGCTCTCCATCTCCCCGTTATCCCGGCATCAGGACTTCTGAACTGAAGAATGGAGGCATCCTTAGGGGCAGGAACGGGGGAGGGGGGGAGGAGCCGGGAGGGAATGTGTAGAGGGCACCTGTGTAGCTTTGGGTCATCCTTTGCACCTGTCTGTCTCTCTCAGGATCTCAGAGGAAGAGGGGAGCATAGTGGGGGCCGGGAGGGGCGCCCCCCCACCAGGAAAATTGAAGAGATCTCCAGCTCCCTCCCATGACCACTATCTCCTCTTCCTGGACTTCAGTCCCCCTGTTGCCACCCCTACAAGGCTTTGCCCAGATCTTCCCAGGGTTGCATCCTTCTCATCATTCCCAGAATGAAGGCTCCTCGAGGGCAAGACCCTTGTCTTTTTCATCTCGGCATCCCCATGTCCTAGAACAGTGCCCAGCGCCTAGATGGCACTCGATAAACAGGTGTAGAATTGAATTGCATTGAACAGAGATGCTTGGCTGGTCAGTAAAGGACATTTACTGTTGCCTGACTGTCCTTTCGGTCCTTCTCGCTCAGAGCTTCGTCCCCTGCTGGAGCGTCAGCCATACCTGGCCCTGGCCCTGTCCTCCTCCCCCGCCCACAGGAACACGCTGCTCCAGCCTCTGCAGACCCGCCACCACCTAGACCCCTGGATCCCTCGGGAACTAGGAATGGGCCAACACACTCGGGCCATGCTCCCAGTCTCCAAGCCCCGGTCCCAGCCCAACTGACCCTCGCTCTCAAAGAACCGCTTTCCAAGCGGCCCCACCACCTTACAAAGCCACATTTGGAAATTACTCTTCCTTTCAGCACGCACTCCCCTCAGTACAGGTCCACCAACATTTATTGAGGGTTTCTCATACGCCAGGCACTGTGCGAAGTCCTGGGTGGCCAAAGGCTAGTCCCTTTCTCCCTCCCGGCCTCCCAGAGTCCTTGCACCTCCCGTGGCTGGTGTGCAGTTGCTTTCCTGGGCCAGCTGCCACACGTGAGCTGAAGGGACAGTGTGACGGGCCCAGCTCAGGGAAGGCCTGGTGTCAGGCCTAGGCCCTCGGTCACCAGCAACTGTCTGCTCTGCTCCGGCTCCATCCCTCACCTCCTTCTGGTATCCCACCGGGCACTTTCTTCTCTGGAAGAGCACTGGCTCTTTGTTCCCTCCCCACCAGCTGGCCCAGTGTTGCCGCGGGAGGTCCAGGATGAAGCCGGGAAAGCCGGACAGGCTCCCCGGCCGGCCCGCGATCCACAGCTCCTGTTTCCTCCCCCAAACCTGGGGCGCAGAGCCGGTGTGAAGCCCGAAGCTGAGGCCGGATGAATGACCGGTTACAGTTCAGGTTGGAGGCCAAGGTTGGGGCAAGGAAGCTTCAGGGGGCTTCAGGCCACGGCCACTGGCCATCTTTAGTCCCTCGGGCCCCTCTACCAGGCTGTCTGGCTGATCCCCAGCATCACCCTCCAGCTGCCATGGACCCCTGGCCCAGAACTCAGGCTTCTCATCCGCCACTCTGGCCTCTGGCTGCCAAGCCACACCCAACACATCATGTCCGCTGGAGCTCAGACCTCCTGTCTTCTTGGAGAGAATAATAGGAAAAGCAGGGGGTGAGGGAAGAAATGGAGTGCTCAGTCACCCGGGAGGGGGCAGGACCACACACACAGCACGTTCAGCAGGACCCCCTTCCCTGATACATGCAGAGACCTAGGGACACACGCACCGATTCTCTGAGACACACACTCTGGATTCTTCTAGAAGAGAGGAAGGGGCTTGAGAGGGCAGAGAAGGCACCCCAGGAACGGAATCTAGCGCTTCCCACACTCAAAAGGCAGGAGGGTCATTGCTATAGAACCAAGGGGGGCCCCACGGGTCTCTGGGGCCCAGACCACCAACTTCTGTGGCTGGATGTCCCTGCTCACTGCGGTTGGCTCTTTTATCCTGGGACTTTATCTCCAGTGCAGCCCTTTTTAGAACTTTATTGACCTAGCTTAGTCTTCCTTGGCTGTGAACGGAGCAGGGATACTCATTGGCCAGCGGCTCAGCCAGCTCAGCACCCATTGGCTGCCCTGCACCAGGCCTCTGTCTCCATTGGCCACCCACTCAAGCCATCCTCATTCTCCTTCGCGGGGGAGGGCGTGGGGGGGGGGGCTCCGACGGCCTTGTTCTCATTGGCTGCCTTCTCCTGAAGCTCGGTCCCTATTGGTTGCCGGTAGAGGTAGCGTTTCCACTGACAGCGAATCCAATGGATGGATGAGCTTTGTCCTCTCCGCGCTGAGCTGCCGGATGTCCCAGCCTGCGCTAGGGTGGGGGGGCACTGGGGGAGCCTGAAGAGGGCCCAACAGCCTCGAGGAGCCTCTGGTGCTGGCGAAGGTGCCTCCTCCTTTCGTGTTCCCCTGTGACTTCACACACCAGCTGGGCCGGGAAGGCCCCAGGAAACCCCTTCAGCCAGCCTGGGAAAGAGAGACAGGAGCCCAAGTGGAACCAAGGCAGGGGAGAGGTCAGGAAGGAAAGGAGGTCCCACGGGTCTAATGCCCGAGGGTCCCAGTGAGTGTGGGGATTAGTGGAGAAGCCTGGAGCGTCAGGAGAAACGACATTAGAGGCGGAGGCCACAGCAGCAACAGAGGATGGGCGTCCCTCCTCTCCAGCCCTGCAATGGCCACTCATCTCACTCAGAGGGAGAGCCGGAGTTCTTACGGGAACCTAGGAGGACCCCCATGGTCTGGTCCCCGTTACCTCTGTGACCTCATCTGCCCCTCTCCCCTTCTTTCACGCCCTCTACCACACTGGCTTCCTTACCATTCCTCAAACACACTGGCCACAGGGCCTTTGCACTGACTCCTGTCTGGGCTCTCCGACACTCTTCCCCCAGACACCACGTGCCTAAGTTCTTCACCTCTATCGAGTCACTGCTCACACGGTGGCTCCTCATTGAGGGGCACCTCGACCTCCCGATTTTAAGTTGTAATCCTACCTAACCCTGGGACTCCTGACCTCCTTGACTCTGTTCCACTTCTGTTTGCTCACAGCACTTACAACCCTCAGACACGTTGTAGCATTTATTTTTTTTTTTAAGTAATCTCTGCACCCAAAGTGGGACTCGAACTCATGACCCTGAGATCAAGAGTCGGATGCTCCAGTCAGGCGCCCCCCTATCATTTACTTATTTATATCTTGTTAATTCTTTATTATTTCTCCTCCACTGGATCGTGCATTCCAGCAGGGCAGGAATCTCTGTGTGTTTTGTTCACAAGGCCTAGGGCGGCGAGCAGCCTCTCGGAGGTGCTTAATAAAAATTCACTGAATGAATAACTACAAGAATCTCTCACCTTCGGGGCTCTTGTGTGGGTGCTTGGGGGGAGCCCTGGACTCCAGACTTCGTCCCTCCGTCCTGGCCAGTGCAGAAGGCTCTGAACACAGTTCCTGGGAACAGTCTGGTTGGGGGTGAGTGACATGCGGTGGGATCAAGACTCTTTGTAGCTTCTCCCCCACCTGCCCCTGAAGCCTCGCATTTCCTTCCCTCCTCCCCTCTGGGGGACACTCACCACAGTCCTCATAGACGGTATCCGGGGAGCAGGGAAGGGGGCCGGGGGTCGGGAAGGCTCCCAGCCAGCGTTGCATGTCTGATCTGGTGGGGACAGAGGGAGGGGTCAGGTTTGAACCAGGAGGGCCTTCTGAGGGACAGACAAGGGCTACCGAGGAGGAAGATTGAGGAGGAGGAGGGTGCTGGGCTCTGAGAAGCCGAGTGAGGGTCCCAGGGGTGTTTTCTGAAGGAGACACAACTCACAGGGACGAAGCTTGCAGGAGTCGGTGGGTGGGGCGGCCCTGGTGGTTGCTGAGAAGGGAGAGGCGGAAAGTGGGGGGTCCGGATGGGTCCGGAACCTGCTGGGCCTGGACCAGGGAGCGATGGGCATAGTCCAGAACTTGTAGCCGCTGCCCGCTGCCCAGGGAAGAGGCAGTTCAGAGGGAGGACAGGGATCCAGCTGGACCCCTCCTCCCTACCCCAGCCTGGGCGCCCTCCCTCCCTGGGACCCACCTCTTGGGCTGAGTGATGAGCAACAGGTCACTGAAGAGCAGCAGACAGAGGGGGGTGAAGCGGGGGCGCGAGGTGAAGAGCACACCCCCCCTCCGGCACCCTAACTCGGTCAGCTCCCCCTGCAACTCCAGGCGCCTGGACCAGGACACCAGGGGCAGGGCCTGTGAGGGAGCAGGGGGAGGTTCCGGCTTGTTGCAGCTTGGAGGGGGCAGGGGTGGGGGAAGGGAAGGTGGGGGCCAGGACAGGGGGCCAACCTTGACTTTGTGAAAGCGCAGCCTCTGGGTGAGCCGGATCAGCTCCTCGGTCTGCTTCATGCGCCCCACCTCAGCGCTGCAACGCTCAATGATCTGGGGTCAGGGGAGCCGTGTCACCCACCCCTACTCCCTTGCACCCCTACCGCCCAGGCCCTTTCCCTCCCCCCCCACCCCAACACCACAGCATCCCTCCTGCCCACCTTGCTGACGGCACCCAGGGCTTTCTGCGCATTCTCCTGGCGGCTGGACCCCTCCTCCGTCTGGCGCAGGATATTCTGGGGACAAGGAGGGGCCTCAGTTAAGAGGATCCCACCTGGCTTGACAACATGCTTAGTCTGGGTTCACAGGGCTGGGGGACCAACCTCAACGAGGCAGAGAGACCTCACCACTCACTGCCTGCACAACCCTGAGCACCTCAAGTTACCTCCCTGAGCCTCAGTTTTCCCCATCTGTCAAATGGAGATAATACCCACCTAGCATACCAACAGCACTGTCGTGAGGATTCAATGGGGTAAGTAGACATAAAGTGCTCCGCATAGTCCTTGGTACGTGGTAAATGCAAATAAGAGGGTTGCTATTGTTTTAACCATTATCAACCACAACTCTTAGCGGGAACAATATAGCAGAGCGGTTAAGAGTGCCCGGATTCACATTTTGCCTCTCTCAATTATTATCCGCATGACTTGGGGCAAGTTACATAGCCTCTCCGTGCCTCGGTTTCCCCATCTATAAAGTGGGGCCAATAATAGTTCCTACCCACAGTTGTTGGCAAGGTTCGACAGGTACAAAGCACTTAGGACCATGCCGAGGACGGGGCACTCAGTAGCCCTTTAGCTGCTATGATCAGTGTTATGATTATTAGGTTGTCTACACTGGATGCATGAAGCTGAATAGGATATGAAAATGCTGATAATCTAGGGCGCCTGGGTGGCTCAGTTGGTTGAGCGACTGCCTTTGGCTCAGGTCATGATCCTGGAGTCCCGGGATCGAGTCCCGCATCGGGCTCCCTGCTCGGCAGGGAGTCTGCTTCTCCCTCTGGCCCTCCCCCCTCTCATGTGCTCTCTCTCATTCTCTCTCTCTCAAATAAATAAATTTAAAAAATCTAAAAAAAAAAAAAGAAGAAAGAAAATATACTCTTAAAAAAAAAAAAAAAGAAAATGCTGATAATCTAGATGGGGACTCCTCACACCGAGTCACCCACATCGGGTCACCTGGTTTAGGGAGAAGTTTCTACTTTGCCACAGAAGAGTCTTTCTCAACCTGATCCCACCCCCACTCCCCACTCTGCCTATCAGTCCGCCAAGGAGCCTTTTTAGACACATTTTCCCTAAGTGTCCTACCCACCATGACATTTTAATAGCACAGATATGCTGCGTGTCTATCTGTGAGCCCTCTGGAGTACCCCCAAAGAACTAATTTTTGCCTCTTTGTGAGTGACATCACCCCCACCGGGAAGGCACTCAGTGGGGGAGCCCAAAGACCACTCCCCACATTCCCCCTGAGATTGAGGGAGAGGAGGGGACCTGCCCAAGGTCACTCAGCCAGGTCGTGGCAGAGCTAAGTCTAGAACTCGTGTCTCTAGCCAGGGGGCGCTTTCGACTGCCCCAGACTGCTCCCTGAGACGTCTGCTTAGCTCCAGGTAGGCTTGGAGTGAGAAGCAGGGGCAGGAGGCCCCCGGGAGGAGGCCGGGCGTTCCCCAACAGGGCGGGGCGGGGGCAGAGGACACCCCCCCCCGCCCCCCCGCCCAGCACAGGCACCTGCAGCAGCATGCGGAGCCGGGTGATGCGCTGAAAAGGCAGCAGCAAGAAGGACGGCAGGGGCAGCCGCTCGCACTTCGGGAGGCTCTGGAGGCGCCGCAGCTCCGCCGAGAAGCGCACGTTCGTGTCCCTGCGGAAGCCGTCCACCTCGAGGCCCTGGACCCCAACCCTGCTCCCCAGCTTCCTCCCCGACGCGCGGCCCCGCCTCCCGCGCACTCACATAAGGCGGCTGTAAGTCTCCTCCTGGTATTGCTGGTTCCGCACATAATCCACATACACCGAGAAGGGCCCCACGGCGTGGTCGTGCACCACGTCACACAGGTCGCTGATGTGGGGGGAAGAGCGCACGCGGGACAGGAGCGCCCCTAGAAACCTGAAGAGGGGGGCGGAGAGCCAGGTCTCCCAGGTGTTCCTGCGAAGAGCTGGGTGCGAACTGGGCGCGAGGAAGGGAAGACCTGGGACAAGCAGGAAGCTAAGGGTGTGCTGCGAGGACAGGGCCCCACTGACCGCTCGCTGACTCCCTGAACTCGCTGCACATTAGAAAAGAGGGTGTGGTGGTCCCGGGGGGTCAGCGTGTCCCGGAGAGCCTGGCTCAGCACAAAGGTGTCCGTCAGCAGCCGCAGGGAGCGCAGGTAAGAGGCCTCGGATGTCACCACCTCGAACAGGCTCTGAGGAGGAAGAGCTGGGCCGTAGTGGAAAGCCCAGCTCCCCGACCCGGCGCAGAACCCAGGTCCCACCCCCCTCCCCTGCGCCAGCCCTGCCCGCCCCCGCCCCCCCCCACACGCCCACCTCCTGCATGCGCCTCTCCTGGGGGCTTAGCGTGTCCAGGAGGCCACTGGCTCGCACGGCCGGAAGCTCCTGCCACAGTGTGTTGCGAGGCCCAGGGGGCCGTGCGAAGGTGGGAGCTTCGCCGGGATTTGTGGGGGAGGGACACCCATCCTCGCTGACACCCCAGAGCTCCTCGGACAGCACAGCTGCTCGATAGTTCTGGTACAGGGGCTCTGGGGGGCAGACGGAGCACATCAGGGAAGGCCAGCGCCCCAGGACCGTTCCCCTGGGGCTTGCTGGTCACAGCAGGGACCCCCCACGTCCAGAGGCCCTCACCATCCTGCAGGGGCAGCTCCCAGTTCTGCTCCTTCAGCTCCTCCAGCCCCTCCTTGTCCCTGTGGAAAGGGATGGAGTGCCCTAGAGCCACCACTGTGACACACCTGGGGGGGGGGTTGCTATTCACACACTAGTATAAAGGAGTGCACAACCCGGAGGCAGGCTGTATGCGGGGACCCTGACCAAAGCACACAGACAAAATGACTCAGGCGCCTGCTCCTGGGTGGGCCCCGTCCACTGCTGTGATCTCAAGCCTCACGGACGGACGGACGGACGGACGAGCCATTGTCTGCGATGCCCTGTTTGTGCCTCGGGGATACTCGGCGCGATCAAGCCCAAGCTCGCTCCTCCCTCTCTGTCCCACTCAACCAAGCTACACACCCAGGAAAATTCACACCAGCAATAAGCGAATGGGCCCGCCCTCGCTCCGCTAGGGGTGCTGAATCTATAATGATTGACAAGCCCAGATGACACAGAAGAGGTGTTCCCTGTGCCAAATGGATTTGTGGACAGCGGCTACAGAGGGAGGCTCGAGCTGCGGGAAGTCAAAGGGAACACCTGCCGTTCGCCGGGCTCTTTACCAAGATCACACTCAACAGCTCAGTGAGGTAGTTGGCGTGCTTACCCCCACCCACAGATGAGGACACTGAGACCCGGAAAGCCGAAGTGACTTGTCTAAGGTCACACAGCTGGCAAGGGACAGAGCTGCCTGTCTCTGGAGCCCTAGGCGTTCTTCACCCTACATTCGGGAAGGCGGGGTTGAGCTGGGCTGATGCTTCGTCTGCTGTGGGGTAGGAGTAAGGGTCTGGGGCTTTGGTACCTGCCCTCCATTGTTGCCGGAGGAGTGTTCTGAGGAGCTTCATCAGGATTGTCCCCTGGAGAGAGATTGCCCAGAATGAAGAGAACAGACCTCCAGGATCCCCAGCCCAGGACTCCTGACTCCAGCCCCAGTAGAGACGCCTACTGATGGAGGAACCCAAAGCCCCCAGGGCCTGTTGGGGGTGGTAGTCTGTTGGCTTTTAGTCCTCTCTACCTCCACCCCTCCCCTTCCCAGCCCAGAAGCCCGATCCCCCAAGCCTGGTACCTGCTTGGATTCCATCTTCGGAGGGAGGATCGAGATCTGGCTGTGGGGGTTCCCCAGAGATGGTGGGGTCCTGCCTGACCCAAGTTGGTTTGGGGGCTTTGAGGGGCGGCAGGAGTTTGCGCTCCGCTGTGGAGCGGTAGGACGTAAGGACCACTGGGGGGAGACTGATGCTTGGAGGGCTGGGGCGGGAGCGGGAGGCCCTCAGTGGGGAGGCGCGGCAGAAAACCCTGGGGCCATCCTCATAGCCCCCCACAGGCACCCAGCGGAGCTCGAGGCCAGGCCGGCCTATGTGGCAGACACAGGGGCAGCAAGGAGGGCAGGCGAGGGCAGCATCTGTGGGAGACACGGGTGTCCTAAGGAGGAGGCCCCTGGGGCCTGGCCCCACCCTGCCCAGGCCCCCTCCCTCCCCTGAACCCTTCCAGCAGGGGGACATGGCAGTCCAGCCCCAAGCATCTATCTCCTCCGCCTGCCTGTCTTCAGACCCCAACAAATAGGGAAACCAGATTTTCCAAACATGAAATCCATTTTTAAGAACGTAGCCTCTGAAAACACCCAGTCTTAAAGCACTGAGAACCAAGAAGATGAGCGAGATGGAGCCCACCCCCGGGGCTTCACGACGCACTTACCCGGAGTGCCGTTCTCCTGGGACCCACTCCCAGCAAGGTTGCCCTGTGGAGCCTCTCTCTCCCCGTTCACATCCACTGCCCCTTGGGGACTCGGCTCCAGGGCCTCCGCAGCCTGGACCCTGCTTTCAGTCCCCCATTCAAACCTGCCAGCCAGTCTCCTCACAGTGCCTGGGGCCGAGGCAGAACCACCCTGGTCAGGGACCCCAGGCGTGGGGAGCAGGGGCAGAGTGTGTGACCCGGAAGGTTTGGGTGGGGGGACTGGAGACCGGGCAGCAGGTTCTGGGGAGACGGAGCGCCTGGACGCGGGACTGGGGGTGCTGGAAGGCGAGTCTGGGGAAGTCTGGGAGTCCAGGCTGGCTTTAGAAGCTGAGGGAGGCAGGAGGGCAGGGGGCTTGAGGGAGGAGGCAGGGGGGTCCCAGTGGATGGGGGCGCACATTGGGGTTGGTGCATCATTGGAGGTGAGGGCAGGTTCTTGTGGAGAAGAGCCGTTGTGGTGGGGCCCTGGGGACTGGGCAGCCCGGGGGCGAGAAGGGGGGCGGGGGCGGATGATCCGAGGGGGTTTCTGGGTAGGAGGTGTTGCTGCAGGAAGAGACTGGGCTGACATCTCCCTCTGGGCTCTTCAAAGGAGTGGGGTACTCTGCTGGAGTCATCCCCTGAGGAAGAGGGAGGGAGAAAGAGACCCTTAGTGCCCCCCAGCCCCGTGGGTAGACTGAGGCCTCTGAGCAGAAACTCTTGGCCAGCAAAAGGGGCAGGATGTCAGGTCCAGGAGGGAAGGCTGCTGCCCTCCCTCGGCTTCTTTCTCATCTCCACTGTCTCCCGTCCTCACCGCTCACCCCTCCTCGCCTCCCGGCCTGCATTTCTGTCTTTCGGCTTCTGCTGCCAGAGTCAGGCCAGAGCAGACCGTGAGCCGGGCTTGGGCGCGCCCAGCGGGAGAACCAGGTTGGGGGGGTGCGGGGGAAGGGGAACTGGAAATGTAAGGGACACCGGGCTTGTCCTGGGCCAGATGCGTCTAGCTGCTGAGCTCTGTGTGCGTGCATGTGTGTGCGTGTGCGCGCGTGTGCGTTTGCCTTTTGCAGGGCTGCGGGGAGACGTGCTGAGAGCGCAGCGCTCTGAGCGGACAGGCGCGGGCGAGCGGAGGCTGCTGGGCGGGTGCGGCGGGCGCGGTGGGGGGCGCGGGGGCGCGTGTGCGGGGCGCCGTCTCCGGGGTGGGGGGCACCTGGGCCGCCGTGTGCGCAGGCGCGCCGCGCGAGCCTGGAGCCGCGAGGGATGCATCACTATTTCCCTGCTCCAGCCGGCCCTCCGCCCCCCATTTCCCAGTTCCTCTCTCCGGACTCTCCCTTTCCGGATTATTTTTAGTCTCCTTTTCCTGCCCTGAAGATTCCTGGAGCCTTTGACCCCAAGAGACCAGGAGGCCCCGGGCATGGTCTGTCCTGTCCCGTCTCCATCCCTGCCTGCCACCCCCCCCCACCTCCAATCTGGTCCGAGAGGCCCCAGGGGCGGCCTGGGTCCCGCCAGGAGGCCTGGTGGGTGGTCGGGAGACCAGCCTGAAGGTGAGGACCAGTGGGGCCAGGACACCCGCATCTGGGCTTCACCTCCTCCTGCGAGCAGGCGGCGGCGATCCTGAGCAGGCTGCGGGGCCAGGGCGGTGCCCCCAAACTCCGTACAGGAGTCGGCAGGAGACTCAGAGCCCTGCAGGCCCCAGACTGGGTTCTGGAGAAATGATGCCGGATGGGGGCTGGGGGCGGTAGACTGCGAGTCTTAGAGCTCAATGGCCTCTGTGTTCTGGCAGGAAGTTCCTTAGGTGGCCCGGCCTGTGGCCTCACTCGCCCCCCCGCCGGCTCCTCCCCAGCCTTGCCCCCCCCAGGGATCCCTCCCCCCCACCCCCAGGTACTTGCGTTTGCTTCCTTTCCCGCCACCCACTCGGGCCTCTCGCAGGGACCCAGGTGCTCGGCCCCACGCACTCACCCTTCAGTCCTCTCCCCTCTGTCACCTCCCAGAGCTGAGTGAGTAGGGGCAGGAAACGGGGAATCGGGATCCTCCTCCCAACCGGACACCCCCCCCCCCAAACCACACCGCACTCCACATGCGCACACTAGGGCTCTGGAAGATGTGAGGGACCCAGGATCCCAAGGGAAAGGCCGAACCTCAGGCCCCGAGCATGGACTGCGCTGTATGCACACGTTCTGTTCGCATTGCTGTGTAGACTGGGGTCTCGGGGGAGCTGCAGTGACCACGGGGTAGCAGGAGCACAGGGCTGGGGTGGCAGAAGGACCCCGGCGTCTAGACACCTCTCTGTCAGCTGTGGGATGGTGTGTGTGTCCCCCCACGGCGTGTCTGACCCGCTGTCCCGCACCTCACACCATAGCCTGTCCCTTTAGCTGCTAATCTGTCCCCCTGGGTGCGAGCCAGTCCATTATTTCACACCAAGGCACCCTCCTCCAGGATTCTGCCCCCCCTAACTCTGCGATAGTGCCCCCTGAACTTACCTTTATCTTTCTGGAAACAGTTTCTACTTTCAGCGGGTCCTGCCCACCCCTTGGAGCGAGGAGTGCGGGGCCAGGTCTCCGAATGTCTGTTCCTGTGTTTCTGGGGCGGGAACCGAGGGCCCAGATTGAGATCTCCACAGAGGAAGCCAGTTCCTCAGCCCCACCCAGCCATTGTGTCAGGCGTGTGTGCATGTGTGTTTGTGGGGGGGAGGGAAGCAGGGGGAGAGGGCCCGGGACCGGGACGGAGATCTGAGACCCAGCTCCTCCAGGGGGGCACGTGACATTTGTTGGGACCCCGGCCTGCTCCCGGTTCTCAGTCCCCCTCTCTCTGGGTCCCAGCCCCTGACTCTCCCTCTCCCACTGGGAGGCTTTGATGTCCATTCAAGATGGATAGTCGGCACCCCTGGGGCGGGGTGGGCAGGGGGCCCTCTCACCCCTAATTTGCTCTGTGCTTGAGGAGCTGAGTCCCCAGCGCTGGGGCTGTGCCATAAAAGCAACGAAGGGGGTGAAACGAGCCACACCCCAGCCTGGATGCAGGTTAGTGGGAGGAAGATACAGGGCAGTTTTGAAATCCAGGAGCCTCTGCCCACGCCCAGGTGCCACTCTTTCTAGATCTTCAGGTGTGCACGCACACGCACACACACACACACACACACACCCGAACAAGACGCTGGAAAGAAAAGTCAGAAAACTGGGATAGAAATGTTTGAACCCCTTTCTCCTCCAAGCGAAAGGCAAAATTTTCCCAATGACCAACCTTGCACTTCCAGGTCTAACCCTCCGCCCCACCCTCTGCTCACAAGGGCCTTTGCCCTGGCTGCCCACGCCGCCTGGAAGCCCACCTCCCGGACGTCCCCATCAGGGAGTCCTTCGCCTCTCCAAGCCCCTGCTCAGAGACCACCTTCTCGTGTGAGACCTGTCCCACCACTGGAAAATTGCCGGCCACAGCCCCACACCTCATTCCAGCCCCGTCTTCTTTCCCATGGCAATCATTCATCATAACATACCGAAATGTTAGGGCGCCAGGGTGGCTCAGTCGGTTAAGTGTCTGACTCTTGGTTTCAACTCAAGTGGTGATCATGATCTCAGGGTCGTGATCTCAGGTTCATGGGATTGAGCGCCATGTAGGGGCTCTGCGCTCAGCGGGGAATCTGCTTCTCTCCCTCTCCCTCTGCCCCTACCGCCCCGCCCGCCCCCACCCCGCCGCCCGCTCTCTCTCTCACTCTCTTTCTCAAATGAGTAAAGAAATCTTTTTTAAAAATACCAAAATGCTTACTATTAAATTGATAAATTATGTTTATAGTTCATTAAGCTTTCATGGAAGCTTCTGGGATGCCTGGGTGGCTCAGTCGGTTAAGCGTCTGCCCTGGGCTCAGGTCATGATTCCAGGGTCTTGGGATCGAGTCCTGCATCAGGCTCCTTGCTTGTGCACTTTCTCCCTCTGACAAAAAAAAAAAAGGTAAGCATCCTGGTGGCAGGATCTTTATGTTTTGTTCACTGATGAATCCTAAAGTTCTGGAACAGGGTCAGGCATATAATAGGTGCTTAATATTTTAGAAACTGAACCAAATTGAACTGAATTCCCCCCATAGCCCACTAGTCCCCTGACTCTCCTTCCCTACAGACCATTTCCACAACTCTCTTGATCCCACTGGTTTCCCATCACACACACACACACACACACACACACACACACACCAGGACCAGAAACCCACCCTCCCAGCCCTCACCTCTAGATGCTTTTGGGCTTTCAGAGAGAGGAAATCTCTCCAAGAGTACCTCACAGACCCACTCAAGAAAGCTAGATACACATATGTAGCCGAACGAATCCTGTTTTGTTTTGAAATGGGAATATCTTATTCATTTTGATACTTATAAAAATAACATTAGGGGCGCCTGGGTGGCTCAGTCAGTTGAGCTTCTGCCTTCGGCCCAGGTCATGATTCCGGGGTCCTGGGATCAAGCCCCGTGTCAGGCTCCCTGTTCAGTGGAGAGCCTGCTTCTCCCTCTCCCTCCGACCCTTACCCCTGCTCGTGCTCTCTTTGTCTCTCAAAAAAATAATCTTTTTTATTTTTTTCAAGATTTTATTTATTTATTTGACAGAGAGAGACACAATGAGAGAGGGAACACAAGCAGGGGGAGAGGGAGAGGCAGAAGCAGGCTTCCCGCGGAGCAGGGAGCCTGACATGGGGCTCGATCCCAGGATCCTGGGATCATGACCCGAGCCGAAGGCAGACGCTTAACAACTGAGCCACCCAGGAGCCCCACAGATAATCTTTAAAAAAAAATAACAATAAAAAAGATAACCCAAGAGGCACTTGGCTGGCTCAATCAGTAGAGCCTGTGACTCTTGAACTTGGGGTGGTGAGTTCAAGTCCCACATTGGGTGTAGAGATTACTTTAAAAACTTTTTCAAAAAAAAAAAAAAGATATCCCCAAAGTGCTGGTTATTAGCTGCAAACATGAGTAGCATTTGGCACTGCATGAACCTCCGCAGGCAGCAGAGGACCGGGGTGAACTGGACCACCCTGGGCTCCCTGTCTTTCCCTTTTCCTCTCTCTGTCCCGACAGACCCACCTGGAGGCTTCTCATCTGCCTGACTGTTGCTGAGACGTGCCCCCCACTCCCAAACGCAGGACAGCATGTTTTGGGGGAACGGAAGCTCCCTGGAACTACACTCCGAATGTTCTAACGTTCCCGACAAAGGGGTTCTACTGGGCCCACTGCTCAAAGCAACCGCAAAGACCAAAATCTCGACTCCCCAGAGCTATAACAATCACCATCTGTTTATTTATATGTATGCCCCATCTCATTCCAAAAGGAAACTGAGCTCTGAAAATCAGATCACGCGATATACACCAGATTATTTTCACACCACGTATTGTATTGTACAAATACTTTTGCAAAGGTAGCAGGGTTTTGAGTGTAGTCAATCAGTCTCCCACCACCCTCGTGAGGCAAAGGCTTTCTATGTTTCCATATTCCAAAGGTATTGGCAGAGTTTCAAGTCTGTATTCTGCCACCTTCTCCTCGCGTTGCCTTACGACCATTGGTCATGTTCCTTCATGGTCTTTGTCACTACACCTTTTCCTGGACTATAATATCACATCACCTAGGTTTTACCATCTTGGTGAGAGCAGTAACAGTCTTCTAGAAAAGGCTTCCGCCCCGCCCCCCAGCCCTCCCCACTGTATCTAGTTCCAGTGGGACAACCAACCACTGCAACCTCCTCGCGGCCATGGTTTGGTCCAATCGCGGGACCCCATTCCTCTGGCCACAGCAACAGGCCCAGGAATACACAAGTCACCCCAGCCAAGACAGCCTCCTTCCCTGGGCCCCTGGGAAAGAGCCGCTTTCTCTTTCCTCCAAGGTCACAAAGCAGGAACAATGTAAGTCCAGAGCAATCAGACTTGGCCCCCTTCCACCCCCTGCCCCCCTGCAATGGAGGAAACTGGTCAATAGTGGGAGAAAATGAGCCCCATACTCAAGGGAAGCAGAGCCAAGGGACGGAGGGGGCCTGACAACTCATGGGAGTCCTTTGGACGGCCCCTTTCCTGAGCCACTGAATTCCCTTTTGTGCTTAGGCTAGTTTGGAGCTGGATTTCTGTCAGTTATTGCTGAAAGAATGTTGATGATTACAACCCATTCCTTCATGCAAGAATTGTGGGTAGCTTTCAGGTTTTGCCATTACAATGAATGCTCCAATGAACATCTTTTTTTTTTTTTTTTTTTTTGGTCCAAAACAAAACAAAACTCTTTCGGTTTGAAATATGATTAACAAAGTAATCAAGGAGATGGGGTCGGTTTTGATACTGCTTGAAAATTTTTTTCCGGAAGAATGCGAGAGCCCTCAGGTCTTATCTCCCAGCTCTTTACCTCCACATCAGGCAGCCATGACTATTCCTTGAAAATCAGGTAGGGGCTTGGCCAGGCCAAGAGACAAGATATGGGTGCCTATCTGGGAAGACCACAGAAGCACAGCTATAGTGAAGAAGAAAGTGGGCCCATCTGGAGAACAGTGAAGGGAAATCTTAGGGGTGCCTAGGTGGCTCAGTTGGTTAAGCATCCAACTCTTGATTTTGGCTCAGGTCATGACCTCGGGGTCCCGGGATCGAGCCCCGCGTTTGACTCCCCACTGAGTGTGGACGCTGCTTAAGATTCTCTCTTTCCCTCTCCCTTCCCCTTGCTTGTGTTCGCTCTCTCTCTCAAATAAATAATTTTTTTTTAAAGGGAATCTTAGCTTTTTGAAATGGAAAGAGGGATATGAGGCTAGAGGAATGAGATGCCACGTGGTGGGCAACCAGATAGGGCAGAACAGGCACTGAAGGTTTCTGAGCCGGGATGGGGAAGTGGATAGCAATAGTTTTAACTCACTCACCCCTCTTCTGGTACCTGGTTTTCCCCCCCTCCCATCACTCTAGTCCAGATGGCCCATTCTGGGGGTGGTGCACGGCCAGAAGCAGCCGGTCAACACACTCTGTCTCCCCTAGCCGCTGAGGTTGGTTTGGGGGTGAGCGTGTGACGCAAGCAGGGCCAAAGCCTAATCCAAGCAGGACTTGGGGCTCAACTCGTTGAAGAAGGGACTTGACTCTTGCTGGCAGATTATTTCCAAAGATGACTGCCACAATGCCTCCCATCCCAAATGCCACTCCTCTCATCAAGAGGAAGAGTTTATGTTCCTTCCAGTTCCATCTGGGCTGGCCCCCACGACTTGCTTGATCCAGAGAATTGGGGACGAACCAATGTTGTGCGTGTTTGGGGCCTGAAGAGGACTGGCAGCTTCTGCTTTGTTCTCTTAGAAGCCAGCTATGGGGTGCAGAAATGTGGGTAGACTACTGGGTGGTGGGAGGCTGTGGAGGGAGAAGCCACTCAGAGAACCAGGATACCAGGATGTCCCAGCCACCAGCCAGGAGGGAGGTCTTAGGACACCTGACAAGGCCATCTTGGCTCCTCCAGCTTCAGCCCATCTGATACCACCCCTGGGGCATCCACACCAACTTCTTTCTCTCTCTCTCTCTCTCTTTTTTTTTTGCTCAAATTCTTGATCCACGGATTCAAGAGCAATGAAATGGTTTGTGTCTCAAGCCGCTCAGTTTGGGGTTGATTCATTATGCAGCCGTGGACAAGCAAAGCACGGTCTTTCCACTGGGGCTGCGAGGCTGGGGGGACACAGGCCCAGAGCTGCTGGTGGCCATCAGTGAGGTGGCCTCAGATAACACTGGCACAGGGGAGAGGTGGAGAGACACAGATTTGAGTCCCTGATGCCGCGGCCCTGAAATCATAGCTGTGTTTGCACTTCTCAGTTCTGTGAGTCAATAAATTCCCGTCTGTAAGCTGGTTTTGGATTGGGTTTCTGTCACTTGTAATCCAAAAAACGCTCTTACGAGGGGAGAAGAGTTGACAACGAAAGAAATGTTGAGTTCGACTGGTCTCTGAGAGGGCCAAGACCTTGACGTCCAGTGGAATCCTTCTGGGAGGACAGACCCTCCCAGGTGTGGGATGAAATCAGAACGGGACAGTGAGGAAAGGATTGGAGGCTCTGGGAATCTACACAGGTTCTGTTCTCAGTGAGGACCGAGGATCCTGTCCCCACTGCCACCAGGTGGAGTCTGAGCCCTTTGGGTACGGGACCTGGCTGCCAAAATGAACCCATCAGCGTCGAGGGCCCACCCCCCGCCCCTGGCAGAGGTGCAGCAAGAGGAAGAGCCCAGTGCCCTTCACCCCCAGCATCCTCCCTCCCTCCCCTCTCCTTCCACCCCTTCTCTCGGGCCCCTGGGGCCCACCTTTGGGTTCTCCCTCCACTCCTCTCAAATTTGTCTCAGGACATTTGTACCCAAAAAAGATGAAAACAGTTGACAGTAGTCAAGATGACATGGTATTCGCAAAAGAATAGACACAAAGAGGGGCACCTGGGTGGTGCAGTTGGTTGAGCATCTGACTCGGTTTCGGCCCAGGTTGTGGTCTCAGGGTCCTGGGATCGAGCCCCACGTCCAGTGAGAGTGGAGCCTGCTTCGGACTGTCTCTCCCTCTCCCTCTGCCCCTCTCACCCCATGTTCTCTCTCTCTCTCTCTCAAATAAATAAGTGAATTTAAAAAAAAAAAAAGACACAAAGATCAATCAGAGAGAATAGAGAGTCCAGAGATAGACCTACAGAGATATATTTAACTGATGTTTACCAAAAGAGCAAAGGCAATTTAATGGAGAAACGATAGTCTTCTCAACAAAAGTTGCTGGCGCATTTGGACATCCATATGTAAAAAAAAAAAAATCTAGACACAGACCTTACACCATTCACACTCAAAAAAGACCATGGGGGCGCCTGGGTGGCTCGGTAAGTTAAGCGTCTGCCTTCAGCTCAGGTCATGATCCCAGGGTCCTGGGATCGAGCCCTGCATTGGGCTCCCTGCTCGGTGGGGAGTCTGCTTCTCTCTCTCCCTCTGTTCCTCCCCCCTGCTCGTTCTCTCTCTCTCTCAAATAAATAAAATCTTAAAAAAAAAAAAAGACCATCGACCTATAAGTATAATACAAAATGACAAAATTTCTAGAAGAAAGTAAAGGACCTAAGTTAGGTGACCTTGGGTTTGGCAATATGTTTTTAGATACAACACCAAAAGCATGGTCCATGAAAGGAAAACAACTGACGTTAAACTTTATTATAATTTAAAACTTCTGCTCTGCGAAAGACACTGTAGGAAAACGGAAAGACAAGTCATAGGCTAGGAGTAAACATTTGCAAGACATATATCTGGTAAAGGGTGATTATCCAAGGTACACAAATAGCTCTTAAGCTCAACAAACAAAAAAACCCAATTTAAAAATGGGTAAAAGATCCGACACCTCACTAAATAAGATATACAATAGTATAAATTTCCAGTTTGAAGATGAATGAGTTCTGAGGATCTAATGTATAGAATGGCAACTATAATTAACCATAATATTGAAAGTTGTTAAGAGGGTAGATCTTAAAAGTTATCATCACACACACCCACACACATACACACACACAAGGTCATTATATGAGGGGATGGAGGTGTTAATCTTATTGTGGTGATCATTTCACAATATATACATGTACCAAATCATCAAGTTGTATACCTTAAACCTACATATGTTATATGTCAATAACATTTCAATAAAGCTGGGGGAGGAGATAAACAGATGGCAAAAAGCATATGAAAAGATGCTTGGCAGGACGCCTGGGTGGCTCAGTCGGTTAAGCATCTGCCTTTGGCTCAGGTCATGATCCCAGGGTTCTGGAATTGAGTCCCACATCCGCATCGGGCTCCTTGCTCAGCGGGGAGCCTGCTTCTCCCTCTGCCTGTCACTCCCCCTGCTCGTGCTCTCTCGCTCACTTGCTCTCTCTCTCTCTCTGACAAATAAAATCTTGCGAAAAGAAAAGATGCTTGGCATCATTTGTCATTAGGAAATTACAAATTAAAACAAAAGGAGAGACCACTACACACCCATTAGAATGGCTAAAACCTAAAACACTCACCCTACCAAATGCTGATAAGCTTGTAGAACAACAACTTGCATTCATTGCTGGTGGGACCGCAAAATGGTACAGCCACTCTGGGAGAGAGTTTGGCGGTTTCTTGCAAAGCTAAACATGGTCTTACCATTTGATGTGGCAATGGTACTCGTAAGTATTAACTCAGCTGATTTGAAAACCTATGTCTATATAAAAACCTGCACACAAATATTTAGAGCAGCTTTATTTATCATCAGCAAGCACTGGAAGCAACCAACTTGTCCTTCAATACATGAATGGATAAACAGACTGGGGCACATCCACAAAGTGGAAAGTTATGCAGTGACAAAAAGACATGGATGAAGCTTAAATGCACATTGCTAAGTGAAAGAAGCCAGTCTGAAAAGGCCACATACCTAAAGGATATTCTAGAAAGGCAAAAATAGAGAGCGAGTAGAAAGATGAGATGTTGCCAGGGCGGGTGGAAGAGGTAAAATACAGGGGATTTTTTTTTTTAGAATGGTGAGACTATTCTGTATCATACTGTCCTGCATTTGTCAAAACCCTTACAGCTTCACAGCACAGCCAGTGAACCTTAATTTTGTGCAGGTTTTAAAAAATCATTTAGGGGGCACCTGGGTGGCTCAGATGGTTAAGCGTCTGCCTTCGGCTCAGGTCATGATCCTGGAGTCCCGGAATCGAGTCCCGCATCGGGCTCCCTGCTCAGTGGGGAGCCTGCTTCTCCCTCTGCCTCTCCCTCTCTCTGTCTCTCATGAATAAATGGATAAAATAAAATCTTTTTAAAAAAATCATTTAGGATGGCGGGGTTTCGGCTCAGGTCATGATCTCAAAAGTTGTGGGATCGAGCCCCACGTCAGGCTCTGCGCTCAGTGGGGAATCTGCTTGAGGTTCTCTCCCTCTGCTCCTCCCCCCTTCTCTCTCTCTCTAATAAATAAATAAATCTTTAAAAAAAAAGTTTAAAAAAAATCCCTTAGGAAGCCAAGGTCTCCCAGGAAGGAAGGCAGAATGTAACCGAATCTAACTGTATTATAAATGTATGATACAACTTTACCAAAGAGGGTGGGCCGGGTTGGGGGGGAGGTGCTGACCTACGTAACTTCAGAAATGAGTGGACTCTCTAAGATGACAGGCAAAAGGAAACTGCAGTTAAGCGTCGTACTGGAGTCGATCAGGTGGATTCCCATGGGGTTATGGGTTCACAGTTCTGAGAAGTCCTACACATGTACACTGGAATTGAACAATTAAGTAAGTGGATGGTGATAAGAGGAGTCAGGTTTCTCACTGTTGGAGTGAGAGTTCACAGAGAGGCACAGAGAGGAGGTTAAAATGATTCACGTAGCAATGGATTAGAGCTGGGGACATCAGTCTGAACTCATGTTCAGCTTAATGAAGATACAGATGGTTACACACAGAAATACACACATGGGGGGCGCCTGGGTGGCTCAGTCGTTAAGCGTCTGCCTTCGGCTCAGGTCATGATCCCAGGATCCTGGGATCGAGCCCCGCATCAGGCTCTCCGCTCTGCAGGAGGCCTGCTTCTCCCTCTCCCACTCCCCCTGCTTGTGTCCCCTCTCTCTCTGTCTCGCTCTGTCAAATACATAAATAAGATCTTTTAAAAAAATTTTTAAAAAATTGTGTAAAAAAAAATAAGAAATACACACATGGGTTACTATACATACATATATTTACTTGCTCTCCCAGCTAAGAGGGTCTCAAAACAATGATACCCCAATCCCAATGGCAACAAGCACGTCCAGTGCCCAGATTTTGGTTTTTTCCTTTTTCTTTTAAAGATTTTTTTTTTTTTTAAGCAATCTCTACAACCAGTGTGGGGCCCAGATTTTGGTTTCTAATACCATTCTTTAATAAAAGGAACTAGAGATTCTTGGAGAAATGGCTGATTCTAGCACTGGGGCAGGGGATATACAAAAGAGCCTGGAGCATCTTGTTTTGCCAGAAAATAGGGACACCTTTAAAAAAATGTTTTAATTAAAAAAATTTTTTTGATGGTGATGTGTCAAAGAAATACATGTAGCAAGTAAAAGAGCTCCCAGGGCTAAAGCTAGAACACTTGGGGCAACAAAATAAAGTGTGTGTGTGTATATACTTATATATATATATACTTTATATATACATATAATTTACATATATATATATATACACACACACCACCCAGGTGCCCCCAAAATAAAGTATATTGAATTACAACCCAAAATATAAAATAAAAATCCATGAGTCCATACTGATAGGAATCAATAGTTGAATAAGCAAATAAATGAGGGAGACAAACTTCCCATGAAGAATTCCAAGTAAGTTGTGTAGATACTTCTCCCTCAAGGAGGCGGAGTCTAACTCTCCATTCCCTAAGTGTGGGCTGAGCATAGTGACTTCCTTCCAAAGAGGAGGGTATGGGGGGCGCCTGGGTGGCTTGATTCGGCACACATCTGACTCTTGGTTTTGGCTCAGGTCATGATCTCAGGGTCATGAGATGGAGTTCCCCCCCATCTTTGGGCTCTGTGCTCAGTGGGGAGTCTGCTTGAGATTCTCTCTCCCCCTCTCCCTTGGACCCTCCCCCCCTCAAATAAATAAATCTTTAAAATACTACTTTAAAAGTAGTCTGTCCGGGCACTTGGGTGACTCAGTCAGTTGGGCGTCTGCCTTCTTCTCAGGTCATGGAATCGAGCCCCATATCTGGCTGCCTGCTCAGTGGGGAACTTGCTTCTCCCTCTTCCTCTGCCTGCCGCTCTGCCTACTCGTGATCTGTCAAATAAATAAAATCTTTAAAAAAAATAAAAAATAAATAAAAGTAGTCTATCTTTAGGACATCTAGATATTAAAGATAAAAGGCTTAAGCCAGGGCGCCTGAGTG
>NC_138383.1:48851226-48891075 GCF_054177405.1 Leptonychotes weddellii
CCCTCTCCCTTGGACCCTCCCCCCCTCAAATAAATAAATCTTTAAAATACTACTTTAAAAGTAGTCTGTCCGGGCACTTGGGTGACTCAGTCAGTTGGGCGTCTGCCTTCTTCTCAGGTCATGGAATCGAGCCGCATATCTGGCTGCCTGCTCAGTGGGGAACTTGCTTCTCCCTCTTCCTCTGCCTGCCGCTCTGCCTACTCGTGATCTGTCAAATAAATAAAATCTTTAAAAAAAATAAAAAATAAATAAAAGTAGTCTATCTTTAGGACATCTAGATATTAAAGATAAAAGGCTTAAGCCAGGGCGCCTGAGTGGCTCAGTCGTTGGGCATCTGCCTTCGGCTCAGGTCATGATCCCAGGGTCCTGGGATGAGCCCCGCAGCCGGCTCCCTGCTCGGCGGGGGGCCGGGGGGGGGCCTGCTTCTCCCTCTCCCGCTTCCCCTGCTTGTGTTCCCTTTCTTGCTGTCTCTGTCAAATAAATGAAATTAAAAGAAGAAGAAGAAAAAAAAAAGGCTTAAGCCAGGGGTAAGCAGCTGACTCTTGATTTCAGCTCAAGATCCCGGGGTCCTGGGATGGAACCCCGCGTGGGGCTCCCGGCTCAGCGGGGAGTCTGCTTCTCCCTCTCCCTCTCCCCCTCCCCCCACTTGTGCTCTTCCAATGTTTCCAAAACCTAAGCACACACCATAATAACCTGGTGGGTTTGTTAAAACAGTCTTTCACCTCCTGTTTACCTCCTGATTCAGGAAGGCTGGGACAAGGCTAGAGAATTTGCATTTCTTCCCCAGGTACTCATGGTGTGGCTGGTGCCGCTCCAGGGACCACACTTTGAGAACAACTGCTGTAAACTCTAGGATTAAAATGATTAAAATAGGGGCGCCTGGGTGGCTCAGACGGTTGGGCGTCTGCCTTCGGCTCAGGTCATGATCCCGGAGTCCTGGGATCGAGTCCCACATCGGGCTCCCTGCTCCTTGGGAGCCTGCTTCTCCCTCTGCTTCTCTCTCTCTCTCTCTCTGTCTCTCATGAATAAATAAATAAAATCTTTAAAAAAAATGATTAAAATACTGATTAAGTGTCATCCCATCCACGAGGTGGAGAAATCTGGGAGCATCCACTGGAAATTTTCAGGGGACTCTTTCAGAACCCCTCTTGAGAATCCGGGGAGAAGCCCCATTGTCTGCTCTACTTTACCGTCCACCCCTCCTGTCTCCGTAATGCTCAATGAGGTAGCAGCAGGAGGAGGGCGAGAGAGAGATGACTCAGACCCAGTCCCTGGGGGGGGCGGGGAGGGGCATCCAAGAACTCCCAGGATAGTGAAAGGAGTCAGAGAGTAAACGATTGCTGATTAAAATGAGAAATGTGGGTAACTGCTTGAGGAGCAAAGCAAGATGGAGATGGCTGAAAGTGGAGAACTTGAGAAAGCTTCAAGGGTCAGGAGAGATAAAGCTCAAGGTGAGGAATGATTTGGGAATCACCAAAAGAATGGGGAAGGGCCATTCCCAGCAGTGGGAACAGGATACACGAGGGCACAAGGGTCTGGCAGCTCTTGACTTTTCTGGAACCCTGACAACTGGGCACTTGGTAGGAGTCCAACACTTTCCCTCAGGTAAGTGCAATAGGTAGTTAGCATTCCATTGACAAAGGAAGCTCTGAAACGTTAAGTAACTTGCCTAAGTTCATCCAGCTGGTAAGCAAGTAAACACACACTGGAGCTCCAAAGGCGCTCTGAGTCTAAATCTGGAGGCTGCCTCACACGCAGGCAGGCAGCCTCTGCCTCCTCCTCCCCCCCCCACCCCCGCCCCAACTGACATCCCCCATCCTGCTTTCTTTCTCCAAGCCTTCTTTCTCCTTCAACCCCTTCCCGGGGTTGCTAGCTTCCCCAGTCTGTCTTCTCAGTTCTCCCGTGATTAACCGTTACCAGACTCATGAGCAAAGACAGCAGTCCAGACTCGCAGACGCTCTCCCACCACTAGCTGACAGTGGAAAGCTAAGCCCGGGGATCCACCTCCCTGCCTCGCCCCGTCCGCCCTTCGCCTCTGGATTGCCGCGAGGATCAAGAGCTCAGGGCTGTGGCTGAACTCCCACGCCATCCTTCGGGGCCCGCAGCAGCCACACCCCGGCGCTGGGACCTACGAATCCTGCCCCCAGCCTCAGGAGATCCGTCCGGTCCAGCAGGTGTGTTTCCTCCGCACCTGCGGGCGGGCGGAGCCGCAGCTTCCGGGCTCACCTGGCGCCAGGGCCCGCGGGGGAGCGGATCTGCTGTTTGGCAGTCCCCGTCCGCCGCGAACCCGGACAGGAGGTGAAGGAAGGGGCGCCCTCCGCCCGCACCGGGAGCAGCGCCAACCCGGCTCCTTCCACCTTCCGGTAGGGGACTGCGACCCCCGCTCTCCGTCCCGTAGCCCCGGGCCCAAGCTCTCCTCCCCGCGAGAGATACAAGCTCCGCTCCCGGGGCGCCCCTCCCCGAGCCCCGAGTCTGGGGCGCTGGCGCCGGCGCGCGGAGAGTTAATTCCAACCGCCCTCCCGCGGATTCCGGGGGCCGGGTCGCCGAGAGCACCTCCCATTGGCCGCGGAGCCGGCTCGGCGCTGATTGGCTGGGGCTGCGGGCTCCGGCTCGCCTCGGCTCCCGATTGGGCGCCGCGCTCCGGTGGCTGGAGTGTGGCGGTCCGGCCCCCGCAGGCTGCCCGGGGCGAAGCTGCTGCGGGCTTCGGCGGGCAGCTGCGTGGGGACGCTCATCCCTGGCCGGAGTTCCGACTTCCTTCCCCGATACAGACGCCACCGATCTTCTGCCGGATCCTCTTCCTCCGTAACCCGCTGCTTTTCTTTTTCCTTCCTCCCGGCTCCCATCTCCCGAATCCGCGCTTCCCTCCCCTGCTCCGGGGCCCCGGAGCCGACCATCCCCATCATCCACCTGCCATCCTCCTGGCTTCTTGCCCCTCCTTGACCTCAGATCCCGTGACCGACAGAGCCCTGGCATAACCTTCTCACCAGACTCTCCTAAACTTCTTTTCCTTCTCTCTTTGCCAGCTCCCGACTCCCAAATTCCAGCTAACCCTTGACCTCTTGACCTCTGACCCTAATATTCTCGACTCTCTCTAATATTCTCAGACCTCTAAATTCCTATCTCCTGCAGCGGGGGAGACTGCTGACACGGAGGCCTCCCCCTGAGTTCTGACTCCGTTTCTGAAGCTTGTTTTTACTTTCTTACTCCTTGGCCACTTCCTGTTACTGCTACCCCACCATGGACTTCTTGATGAGTGGCCTGGCAGCCTGTGGGGCCTGTTTGTTCACCAACCCCCTGGAAGTGGTAAAGACCAGGATGCAGTTGCAGGGAGAACTGCAGGCCCCCGGCACCTACCAGCGGCACTACCGAAACGTCTTCCATGCCTTCATCACCATCGGCAAGGTGGATGGCCCAGCTGCCCTGCAGAAGGGACTGGCCCCTGCTCTCTTATACCAGTTCCTGATGAATGGCATCCGCCTGGGCACCTACGGGCTGGCTGAGGCTGGGGGCTACCTGCACACGGCTGAGGGCAGCCTCAGCCAACCCCGCAGCGCTGCGACTGGGGCCCTGGCTGGGGTCATGGGAGCCTACTTGGGGAGCCCCATCTACATGGTGAGAAGAAGGGTCTTGCCTGGGGTCTTCAAGCAGACCCTTGGTGTAGGGTGGGGCCTGGGCCTTCACAACCTGACACTGAGATTGGAAGTAGGTTCGTGTCGGGGACGATGCGGAGTTTGAGTGCCACACATCAGTGGGTGTAGGGTTCAGGAAAAGTCCTGGGCACCACAAAATTAGAATCCCACAGTCTCCTCCTTTGAGTTTTCCGGAATACGTGAAGGGTCAATAGCCTGAGGCCCAGAGAAGGGAAGTGACCAGCTCAAGGTCACACAGCTGCTTGTTGCTAGTTCCTGCTTAGGGCTCCTCCTGGAAGACACTGGGAGGCAGGCAGTTCTAGAAGAGAGGCAGTCTGGTCTCACTGCCAGGGTGCGACATTCAGGGACAATGACCCCTCCAGAGGCAACAACCTGCCCCAGGGTTGGATGGGGAGCCTGGTCATGGTGTTGGCTGGCGATCCAGTGTGGGAATAGGAGCTGATATGAGAGGCTGGACAGCCAAGTGTTGCCTAACGGGAACGCTCTTAGGAAATGTTGCCATTCTCTAACCTCTCCATCCCCCACCCAACCCCCAAAGGAAGGAGGATGTAGGGGGGCTGGGGTGTCTTGCAGTGCTAGGAGATCCATCCCCTGGGACTGGAGCCAAGGGACACAGAGTCTCATGACCAATGTGTTAATGGGAACAACAATAATTATCAGATTAAGAGGATAGTCCTTGCTGAACACCATAGAGGAAGTATGACGGGGTCAGGCGTTTGGGTCTCTGAGGTGGGAGGCGGGCCACTGGGCCATAGGCTGTGATACTTTCTTGTTCCCAGGTGAAGACCCACCTACAGGCCCAGGCGGCCTCAGAAATTGCCGTCGGGCACCAGTATAAGCATCAGGTGAGGGTTTCCCAACCTGCTGGGGTCCCTGCCCCTTCTTTCCCATTGCCCCCACCACCTCCCCACCCCAGCTCTCTGCCTGCCCCCCGACAGCTGCAACCCAGCCCAAAGATCCAGCCCCACCCTGCCCCTATTCTGGAGCCGTGAGGAAGGGAGCAATGGCGGGTGGTAGACACATTCCGATTCTAAGTCCACACGGGACCAGTTGCCCAGACGTGGGTGCCCGTGAAGGACCCATCCTTGGCAGTGTGAGGTGGCAGCCCCCCTGATGCTGGGGGGACTGAAGCCCGCCCCCATGGTCTTCCCCCTACCAGGGCATGTTTCAGGCGCTAAGCGAGATTGGCCAGAAACATGGTCTGGTGGGGCTGTGGCGCGGGGCCCTGGGCGGCCTGCCCCGAGTTATCATCGGTTCCTCCACCCAGCTGTGCACCTTCTCATCCACCAAGGACTTCATCACTCAGTGGGAGGTACTGCCCCCGGGGGAAGGGGTGGGGCCACCCTGGGACTGCGGGCAGGGGGCGGGCAAGCTGAAGGGGGCCCCAGAGGGGACAGTGCTCGTGGTCCATGTCAGGGAATGGCAGGAGGGCTTGGGGTTTGCTGCCTCTACACCCTCCCCACTTGTCCTCTTGTCACTTCCTCCCAGATGGTGCATCCGAGTCCTTGAGCATCCCGCCCTTCCTACTTCACAGTGTTCCCATGCCGGGTCCTAACTGGTGGCACAGAAGCTCCCTGAGTTACCAGCCCTCTACTCTCTCCCTGGGGGCAGGGCCCGTCCTTTCCTAGGGGTCGAATGGCTGGCTGAGAAACCTCTTCCTCCCTCCACCCTTAGATATTTCCTCCCCAGAGCTGGAAGGTGGCTCTAGTGGCTGCCATGGTGAGTGGCATTGCGGTGGTCCTGGCCATGACGCCCTTCGATGTGGTCAGCACGAGGCTCTACAACCAGCCCACCGACGCTCGGGGCAAGGTAAGGGAAGGTTCTGGAAGGCAGGCCAGGCGGCGGGTGCCAGCGAATGGTGGACGCAGGTGGGACGGCCGAAAGTGCAGCCCCCTGAGATGAGGCCGCTGGTGGGCTCTGACGAACGCCTTCCCTGTGCTCTCCCTCCCTCTCAACCTGCTCTCAGGGCCTCATGTACCGGGGGATGCTGGACGCTCTGCTGCAGACTGCTCGGACAGAGGGCGTTTTTGGCATGTACAAGGGCATAGGGGCCTCCTACTTCCGCCTCGGCCCCCACACCATCCTTTCCCTCTTCTTCTGGGACCGGTTACGTACCCTGTACTGCACGTACGCCAAATGACCACGGCCATTCTTTCACACACCCCCGGCTCAGCACTCCTTGGACACTTCTGCCTCCACTCCTATGCCCTGGTGACTTCTGCCCAGGCGACCTTTTGTCCCTCCAAGGGGGACCACCAACTCCACTCCCCGTCTGTTTGCTCAGGGCTGAATCACTACAAGGGACAGTCTCCCTCCCTTCCTTGGGTGTCACTTTTAAACCTTCCCTTTTAATCCGTCCTCCTGGACACTTCACACACACACACACACGCACGCACGCACGCACGCACACACCCCCTCAGGGCTGAACCAGTCACTCCAAAGTATTCCCTCCTTTTATTTGGACAGCCTTGGGTCCCTTCTGATCCTATGCACCAACTTTTAACTCCCCACTCCAAGACCAAAGGGAACTGGGGGGACCCAGGTATCTTGTTAGATGCAAAGGCACAGAGACATTATCTTGGTTATAAAGCAAGTTTATTTCTGCAGACAGGAGGTGTCTTATGTTTATGCACAGGGGAGGAATTAGGGGCATATATCCAACCCCTTGTTCCCCTTGAAGAACGGGGTCCCCATGCGCTTGAGCAGCTTCACGCAGTGTTTCAGCATCTTTACCGGGGACCAAAGATGTTGGGGTCGTGAAGGGTCAGACTGGTCACCAGCTGTTCAAAGTCACCCAGGCTCCAGGGCGGAAGTGACAGATTTTCAGGACCAAGAGATAACCTATTGTCAGGGCTTGGGGGTGGGGGGAACAGATGGAGAGAGAGTATCATCCAGGACGCGGGTGGGCAAGTTCCCACTTCCTGTGCCCCGTAGGACCTGAGTACCTGTGACCCCAAACCTCTGGCCCTCTCCCTCTCCCTTGGAGGACCCCACCAGCCAGTCTCCCGGCTCTGCCCCTCCCAGCAGATCCTCCTGGGGACCCAGTCACGAGCCACGCGTCCTTTCTGTCCTCCTTACGGGGGATCATTGAAGGTGAGCAGGAGATCAGTCTGGTACCGGGGCAGCCGCAGCAAAGTCTGGTGTGCTGTCACATCCTTTGCTACCTAAAGGGATCAGAGTCGAGATGCTGACCGGACCGGGCACTCCCTTCAGCCCTCCAGGAATCTCACACTCCCCTGCCCTCCCCTGCTGGTTTTCTTTAGCTACCTGCTGCTTGCCAGAGAGGACCCAGGCTTCTTGACAGAAGCTCCTCAGAGCCAGGTTCTCCAAAGGGAGGGGCTGCACACTGTCCACTTGCATGGCCCTAGCCCCCTGCACCCCGCCCACGTCCTCAAAGTGGTACCTAGAGTAGGGGGAGCGGGGTCAGGGAGGGACGTCTCTGACTCCCCCAAACCCCCCGCCCCCCAGCATCTTTGAGTCCCTTAGGCTTCGTTCACTTCCGGTGATGAGGTGTTGCCCTGGGAGTTCCCATCGCACTGATTAACCTTCCAGCCGCGGGCTCCGCCCACCTCCTCGGCTCCGGCCCTCCCATTGGCCAGCCGCGCGGGCGGCCGCCTCCCTCACCGCGCAGCCTCCTCGCCCTGCACGTGGGCCTGCAGCTCCAGAAGTTCCACGACCAGGCTCTGGTCCGTCACGCGGTGGCAGAAAACTTCCTGATTGTCCGGGACCGGCCGGAGGTCGCTGGAGAGAGGCGAGGCCGACGCCGGCTGAGCCCCGCTTCTGCCCGCATCCCACCCGGCCGGCCCGCGGCGCCCGCGCCTTCTCACCTCACGTCAAGGGCCCCGGGAGGGAGAGTGGCGGAGAAGGCGCCCCCGAACAGCGGGTAGTGTCGCGTGGGCTCCATGGGCCTGGCACTAGGTGCGGGCATTAGAGAGATGTAGAAGAAACCCACGTGTGCCGCGCGGCATCACCTCCGCCGTCTCCGGTCCACCTTAGCTCCCGCCCCTTTAGGCATGGGCCCCGCCCTGCGGCCGCGCTGGCCAATCGGCGCCTGCGCCGTGGGGGCGGTGCCCAGCGGGGCGGCTCCCGGAAGCCTGGCGCTCCCGGGCGGCGGGGCGGGGCTTGGGGGTCGGCTGCGAGCTCAGCCCTCGGGCCTGGGGTTTGTGACGCCCTCTTGCCCGCTAGGTCGCGCCCCCCCCCCCGCAGTCTCCTCTCTTTCAAGGGGCCGCATCTTCTAACACTGTCTCCTGAGACCCTCCTTGGGGGCCCTTGCTCGCGCAAAGGACCGACGCCTAGGTGGGGTCTCCTGAGTCCGGGGAGAATAGTTGGAGGGTCTTGCAGCTCCCTCCTTGGGGCGTCTTGATGGCAGCGAGCTGCAAACCAGACCGCCAATTCCCGGATGCGGGGAATTAGGGGAACAGTGGGGCCCGGTGTGGGGCCCCGGTTAGGATTCAGGCCTCTTCGCCTTCCTGCATGCGAGACCCAACCCGGGGATTAGGTATTTAATCCCTCTCAAATCTTGCCTTGAGAACGCGGTGGGGAGCTGGGGGTGGGGACGGGGGCCGCCCCCACAAGCACCTGGAGGAAAACACGGATTAAACCCTCTATTGTTTCTCTTTCATAGATTTTTAGAATGTTCTTAAACTTTCTGCTCAGTTATATCCTCCCAGCTAATTTCTCCATTCATGTTTGATCCCCAGCACCCAGCAGAGTTTAGAACATAACAGACCCATTGTGTATTGTTGAACGATTGAATAAACCCCACCCACGGGGTTCCAAGTGTTGACTCTACTTACAGAACCTAATAATTTCATGACACTGGGGCCAGGGAACACCTAATTTTCGGCCCCTTACCAAAGCTGGAGATACAAAGGCAATTAGGACAGGATCCCTGCTTCACCGGAACCGCTGAGTACACTTTGAGTCTTAAAGGTTGACCCAAAACTCACCAGGGCATCCTAGGGGTGTGTGAGGAGAACATCAGAAGAAAGACTTGGAGCTGAAAGGGCACGTTTTGGGAAATGCAAGTGTATCAGCTTGGCAAGGGTGCAGTGGGGATCAGGGGGTGGGAGCTGTGAACAGCGGCGCTGGAGAGATGGTCTAGTGCAGGGTTTTTATAGAGCATCCTAAGTAGCTTGGACTGTTCCCTTCTGACTACCAGTCTCAGACTTCTCTCGTCCTTATGTCCTCGTCTCTAAAACGTTGTGGGGATTAAAGGAGCTATGGATGTAGCTGCATTTGAATCTGTTTCTGGGCCAAGAGAGTGGACTAGGTTTGATCCAAGAGGAATTCTAAAGAGGAGGGCAGTGTTGCAGACCCTAGAGGGAGGGAAGGAGCCCGGACAAGGGCAACCAAGGGAGCTAGAACAGAGCGGTCTACTCCACGCTGCCTCTCTCGGGTGGGGAGTGGCAGACCTCTCTGTCCCTCCCTCCCCATTTCTGCTGGTCTGCCATCTGTTTGCTCCCACCCCCAACCCAACCCCACAGGGCACTCCTGGCTTTAGCTGCTTTGTGAGCAGTCAAGCAGATAGGGAACCCTTGGAAAGGGACCTTCAAGGACAAAGAAGTTAACAGGGCCCTGGCACTGGGCACGAGGGGTGGGGGCCTGCTGAGCCAGGAGGAGGTCGCACAGGATTAGGGAGACTGAGGAGAAAGCCCCCCACTTCCTGATTTGGGGTCTCTGGCATGCCAGGAGCCATGCTCTTGGATGAGCCTTGTACAGCCGGGGACTCCTGGCCCGCTATAGCTCTTGAGTTCTTCCAAGTTGTAAGAAGCAGATCTCCATGAAGTGACACAAACAAAAGGCCAGACCTCCAGGACAGTCGGGTGGACGGTCACCCTCACCTGGCAAATTTCCACTTGGACTTCACTTCCGTCCCTCTCATCCTTCACATCTGTCTTGGTGTCTGTCACTTCGCTGCGCCCTCCCAACCGCTGACTGTCTTGTACCTTCAAATCTAAGGACCTGTTTGGCAAGCCTCCTGCCTGGCCACTTCCCGGGCCACTAGCCAGATCCGAGTGAGATCCTCGGTCCAGCTGGCTGTGGCTAGGATAATGGGTGTCATGGGACAAATCTCAGTAGGCCCAAGTGGCCCAAGCCATTTTTCTCAAGGGGGTGTGAGGGTTTGTCCCCCTCTCAGCTCACTGGTTGAAATAGACCTACAACTGATGGGATTCCATCCCCCTGGGACATTCCCTTATCCAATGCCCTGCAGGCCGTTGATGCTGCTGGTTTCTCTGGGGACAAGTGTCCCAGAGCACCTGGGAAGGCACCAGGAGGTAGAAGGGATGGACTTGCACCGGGGAGATGGCTCAATACACCCAAACTCAAGCATCAATTTGGGAAGAATTGGGACGACACATACTTCTGTTAAGCAGAGGTTTTGAACCTTTTTTCTACCACACATCCCCTTGGCAGCTTGGCGAGGCCCACAGACCCCTACTCGGAATAATGTTTTCAAATTCATAAAATAAAATATGTAGGGATACAAAGGAAATGAAAAAAAGTTTTTAAGATTTTATTTTTTTGAGAGAGAGTGAGAGAGCACAAGCAGGGAGAACAGCGGGGGGAGAGGGAGAAGCAGGCTCCCCGCGGAGCAGGGAGCCCGACATGGGGCTCGATCCCGGGACCCCGGGATCATGACCTGAGCCGAAGGCATACGCTTCACTGACGGAGCCACCCAGGCGCCCCAGGGAGTGAAAATATTTAAAAACAATAATCAAAGTTAAAACCCCAGATTTTTGTTTGAGCACAAACGTCCTCCTTTGTCATCACGTTAACGAGGTCTAGTGTCAGGTCTGATAAGTATAAAGTAACACAGTCTCTGGTGTTGCTCACGCTACCGTGCTCTGGTATCTACAGTCGCAATAACAAGAGATGCTAAATTTCGAATAAGAGGTCATTGGAAATAATAACTTTTTCCCATCCAAGCTGATTGATTGGAGCTTAAGAAACCCGGCTATGAATTACGTATCCTGGCCCTACACCAGGTCCTAGGGGAAGCTCAGTGGTAGCCACAGTAGGTTTCTAAACAAAGGCCTGGTATCATGAATGCGGTGTTTGAGGAAGAACAGTGTGTCCTCGTATTGGGGATGATTCTATAGCTGTCACCCAGCACCCCCACACACGGAACTTTCCAGCCCTGTATCTCCCATTCTCCCCTCTAGATGCAAGGTACTCTGAACTTCCCTCAGCCCCTCGACTGGGTCACCCTCCTTTGTGCCTCTCAGATTTTACACCTGTGCCATCCACCTAGAACTTTCTTTCTCCCCCTCTTCCCTGGCTAACCCATTGCCAGGGTTCACCGCTCCTTCTGAGGGTGCCTGGGGCTCTTGGCTTTCCTGTCCCGATCGCAGGCACCCCACTATGTTGTAATGCTCTAATCTCCAGTAGATTCTAAGCACCAGGAGGGCAAGGACCCTACCCATCGTTCACCTTTAGCTTCCCCCTGAGTTGTGCGGGGTGGTGGTGGTGGTGGGGGGGCTGGCCTATAAATATTTATTGAATGGATATTACTTAAGAGACAAGAGGTTATTTACCAGTCAAGACCAGTCAAGAGATGTGGTACCATAAAGAATTTGACTGGCCCTCGTTCCTGGTTCCTAAGAGGGAAACTCTAAATCCTTGGGATTCTCCAAGTGACAGGTGCTCTTTGCTGTTCTTGGTGGGCCCTGATAGTTTACACTAATGAGATGACTAGTTGACAGTTGATGTAAAGAGAAGAATCGGGATGAAGGTAGACCACACCACAGAGACCAACCATGTGACTGAGAGGGTTGGTGCTTTGAGCCACTTGACATCAACCCTTACCCCAAACCCCAATAAAAATGCTGGACATTGAGATTGAGGCTCAGGGGAACTTCTTGGATCGTAAATACACTGATATGCCAGGAGGTGACACACCTGTCTACTGGGGGCCTGGGCTTGGAAGCTCTGCTTCTAGGACCCTTCCAGAACTTAACGTTTGTCTGTCCTTACAGTGAAACAGCAATCCTAAGTCTAGCACTTTCCTGAGTTCTGCGAGTTGTTCCAGTGACTTATTGAACCTCTGGGCATTGCAGGAACCCTGGAATTTAGATCCAGTTGGCCAGAAATGTGGGTGACTTGGGGACCCATGAGATTTATGTCACCAGACTGCGTGCCAGCTCCCCCCACTTCCCAGCGGTGGAGTCCAGCACCTCTGCTCCTGCCATTCCTCCTTCTGGGTGTGGGATTGTCCAAGCCAGTGACCCAGAGACAACCACGCCACGGGACTGTGCTCGGTCACGTTCCTTCCTGAGGACCCTCTGCCTGGAGCTGCCAAAGGGCACACGGCCTCAGAAAGCTCGGTCCTGGCAAAACCCTCACTTTTGACCTCTCGACGGACCCCTGCCCTGCTGCACCTCACACCGTGTGTTCCAGAAGTGGGAGGAGGAGGCCCTTTGGACGAGGTGAATTGGGAGAGGTGGCAGACATCCCCCTGGTGGCCTGGCCTGCATCTGAGGGAGGGGGAGTGGGGAGGGGTCCCACTGTCGCAGCTCTCAGCATCTGATGGAGCCTCATGGGGAGGGTGAGGTACATCACATTCTCCTAGGAGGTGCCCTTGGGAGTCCGCGGGGCCCCAGCCCCCCCAAAGTGCCGCATAACTTGGTTCTTTTCCTCTGCTTTATTTGGCTAAGGTCATGTCCTTGTAACCGGCCGTAGGGGAAGTGTTTGGGAGTGGGGAGGGCTGCATGTGCTCTGTGGGGAAAGGATCCTGATGCCGGAAGAGTTTGTCTCGGGGTGAAGACGGGGTCAGCAGAGCTAGGACTCCGTGGTGAAGGACTTGGGCTGGCTCCTTCCCAGGGGTGTCCCAGGATACTCCAGTGACTCAGGCCCTGGGAAGCCAGCCACTCAGCCTCCTGTTTTTCCGCCAACCCCTTAAACACGGGTTAGCAGGACCCTAACCTCCTAGATGACCTTTTCCGTACATACACCCAGGGACTCCCCAGTCATGTCCATCCCAGATCTCTCCTGCCTGCCTGCTGGATACCTCCGTTCGTTCATCCCACTAATGCCTCAGACTCGGCGCCTCCAGAGCAGAGCAGGTCATCCTCCTCCCAAATGGGCACCATCCCCTGTGTTCCAACCACAAATAATGAGATCATCGCCTACCCGGTGGTCCAAGCAGGACGTCTGGGCTTCACCATTGGCTCCACTCTCTCCTCGTCCCCCCACCCCCCACATCCAGTTCCCGGCGATTCTGTCCCCTAGCGTCTCTGGGATCGTTCCATTTCTCTCCATCTACGTTTCCACCACCCCAGTCTGGGCCAGCATTTCCTGCCTGGAGAGCGCTTACTGGACTCCCCACATCCTCTTCTGTGGGCTCCAGTGGTCGTGTCTCCATCCCTATATAGAGCCCTTCTAGAGAGATTCCCCATTGCTCTTGGGATGAAGTCCAGAATCCCTAACACGCTTTGTTAGGTCTTTCACTGTGCCCGTCCTCTCTCCCCCCTGTAGATAATGTTCCAGGCTCTCACCTTTGTTCAGGTCCTTAAGTCACCATGGTGCTCGCCTGGGAGGCTTTGCAAGGACAGTTGTTTTCCTCAGCTGTCCTCCCCACTTCCCTGGAACAAGCTGCTATTCCTCCATCCCTCAGGCCTCATCTTACCCTGGGACCCCCTCCCTGAGCCTGAAAGCTGGGGCCCCACTCCCTGCAGAGAGCTCCCACGGTACCCTAGCCTCCCCTGAAAGATCCTTCGTGGAGATGGCTCATTTCGACTCTGTCTCCCTCCCTCCTAGGAGGAAGCCCTTGACCATTCTCTTACCTGAATGAGAGATCCAGTAGGGCTGTTTCACACCCTTTGTCCCATTCTCCTCCAGCAGACAAAGCTGCACAGACCCACCCCTTCTCAGGGGGAAATGACTCACCATCTCAGGCACTCCTAGTGGGCTGCTCACACAGGATGGTCTTTCCTGAAGCCTGAGACAGGACTCCAACCCAAGGCCCACCCCAGCAGCACATGGGGCTCCACCATCTGGGTACTGCCCCCACGGGTCCAAGGACAGGCTGAAATTTCTTTGATTTCCACCCCGGGGTCTTGAATAGAGCAGGAGGTAGGGAAATAGGCTTGCCCCACCCCTGGGACCCCGGGGGCTGCCAGGCAGGTGTTAAACTGAGAAAAAAAGTAAGGCTTACTGTTCTCGTGTCCCTCTACCCTCACCTCAACACAGACACACAGTGTCCCTCATTTGATGTGATGACAAGAGCTTGTAACTTTGAACCACTAGAGAAGGGAAGTAAAAGGAGGAAATGCTTAGAGAGCCTGCAAAGCCAAGCCACTGGAAACCAGACTAAGTTCACGCTTCTATTAAAGAGAAAAAAAAAAAACAACCCCGAGTGTATCTATCTTTACCAATGTCAACATTTGTATTTATTCATGTGTTCCTAGTGGGTGACAGGTGCCGTGCCAGGTGGGAGGACACAGGGGAGGACGGAGATGGAGTTCCCACTCCCATGGAGCTTACACTCAACTGAGGAGACAGATTGTTGATCAGAGGAACACACAGCTCAATGTAAGATTGCGATGCCGAGAATCCATCACAGCAGTGACCTTGGCCGGAAAGGGTGTGCGGAGCTTGCCGTATCGAGCTGTTGGCTGATGAAACCCCGAAAAAAGGACAGGACCTGATTATTAGCTTTAGATGTTGCCATAGAAGTTTTGTTTTGTTTTGTCTTTGAGAGAGCAAGCCTGAGCACCAGGGGTGGGGGCAGAGGGAGAGAAAGAAAGAATCCCAAGCAGGTTCCATGCACACTCAGCATGAGCCCGACACAGGCTCCATCACGACCCTGAGATCATGACCTGAGCAGAAATCAAGAGTCAGATGCTCAACTGACTGAGCCAGCCAGGCGCCTCTAGGTGGCTTTTTTTTAGAGCTCAGGTCCCGCTTACTGCCTTTGATGTCTAATTCCCATTCCATGTTTCCCCCATGGGTGGGTCAGGATGAATTCATGAGACAGTCTGCCCTGTTGTCTGGCTTTCTCGGAGAAAGCTGATGGGTTGGATTTTGTCACATGGGAATGATGAAAAGATATGTGGTCAACTTAAAGGGCATTGGATAAGTTATGCCTGGAAGTCAGATGAGTGGGGAAGAAAGAAGTGAATTGGGGGGAAGGTGTTACTGAGTGGGAGGTCCTGATGACTTTGAGATCTCAGAGTACTGAAGATGAAGAAAGAAGGTGCAAGGAAGGGAGGTTATGGTCACAGGTAGGGTGCTTGGGTCAGCGAGCTTGGAGGTGCAGCGGATCTGGGGAATGACAAAACCCAAGGGAGGTGGTTGGCCAAGGTGGAATGCAGGAAGTCACTGGAGAAAGGTCCAGAGTGTGAAATGGTCACTGACGTGAATCCAGGACAATGGGAGAGATTGAGGTGGACAGCAAGACTATGAACCAGGAACCAATGCCCTTGAAGAATGAGGGGGAGTTGGGAAGGGTGGCTACAAGTGATAGAAAACACCAAAGTAAGGCTAAACAAGACAGAAGTTTGTCTTTCACATGAGAGACCTCCAGAGCTCATATGTAGTCTTCAGTGTCGAGAGACCCAGTCTCCTCCTACCTTGTTACTCTGTACCACGTGATGCCAATTTCAAAATCTACCTCATGATCCAATATGGCTGCTGGAGTTCCAGCCATCACGTCTTCAATCCAGACAGCAGGAAGCAAGAAAAGCTGAAGAGAAGCATGCACCCTTCCTTTAAGAACACTTGGAAGTTGTATTCATTGTTTTCTCTCCTGTTGGTCAGAATATAATCCCACCTGTTAAGGGCAGCTGGGAGACGTCATCTTTACTTTGAGCACACCACAACCCCTGCTAAAATACTTGAGCGTTATATTTGTAGAGGGGGAAGCAGATATTGGGGAACGACTGGCCGTCTCTTTCACAGGGGAATGATTGAGAAGCCAGCAGAATACCAAGTAGGGGGTGAAGGCAGTTTAGTAGGATGGCGTGAGCCTAAAATGGGGCAAGCTCTTCTTCAAAAGGGGTGGAGAATAATCTGGAAGTGGTACAGGGAGGACCCAAACCCCAAATCCCTGAGAGGTGTGTGAAGTTTGAGAATGAAAGCCACCACTTGGAAGGGTTGTGGAGGGGCTTTTGGAGTAGCTGGTTTCCTGTGAAGAAAATGAGGACAGGCAGCCTGTCGGGGGTTTGCTAGGGGGTCTTTGCAAGGTGTGGGCAGAGGCAAGAGCTGGGTCTGGGACCGGCAAAGACAGGGCTGGGAAGCTGCATGGCCTCAGTCCCGGTCATGGTTGAGGGTGGGTCTTGCTTGGCCAGGGTGCTCCGAACCAGAAGCCTCTCTATCTCCAGATGCACGCACGTACCGATCACAGCCAATCGGCGGTCACCTCACACACCACCCTCCTTTTGCATCAAGCCCTAAGTAAACTTGACATCTAAGTCTTGGTATCAGTCCCAACGTTCTGCATTTGGGATTATCCATAAATTTAAAAGATAATGGTTAAAAAGTTCAACTGAGTACATGTGAAGATCTAATTGGCTTTATCGGATGATTCGTGAATCAGGCAGTAACCCATCTAGCAAGTGGAGTGGGGGGGCTCTGAGCAGTTGTACAAGTGGAAGGAGGATGGGGGCAAGAAAGTGAATAGTAGGGGCGCCTGGGTGGCTCAGTCGTTAAGTGTCTGCCTTCAGCTCAGGTCATGATCCCAGGGTCCTGGGATCGAGCCCCGCGTCGGGCTCTCTGCTCAGTGGGGAGCCTGCTTCTCCCTCTCCCACTACCCCTGCTTGTGTTCCTTCTCTCGCTGTCTCTGTTAAATAAATAAATAAATAAATAAATAATCTTAAAAAAAAGAAAGTGAATAATAGTAAAAGGACTGTTCCTGACAAGATCACTTTCCCTTAGTGGGGAGAACAGGGGGTCTCACCATGCACATTACAGCTTCCTTTGGGAGATGGAGAGGCCCATGTGGCAGACTCATTGGTGCCCATCGGAAAACTCCACTGACCAGTTAAGACTACATTTTGGGGGGCACCTGGGTGGCTCAGTCGTTAAGCGTCTGCCTTTGGCTCAGGTCATGATCCCAGCGTCCTGGGATGGAGCCCCACATTGCGCTCCCTGCTCAGCGGGAAGCCTGCTTCTCCCTCTCCCTCTGCCTGCCGCTTCCCCTGCTTGTGCTCTCTCTCTCAATTGAATAAATAAAATCTTAAAAAAAAAAAAAGACTACATTTTGGGGGGTGCATGGGTGGTGCAGTCAGTTAAACGTTCAATTCTTGGTTTTAGCTCAGGTCATAATCTTGGTTGGGGTCATGAGATGGGAGCCCCGCATTGGGCTCCGAGCTGAGCACGGAGTCTGCCTGAGATTCACTCTCCCTCTGTCCATCCAGCTCATGCTCTCTCTAAAATAAATAAAGCTTAAAAAATAAAAGACTACATTTTAGGGGGAGGTCGACAATGCAGATTAGGTATTAAGCCCCCTTTTGGGGACTTGGCCTAAGTGATGTCATTTGGGGCCTATTGTTTTAAGAGAGGGAGAGAGAGAAAGGTGGGGGGAGGGGCAAAGGAAGAGGGAAAGCATTTTTTTTGAGAGAGAGCACAAGCAGGGAGAGGGACAGAGGCGGAGGGAAGCAGACTCCCCTTTGAGCAGGGAGCCCGATGTGGGTGCTTGATCCCGGGACTCCAGGATCACGACCCAAGCTGAAAGCAGATGCTAAACCAACCGGAACCACCCAGGCGCCCCAAGAATTTTTTTTAAAGGCATCTCTCAGCGTAGGAGCTATTTTTCCACCCAACTTTTTTTTTTTTTAAGACTTTATTTGAAAGAGAGAGCATGAGCAGGGGAGGGGCAGAGGGGGAGAGAGAGAGAGAACCCTAAGCAGACTCCCCACCTAGCTTGGAGCCCAACGTGGGGCTCAATCCCACGACCCTGAGACCATGACCTGAGCCGAAACCAAGAGTCGAAAGCCCAACTGACTGAGCTACCCAGGCACCCCCGTTTTCTTTTTAATTATACATATGGTTTCCCAACATCAGGGAAGAATATTCAAATGCCAAAAATGGCCCGAGAGTCCCCCCCATCCGCACCCCACCCCCACCCAGCCGCTCAGGGTCAGTTTGCAAAGCAGCAAGAGGCCTGAAACAGTTTTCTTCATGGAGATCATTTAACATTGTATCATCACTATGATACACTCCGTCTCTTCTCCCGCTGTCCCACCAGAGGACTGTGCTCAGCAGCCCCTGCCCTCCCACCCGCCAGGGCCCCCCCCCCGCCCCGCCCTCCAGGATCTGACTCCAGTCTCCATTCTTGGGGAAATGTCTTTAATGAAGATGTCGAACTACTTCGGAGCAAACGGACTCTGCATCCAAGTTTCATACACATGCCTGTGAGCAAAGGAAGCGATGGACAGCTCTCAGCAAGACTGGCCGGCCTCCAAAACCTGTGACCGCAGGATGTCGGGGCGCAGCAGCAGGCGTGAGTGGGCCTCCGCGCTCTGCCCTTGCAAGCTGTGTGACCCTAGGCCATTTATATAATCCTTATCCTTAATTCCCCCTTTGTAAAAAAAAAAAAAAAAGGTGGGGGGGAGGGGCAGCTATCAAGTACCTTGCGGAATTCTTGTGAAAAATACTTTAGATACAGATGAAATGCCAAGCACACACTTGGTTCATGGCACGTGCCATATATAGCCATGGTTCGATTTTTTTTTAAGTTTTTTTTTTTTAAAGATTTTTTATTTATTTATTTGAGAGAGAGAGAGAATGAGAGACAGAGAGCACGAGAGGGAAGAGGGCAGAGGGGGAAGCAGACCCCCCGCCGAGCAGGGAGCCCGATGTGAGACTTGATCCCGGGACTCCAGGATCATGACCTGAGCCGAAGGCAGTCGCTTAACCAACTGAGCCACCCAGGCGCCCCTTTTAAGTTTATTTATTTAGGTACTCTCCATGCCCAACGTGGGGCTCGAACTCACGACCCTGAGATCAAGAGTCACATGCTCTTTGGACTGAGACAGCCAGGCGCCCTAGAGCTATTATTTAAAAATTCTATCACATCATAAAACCCCTGGGGGCAGTGACAGTGCTTGGCACTGTAGCTAATCACCAGACATTAATGGAATGAATGAAACAATGAATGAATGGAATGGATGGACGAATGGAGGGAGCGAGGGAGGGAGGAGAGAAGGAAGGAAATGGATGGGTGGATGACAGAAGGGATGAATGGAATGGAGGGAGGGAGGCAGGAAGAAATGAATGGAATGGAATGGAATGAAGGCAGGCAGGCAGGCTAAAGGCTTAATTCTAGGGAAGCAGGTGCTGACCATTTCTTTCAGGAAGGGAGCTGCTACATCGAGGAGCAAATACTGAGTTCAGAAGGCTGCACTGGGGTAGCCCCAGGACACAGCCGGAGATCGGCTCAGAGAAACTTCTGCAAACTGCGTGCACAGCACGGCACTACATTTTAAAAAGCGGAATCCAGAAAGCTTCTGCTGTTTTTCTGATGAGAACATGCAGGTCCTGACTTGCATGCTTTCATACACCCCCAAGCCCCTCACCCCCGTTATGAGGAAGGGGCACATAAAACATCCCTCCGAGCCCAGAGGAGTGATGGCAGGCACAGCGTGGCGATCACTGGGTAGAGTGTGTGCGTGTGGGGAGGGGGGGCGGGCAATGGAACATTCTCCCGGCCGCGCATCCTCACTTCCCAGCGCGGGCTCTTTCCTCCTTCGCGCCCACAGACAACCCTGTCAGAGCAGAAGAACCAAAGACAGATCCCATGGCATAAGGCAAAAGCAGGCAGATTAACAAAACCAGCAGGGTTGGGTTTTTTTTTTTGGCATTTTGGCCCTTGTCTGTCCAAGACGTATTTGGAGAGAAGGTGGGGCGCTTCTGAGTTTGAGGATGGGGAGGACAGCAGACCCGCGGGCACAAACCGTCAGGCCCAGGGGAGCCTCCCCCGCCTGCTCAGCGGCCTCCTTCCCGCGTCCAGTTTCGGGCATTGATGAAGAGCTGGAGCCAGGGGGAGGCAGTCAGGGTGTCAAATGGGGGAGGTCGCCAAGCCCACTGCCACGGCCGCACGGCCCGCTCAGGGTGAGGCATGAGAGCCAGGTGGCGGCCATCAAGGGAGCAGACGCCTGCCACCCCCCCGGGGGACCCGTTGGGATTCATGGGGTACTGTTCCGTGGGCTGGCCAGCATCATCGGCCCAGTGCAGTGGGGCCAAGCCCCTGGCCTCAATCTGGGCTTGGCGTTCCGGAGAAGAAAATGCCATGTAACCTGCAGGGGGGCGGGGGGGGGGGTGGAGGAGGGAAGTGAGGGCAAAGCTCCCCCACGCCCTCCACCCACGCCGGCCCCCAGACCCTCCCGCCGGCCTTCCGGAGCCTGACCTTCCCCGTGAGCGCTCCACACGGGCAGCACGGCGCCCTCCATCCCTCGCAGCATCAGGGCGGGCCCAGGCCCCACCCGCACGCTGGCCCAGCGGGACTCGAAGCGCCCGGACAGATTGTGACGCAGCACGAGGCCAGGTGGGGCGGGCCAGGGGTCCGGGCCCGGCTCCTCGGCCTCCTCGCTGGGGCTGCCTCCCACCCAGCCCAGCAGAGCCAGCAGCTGACAGCCATTACACACGCCCAGGCTGAAGGTGTCCGGCCGCCGCCGGAAGCGCCTCAGCTCGGCCCCGGCCAGCGGGTGGAAGGTCACGGCAGCTGCCCACCCTAGGAGGAGACAGGGACGTCAGGGTGGGCCGGCATGGAGGGGGACGGCCGCCCTCCTGTGCCAGCCCGCCCGGTTCCACCTGCCATGAGCCCCCCAGCCCCCAACACACATGCACACACATACATACGTGCGCACACATACCCCCTACCGGGCAAGTACAAAGGGAAGAAACAGGTTTATCTGCTTAAATGTTGCCATTCCTGGACCAGAGATGGCCCGTAAGTTTTTTGGCTTGGCCAGCAGAGCATTTTCAACACTTTTTATTTAACTGTCTGACGTTTAAAAATAAGACTTCATATAAAGATCTGGATTTGGCGGCACCCCAGTCCGTCAAGCATCTGCCTTCAGCTCAGGTCATGATCCCAGAGTCCTGGGATCGAGCCCCGCCTTGGGCTCCCTGCTCAGCGGGAAGCCTGCTTCTCCCTCTGCCCCTCCCCCTGTTTGTGTTCCTCTCGTTTGCTCGCTCTCTCAAATAAATTCTTAAAAAAAGAAAACAAAGAACCATTAAAAAAAAACAATCTGGGGGCGCCTGGGTGGCTCAGTCGGTTAAGCGACTGCCTTCGGCTCAGGTCATGATCCTGGAGTCCCGGGGATCGAGTCCCGCATCGGGCTCCCTGCTCGGCAGGGAGTCTGCTTCTCCCTCTGACCCTCCTCCCTCTCATGCTCTCTGTCTTTCATTCTCTCTCTCTCTCAAATAAATAAATAAAATCTTAAAAAAAAAAAAACAAAACAAACCAATCTGGATTCTTGGCTTCTCTCAGAAACCAGAAAGATCCGGCCACACTGAACCCGCCTTCCGAGAGCACAATGTGCTGGCGCTGTGTGCTTGCCACTCCTTTAGACGCGGTCCGTGCCACCCAGCCACCCCGCCTCACGTCAGTTACCCACGGGCCTGCTGCTGGCACCCGGCCCAGAATGAATGTCCTCCCCAGCCCCGGCCCCGCGGAGGTGAGAGGCCAACTCCCAGTCAGGAAGAGGGGGGCCGAGGCAGCTCCGCAGAACGTGCAGCGGAGGGAGCGAGCAGACGCCCGGCACCTACCTTTGGCAGAGCCCAGGACATCCGCAAAGCTGAAGCCGCCCACGAAGGCCACACCACGGAACGTGTCCAGACCGATTGCCCCCGAGCACAGGTCCTGCATGGTCACGTCCCACACCTGGCAGGACAGGCAGGAGAAGTACAGGAGGACACACAGCCCGAGGCCCAGCCCCGGCCCCAGCTCTGCCGGCCACCCCGCTCACCTCAAACCCGGCCAAGTGGAAGGCATCTGCCATCTCGCGGTCTCCATTACTGCCCTCCTCTCGCAAGATGGCAACGCGGGGCACGGGACCACCTGGGGGAGGGGGAGTGTCTCTGGGCCAGAGGGCTCCTTCCCTACCACAAACCACCCGCCCCCGCCACCGGACACCTTTTCCTGGGCAGGCCCCGGCATCCAGGCCTTGGGTTGCAGCCCCCAGGCTGAGGGTCGGGGAAGCCCAGACGGCACAGAGTCCCTCACCAGGCTCGTGGGGCACGGGTGCTTTGGGGAAGGTTGGGGGCAGGCAGTAGCTGGGCCCCGTCCGCTCCCTCAGCCCCTGTTCTTCCTCGGCCACACAGTGCGGCTCTGCCTGCAGCCGGTCCAGCTGGAAACTCGTCTCCTCCCAGACGCCTCGTAGCTGCCCAACAGGCTCCTCCAGGACCACGGACCCGTTCACGGACACTCGCACCTAGAGGGAGGGGCACGTCAATCAGGGCCAAGAGCGAGGGTGTCCGGCCTGGGCCCCCCGCCCCGCCCCCCCAGCTGGCACAGGCGAGCCACGGCCTCCCCGCTGTGCACCGCCCTGCCCTTCCTCACCAGGGCGTGGGGCCCGGCGTCGCCCGTGGGGCCCAGCTCCAGGCAGCGGAGGCCGGCCGCCTGGTAGCGCTCCAGCACCTGGGCCAGGTCCGGCTCCTGCACCTCCAGCACCAGGCCCGGCTCCTCAGCAAACAGCACAGACAGCGCTGGGAGAACAAGGGGGGCACGAGGGTGACGAGGGTGCCGCCAGGGGGGTGTGGGGGGTCAGAGATGAGGGGAGGCCTGGGAGAGAGGGACCAAGGATGTGGCCTCAGGGTCTGTGGGGGGGGGGGGGCGTCCCAGATGGGTGAGTCACCAGGCTCAGTGGTCAGAGAAGATAGCCAAGGACTCGGGAACGGGGTTGGGGAACTCCATTTTCTTCACAGGACGTGGGGTCTACAGGGTGGGGCAGGCAGCCCAGGCCCGAGTCCAGACCCCAGGCTCCTCACCGTCGACCCCAGAGACAGGCACATCCACCTCTATCCCACAATTCCCAGCAAAGGCCATCTCTAGCAGGCAAGTGATGAGACCCCCGTCACTGACATCATGGCCTGAGCAGAGGAGGCGGTCTGGAGGAAGGAGAAAAATGCTCAGCAGCCGCAGGGCCCAAACCTGGTGGGCCTGCACCTCCTTCTGCAGAGTAGGTCACGTGGGAGAATGTGGGCACACTCCGAGAACCAGAGGCCAGGGCGATGGACCCCTCTTGCCCACCCCCCTTACTGGCTCAGCCGGTGAGTGTCTGCCATGCGTCAGTCACGTGCACCATCTCCCCAAGGCCTCACTCACCTCTCAGCAGCCCCTGGGTGACGTTAAAGGCACGCACCAAGTTCTCGGGGAGGTCCAGGTTGGGAGGCTGCTCGCCCAGCTGCGAGAAGCATTGGGCCAGAGCCGTGCCCCCCAGCCGGTGCTGCCCGGGGCTCAGAGGCACATACAGCAGAAGGCCTGGGGAGACGGGAAAGGGGTGAGGGAGCTGGACGGCTTAGAATGCCCTGCCCTGCTCACGACTACTAAGGTTCCCAGCATGTGGACAGACCCACAGACCCCCAGTCCCAGAACCAAGACGAGGGGCCCAGACCTCCCAGAGGACCCAGCTCTGAACACACAGTGCAGTGAGGAGGGGGAAGGGCCCGTACCTCCCCCTCCAGGATGCTTGAGGTCTGGGGTCACAGTGGCTGTAATGTCTGGACAGACAGCATAGGCTGAGATGACCAGCGATCCTGCAGAGCAAGGAGTAAGAGAGTGGGGGTGCCTGGAGGCTGCAGGCGTTGGAGCATCCGACTACTGGCTTCAGCTCAGGTCATGATCTCAGGGTCGTGAGATCAAGCCCCGTGTCCGGCCAGCTCTGGGCTCAGCAGGGAGTCTGCGTCCCCTCTCACTCTCCCTCTGCCCCCTCCCTGCTCTCGCCCACAATCTCTAAAATAACTTGAAAAAAGAAAAAAAGGTAATCACAAGCCTCTATCTCTGAAACAAACATTATATGTTAATAAAAAATTAAAAAAAGAAAAAAAGACGAGTAAGAGAGCGAGGTGCCAGCCCAGCCCCGCAGGTCTGCCCCTCTCCCCGTGAGCCCCGGACCGTACCAGGAGCCCGCACTGTCTCAGAGCCGACCCGGGCGGCCATGCTGAGAGAGTCCTTGCCACCATCCACTGCCACACCCAAGGCTGCCATCACCGTCACCATAGCCTCACAGGCGTCAGCCAGAGCCGCGCCCTCCCCCGGGAGCTTGGCCGCCCACATCCAGTTCCCGCTGCACTTCACGTCCTGGGAAGCGGCGAACATCGGCCGTCAGAGAGAAGAGCGGTGGGGAGTCTGGGCTGGGGGCGGAGGGGCTGGGAAGTCACGGGCAGGAAGGACAAGAGGGCAAGGTGGAGGGTGGCCGCAGATGCGTCCCAGCGGGACTCACCCGGAGGTCGGTGACCAGAGCGAACACCAGGTTGGTGAGGGCTTCGGCCACAGCCAGCCGGGCGGCCACCTTGGGGTCCAGCAGGCTTTTGACGGGCTGCTCTCCCAGAGCTGTGGCAGCCCCGACGAGCTCCTGGTGACTCAGTGCCACGACGGCCACATCTGCCAGGGGGGTCTGCAGGGCTCCCACACACTGCTGCTGGGCCACCAGGCCGCCCACAGAGCGGTCCACCTGCAGAACCAGCTGGGGTTGGCAAGGGGCGGGGGACCCACACACACAGGCCCGAGGCGGTGGGAGCAAGGCAGCAGGCCTTCAGGGCCGCTTCTCCCTTGGGCCGGCTGAATCCCCATAGTCACGGGGACGGGGAGCAGAGGGAAGGGTACAGGGGCCGAGCAGGGGGTGTGGGGAGCACCTTGTTGGTGAGGTAGCGCTTGCTGGCCACGGCGGGCAGCCTCAGAACGCGCTCCAGAGCCTGGCGCACACGCAGACCCGGGGGCAAGGCCAGGGGCTTCAGCACGGGGAGACTCCTCTGGAGGAAGAACTCCTAAAACACAGAAGGTGACAGGGGTGTGAGCAGCTGCGGGAGCGCCGGGCACATAGGGGACAAAGCACGCGTTGGGCAAAGGGCGGTCGCAAGAGCTGGAGCAGAGAAGGGAGGAAAACCGCCTTCCCTCCCACCCCCACATACCTTCCGAGGCATCTTGCCCAGCACCCAATCCAGCTCCAGGTCCACAGGGGTTGGGGAAGACAAGGGGGGGCCATCCTTCTGGCCATTTCTTCCAGTGGGGCACTCCCGATCGTCCACCAGCACTATCTACGGCCACACAGCCCAGAGGGAAGAAGACTGTGAACCCCAGCAGGGAATACTTCCAGAAAGCCGGGCAGAAGCACGCTTTCCACCCTCTGTCTGGCTTCCCCGTTGAGTACCTGCCCCTGGCCGCCTCCTACATGCTGTCCGCCAGTTTGCGTGTCACCAACTCCCATCCTCCTCTCATCTCTTCCCCCTGACGGCTCTCCCTCCCTCCAGCCCGGACGCAAGCAGCTCCAAGCCCACCCACTGCGGCCGCCACTGACTCCCTGGGCCAACTCACTCTCCTGTCCCCAGTGATGGTGCCCACAAAGCTGGCTGGGCAGCGTTCCCGAGCGCTGACGCGACTGAGGAAGTCCCGGTCAAGGGGCCTCAACAGAAGTGCATTCGACTCCTGGTACTCGGCCCCCCAGATTTCCAGGGCGTTCAGGGTCGGATCCCCAAGCTGCATCCAGGAGGGAGGAGGAAAGGGAAGGGTCAGTGGGCACTCCCCAGTCTCGTGTCTTTGCTAGGAGTCTCGGGGAGAAGGCTGGGGCCGGCAGGGATGGGGACATGGCCAGACCTCAGGGGACAAGGCCCACCTGGAAGCGGCTGGTGTAAATGACGGCCCCGGCGGGGTCACTCAGCTCCTTCAGGACATTGCCTGGTGAGAGGGCAAAGGGGAGAGGTGGTGACCCGGCCATGGTCAGGCCCTGGCCTCCAAAGAAACCCCTAATTCTATGTGTCCAGCTGCACCCCCACCACCAACCATCCCGCGACAGCAGGCTCCCACGCCCCCCAATGCCGAGCCTCTCCAGAAGGTACAGGGGGTGGAGAATAGGACCCAGGGCCCGGCGGCCACTTGCAGACCCCCAATGCCTCTGCCTCAGCCGAATGTGGCAAGAGGCCAGGGAGGCCAAGTCCCTCATCCCAATCCCTTTCCTCACCATTGCCACCAGCACCCTGGTCGTGGAGGCTGCAGATGGGGTTCCCCCTGGCGGCCTCCACACAAGCCCGGATCACACGGTTCATCTTCTGTTCCATCTCTGGGTCCCCGCGCTGCACAGCCCCAAAGTCCAGCTCACTGGTGTTGTCTCCCTGCACCTGGGGGGAAGGGACAGCAGAGCTCGGCTGGAGGGGTCTGGGGGCTCACACCCCACCGATACCCAGGGCCTGACAACGTCACGGAGCCTGCCCCTGAGCTGGTCCCACTCACCTGCACAGACGACGCAGCTCCGCCCCCAACTCCGATCCTATAGACAGGACCCCCAACCTTCACCACATCCATGCCTGAGAGGAAGGAAGGCAGAGTCAGGATGCTGGGGAAGCCAACAGAAGAAGCGGGAGCAGGAACAAGTGTGAGGATAAAGGGAAGCGGGCAAGAGGGGAGAGCGATCAATATTACAAACGTACGTATTCTTTGGGTAAATACACGCGGCGGAATTTATGCTTCAGCTTTATCGACACAGGCACAAAATCACCTATGCACAAAATTAAACATTGCAGCATCATTTGCGATACCAAAGATAGGAAATACAGTTGACCCGTGAACAACACTGGGGTTAGGGGGTGCTGACCTGCACAGTAAAAAATGTGCCCAGAACAATCAACTCCCTCAAAAGTCAACTATTAGTAACCTACTATTGACCAGAAGCTTTACCAATAACGGTTGATTAATAATTAATAAAAACCAATGAACTAATAAATAAGTAAAAAACTAACGAACAATTAACACACATTCCATATGTTACAGTACACTGTATTCTTACAATAAAGTAAGCTGGAGAAAAAAGAATATTCAGAAAATCAGAAGGAAAATACGTTTACAGGACTGTACCGTCTTTTTCGAAAAAAATCCATGCACAAGTGGACCTGCATGGCTCAAACCCGTGTTGTTCAAAGGGTCAACTGTGATGTAAATGCTAACAAGAGGGAGCTGATTCATAAATTACAGTATATCCATACACTGAAACACTATCCCCCCCAAAAAGAGGATCACATGAATGATTTTTACACTATTTATCAATATGACATGATCTCCAAGATACATATACTGCTAAGTGAAAAGAGCAAGTTACAGAATTATGCGCGCCCCTTTACAATTGCATCAGAAAGAAGATAACAGTAATTAACGTAACAACAGAAGCGCAAGACTTACGCACTGAAACTACAACATCTATTAGTAGACCTAAACAAATGGAAACAAATCCCATGTTGACAGAGTAAAAGGTTTAACTTTGTTATGATGGCCATGTTCCCAACTGATCTGCAGTCAACCCAACCCCTGTCACAATCTAGCTGTCTTTTTCACAGAAATGGAGCAGCTGATCCTAAAATGTGCACTGAAGTGTAAAGGACCTAGAACAGTCAAAACAATCTTGAAAAAGAACAAAATTGGAGGACCCATTCTGCCTGCTTTTAAAACTTACTACAAAGCTGTAGTAATCCAGACAGTGTGGTTCTAGCACAAGGACAGACAGATACATCAATCGATCTGTGGACTATGGAATACAACTGTGAATCCATTATGAACTTTATGTTTATGGCCAGTTGATTTTGTTTCTTTTCTTCTTTTAAGTTGGCTCCGCATCCAACATGGAGCTTGAACTCACAACCCCAAGATCAAGAGCCACATGCTCTACCGACTGAGCCAGCCAGGAACCTCCGGGGCAACTGATTTTTGAAAAGTCCCAAGACCATTCAGCAAGGTACAAACAGTCTTTTCAAAACATGGCATTAGGACAACTGGATATCCATGCGTAAAAGAGAGAAGTTAGACTCCTATCTCACATCATATAAAAAAATTCATTCAAAATGTATCAGAGGGCCGTCTGGGTGGCTCAGTTGGTTAAGCGTCTGCCTTCGGCTCAGGTCATGATCTCAGGGTCCTGGGATCGAGCCCCTCGTCAGGCTCCCTGCTCAGAGGGGAGCCTGCTTCTCCCTCTGCCCCTCCCCCTGCTCTTGCTCTCTCTCTCTCCTTTTCCCTCTCTCGAATAAATAAAAAATCTTAAAAAACAAAAAAAAAAGTATCAGAAACCTAAACGTAAAAACTATAATAATACGACAAGAAAACATAGCTGTAAGTCTTTGTGACCTTGACTTAGGCAATGGTTTTGTTAGCCGTGACATCAAAACCATAAGCAACAAAGAAAAATACAGATAAACCTGACTTGACCGAAACTAAAAACATTGTTTTCTTCATAAGACACCATGAAAAAAGTAAAAAGGCAACCCACAGAACAGGAAAAAATACTTGCAAATTACGTATCTATCTGATAAGCGTTTAGCATCCTGAATACATAAAACTCCTATAACCACCAAAAGAGAAAGACAACCCAATTTAAAAATGGACAGAGAATCCAAAAATAAAAAAAAAAAAAAAGAATCCAGAAAGACGTTTCCCCAAGGAAGATCTCTAAACACACGTGAAAAGATGCTCAACATCATTAGTCATTAGGGAAATGCAAACCCAAACCACAATGAGATGCGACTTCAGGCCGTAGGGTGGCTAGAATCAGAGAGACAGGTAACAGGAGTTGGTGAGGATGTGGAGAATTCAGAACCCTCTTACACTGCTGGGGGGAGTGCAAAATGGTGCTTTGGAAACCAGTCTGGCAGTTTTTCAAAAAGCTGGACACAGTTACTGTGCGAGCCCCCGATTCCACTCATAGTTACACAGGCTGGAGGCACGAGAACATAGGGGCCCAGAAAACATGTACACGTGTGTTTACAGCAGCATTATCCACACTAGCGGAAGAACCCAGATGTCTACCAACTGATGCACAGATAGACACACGAGAGGTTTGTCCCGAAAAAGGAATGAGGGTCTGGTTCATGCTACCATACCGATAATTCTTGAAAATATTGTGCAAAGTGAAAGGGGCCAGGCACGAAACTCTACATTCTGTGTGATTGCATTCACATGAAATGTCCGGAATAGGCAAACCCACAGAGACAGAAAGTAGATGAGCCGCCGCCAGAGGCTGAGGGAGGAAGACATTGCTAATGGGTATGGCGGTGACAAGAATGTTCTGGAGTTAGTGGTGCTCGAGGCACAGCTTTGTGCCTATCCTAAAAAACCGCTGACCTGTACACTTTAAAAGGGTGAACTTTACGGTACACGGATTACATCTCAATAAAGTGGTTATAAAAAAAAAAAAAAGTGTACGCCTATGTTACTTGTTTTAAAAAAAAAGGACAAATACGCATACAGGTCTGTTCATAGATGCAGGAAAATACCTCTGGTCAGATACACAAGTCACTGGTTTACACCGGTTATCTCTGGAGAGGGAAACTGGGAGGTCAAGGGAAGGACAGCTTTCACTGTATGACCTTTTTTGCCTTTTAAGTTCTGAACCACGTGACTGGGTCACCTCTTCCATAAACGTGACCTGGCTCTTATCTTGACTCCAGCACACGATGCAGCACACGATGGGGACTAATGGATGTTTGCCCCCCTGAACTGAGCGGGCAGATAAAAGCCCTGGCGCATGGCAGGCACTGAACAAAGATGGGTTGGCCTGACTTAGCAGGGTGGGTCCCTGCCATGTGGGAGGAAACTGGGGCGCACACAGAGGCGATGCAGACCGGGCGCCCCACTGGCGTAAAGCCCTATCCTGCCTTGGAAGCCTGTACCGGGAGGAGAGACATGTGCTGGGAGATGAAAAACCAACCTAGGAAGTGGCCTCTAAACTCCCCTCCGGCAGTGCTGGGGACAAAGCTGGCTGGATATGAAGAAAAGGGGCGGCGGGCTCTTACCTGGCTCCGGGGGCTCCTTGCTCACATGCTCAGCTTCCATGGACCCGATGCCCCCACTAAACATGATGGGCTTGATCCACTCACGCCGCTGGCCGTCGGGGAGCTGGAGACCCAAGGAGCGGGCAAAACCTGGAGCGTGGACATCCCAGGGAGAGGGAGCAGAGTCCAGTCACCCAGTATCCCCCAGCACCCACTCAGTCATACACCCCACCCCCCTCTGGTACTCGGTGTCCGTTATCCCCGACACCCCCAGCCTCACCGGCCAGCACTGGCTCCCCAAACTTGTTGCCGTAATCAGAAGCCCCATTACTGGCCTCAATGGCGACCTCCAGGGGCAGGGCGAAGTTCCCAGGATACTGGAAACTTGGGTCCTCCCAGGGCAGATTATAACCTGGAAGGAAAGCACAAAGTTGGCTGGACCGTTAAGACAGGACACAGAGGAGCCAGAGTCCTTCAGGAAGAGTCTAACTAAGCCACCAAGGACCACCCATGTGGGTAGAATGTCCCATTTTAGGAAATCCTATTTCAGGAAGATGTAGGGCCTACAATAAAGCACCGATCTTGCTCCCTAGGTCCCATGCCAATCTTCCCTCTGAGTCTTAGGATCAGGGTTCTTAAGGCTCTCTAAGAAATTGGACTTTGGGGGAGTCTGGGTGGTTCAGGTGCTTAAGCATCTGCCTTCAGCTTAAGTCATGATCTCAGGGTCCTGGGACCAAGCCCCGCACTGGGCTCCCTGCTCAGTGGGGAGTCTGCTGTTCCCGCTCTCTCTCTTCTCTGTCCATCACAAATAAATAAATAAAATCTTAAAAAAAAAGGAAAAGAAATAGGACTTGGGGGACAGGTGGTCATGAGACTGACCCAGTATCATGTTTCCTTGCTGAGCAGGTGCTAATTTATAAAGAAAATGGCGGTTCTGCAAAGCCTGTCTGGTGACTTGGGTTTCCGCTGGCCTAGAGTCCTCACGGCAACAGGCCAGCTACTCTAGGGCCTGCCTCCCAAGAAAAGGCACCCAGGATGACCTAAGAGACAGAAGTGCTCCATGCCCGCCAGGACAAGGAAGAGAAGGTAGGGAGGAAGGAGGTGGGACCTGGGATGTGTAGGTTTCCAAAGCAATAGCCAGCTGTGCCAGCCACCACGTGGGCCCCGCGGCCCGTGCACTGGACATCTCGGATCCGGCCCCCTGTGCCTGTGGTCGCACCGCTGAAGGGGGCCACTCCTGTAAAGAGATTGGGGAGACGTGTGGGTACCAAAGAGACAAACCTCAGTTCTGACCGCCCCATTAAAAATCAGGATGGGACGCCTAGGCAGCTCAGTCGGTTAAGCATCCGACTCTTATCTCCGCTCAGGTCTTGATCTCAGGGTGGTGAGTTCAAGCCCCACGTTGGACTCCATGTCAGGCATGGAGCCTACTTAAAAAAAAAAAAAAAAAAAATCAGGACAACCAGCCTCCCTGATTGTTTTTCCCAGGCCCGGACCGGAGGACCTTCACTCTACCCGACACTCTGATCTCATCGATCCATCCCCGGGACCCAGCTCACCTGTGGGGAAGTTGTGGGTCTCTGCCGTGAAGACGACGTGTCTCAGGGCCTGCTGTTGCTGGAAGCAGCTTGGCTGTGTGGGGTCCTCGGGCCGTAGGAATCGGACTTCCTTCCCCTGGATTGCACTGTGGACACAGTAGTTCTGGACCTTGCTTCCTTCCTGGGGCCTCCCCTCCCCTGAGCCTGCCGTCCCCCCGACCTCAGGCACAGCCCACCTGCTATTGTCACAGAACTTGAGGACGTTGTTGGGGTTCGAGGACGCCTGGGTGCTCATGATGGACTCAAAGAGGGAGTGTGCCAGTTCCTGCCCGTCCATGTGGAGAAGGCCCTTGAAGAACCAGTGTCGACTGTGTTCGCTGCAGGGGTGATGCAGGGAGGGAAGGAAAGGCAGAAAGCTGGGTCACTTCTCACGCCATGCCGTGTCTTCTCAGCAATCAGCAACAGTTAACGGCCAACTCTTACATAGAGAACAAGTCAGAATAGATTCCAAAAAGCCATAACCTTCAAACATCCTGTCACTGTGGAGTGCTCAGATCCAAAGTGAATATGAAATCGAGACTTGGGTATAGACTACCAGATGGAGGAGGAGCCCGGGCCCTCAAACGGACTCAGGGACACCCCCGAGCCAGAGGAGAGCCACGAAGGCAAGTCCCCGTGCCCTTCCCTTCCAACCTCCACGGGCTCAGCCTTCAGAACGTCCCCATCGCCCCACCACCTATTGGACTGAGCCAAGTCGAAGGCCTCCACGGTGCTGGGGTTCCGCTGTAGCTCCTGGAAGCGTCTGGTGTAGAAATCCAGGTCCCAGGAGTCTAGGGCCAGGCCTAGGAGACAACCCGGGAGAGATGACTGTAAGGCTCAGGTCACCAGGTCCCGGGGCTCAGCGCCCCGACTGGCCTCGCCTGGGCCTCCCTCCCAGGCATCCCGGCTCACCCAGCTCCCGGTTGGCCTTCTCCAGGGCACACCGGCCCTCAACCAGGATGTTGATAGAGCCGTTGAGAGGTGTGGAAATGCTCCCAAGGGAGAAGCTCTGGATGGGATGGGGGAAGTGCTGCTCGGTCATGCGGTCATGCAGGGTGGCCAGAGCGATGGTCTTCATCTCAGCTGATGGAGGGTGGGCGAACTAGGGGCAAACACACACAAGACGGCAGGAGGTGGAGGGCTGAAGTCTGGACAGAGTGGTGCACCCCGGGTCCTCCCAGTCACGCAGGGCCAGCCCACGGCTAATCTGCGTGGTGCCCGAGTGCCGATTAGAAAGACACGCCCCATCCAGGCACGAGCCCATGTAAGGATGCCCAGATTAGCAAGGGGACCACAGGCTCAGCCCTCAACCAGGAAGTCTCAGGCAGTGAACAACCTGCCAACAAGACAGGCCTAAAGCCAAGAGCTCCTCCCCATTTCTCCCGAGTTCAGGACCTCATCTCTTTTATCTCTGGCCCAGCTCCTCCTCCCCCTCACCACAGATAGCCCAACACCTCACCGAGAGCAGGTAGCGCCGGGTGGTCTCCACGCGATCCACAGCCCCCAGCCCAGCAGCCCAGCACACTGACACGATGTTGGTGGATGCTGGGGTCGAGAAGTTCAGCCTGAGGAGTGGGCTGGATGGTTAGGACCTGAGAGCGCCAGCCAAGAAGGTGGATCCCGCCCACAGCTGTCCCATGACCTCTCACCTCTATCCCCCTCCCCACTGGCCTCTAGCCTCAGACCCGGGCACCAAGAAACCTGCTTTTGAAGGTCACTCAAATCAAACCGGACCCGTCCTTCCAGCATAACATGCTTTGACATCTTACTTCTCAGAATGCAATCTGTTTTACTTACAGAACGTGCCTGGTAGCTGGCTCAGTCTTTCAAAGACATCTTCCCATATGGGGAAGGCAGATGCATGGCCTTCTAAGCAGGGAGTAGGATGGAGTAAAGGAAAAACAGACCTGTCAAGGGTCACAGGAGAAGGAAGAAGAGGAATGGGACTGGAAGGGGTGGGCAGTGCGTCTGGAAGGGAGCTCGGCCTGAGAACATGGAATGCATTTACCCTGGGCTGAGACACTCGCCTGGGCCCAACCTCCAGCAGCAGGTCGTTGGAGTCAGAATGGAGCCAGGACTCCTGAGCAACATCACCCAGTAACAAGGGGCAGCCAAAGAGCCATGTCAGCTTCTTCATCTCCTCAGCGCTCGGGAGGGACTTGGCTGCAGGGGGACAGGACGGGGATATGCTGAGACCCTGCCCGGCCTGGCACCGCCCCGCCCATCCAATACTTGGCCCAACCTGTCCAGTTCACATTGTAGCACAGCTCTGTCTTGACACCCTGCAGCGCTGGCAGCTTCCCTTGGAGCTTCCTCCGAGCGTGTCCAGAAGCTGCCCTCTCATGGCCAGAGGGATGGACATAGAAGTGAAGAACGGAGGCCATCGCTGGAGTTGTCCGTTGTGGGAAATGATGTAGATCCCTGAAAGGTAATTAGCTATTCCCTGTCAAACAGATTTCAGATTTCCAAGACAGCTGAGGCTCTGGAGGCATTAGGGACGGGGTGGGGAAAACAGGAGCATTCGGAGAGATGAGATACTCTGAAAAACGGAAGCTCGGGGGGCTTCATCCTGCAAAATGTGGGAACAGGGTATACGGGTACATCCTTGGCACATGATCCTTGAGCACCTGCACTTTGCTGGGCCCCAGGCAAGGTCTTAGGAACACCGCTCTGAAGACAAAAACCATTTCTGCCCTCACAGACCTTACATTTTATTGAGGGAGACAGGCAAGCGCCCCGACATTTCCAGCCCAGTGTGGTTAAGGCTGAGAGACTGTGGCTACCAGGCTAGCACTTGAGGAATTAGGGAAGACTTTCTGGAAAAAATAGCATCTAAATGTAAACCCACAGGATGAGCTGGACTGGGCCCAGTTGGTGGAGTCAGATGACACCATTCTTCTGGTATGCTCTACCTTCTGGCTGCTCCAGGTCAGGCACCTGTCCTTCACTCTCTTCTGTCTACATGCTCTTCCCAAGTGACTTCATCCAGACCCGTGGCCTTAAATACCATCTAGTAGATTGAGCCAGTGAAACTGCCAGGATTCAACCCTTTTTGTCCCAAAACGGCAATTTCATCTCATTCAAGTCGCTATCTGCCAACAGATGCCATATCTTAATTCAATCCTGACTCTCCCGGACACTCCAAACTGGTACATTAAAATGCTCACGTGAGGGCGCCTGGGTGGCTCAGTTGGTTAAGCAACTGCCTTCGGCTCAGGTCATGATCCCGGAGTCCCGGGATCGAGTCCCACGTCAGGCTCCCTGCTCAGCAGGGAGTCTGCTTCTCCCTCTGACCCTCCTCCCTCTCATGCTCTCTGTCTCTCATTCTCTCTCTCGCAAATAAATAAAAATCTTAAAAAAAAAAAAAAAGCTCACGTGACAGCTCCACGTGGATGTCTCATAAACATCGATGGTAGTCTGTTTGGGCCAAAACAGAAATTCTGATCTCTCCCTTCTCCAGACCTCCTGTTCTCCCAGTCTTCCCCATCCAATCAGCACACAGGCCAAAAATACAGTCAACCTCACTTCTTCCCGAGCCCTCTCTATATCTAATCCATCAGCAAATCTATTTCCAAACATATCCCAAATCTGTCCACATCCTTTTTTTTTTTTTTTTTACTTGACAGAGAGAGAGGAAACACAAGTAGGAGGAGAGGGAGAAGCAGGCTCCCCACTGAGCAGGGAGCCCTATGCGGGGCTCGATCCCAGGACCCTGGGATCATGACCCAAGCGGAAGGCAGATGCTTAACCAACTGAGCCACCCAGGCGCCCCTGTACATATCCTTTCATCTTGGCTACCATCACTCCTTCAAGCCATGACCGTCACTCACTTGGGGCCTCCTGAATAGCACCCCTGATTCCACTCCTGCCCGAACCACAAACCATTTGCCGTATTTCAACATAAGTGAGATCATGGCTTCTTATCACACATGGTGTAAGCTTCTAACTCAGGACCCTGGCTCACCTAGCCTGGCCCCCTGCCCACTTCTCCAACCCTATCTCACACCATGATCTTTTTCACCTGCAACGCCCCCACCACACTTGCTTCTTTTGTATTCTAACTTGCCAACCTCAGTTTTGGAAGGCCATTTTCTCACCCTGATATTTGCATGGGTAGCATTTTTTTTTTTTAAGATTTTATTTATTTGACACAGAGAAAGAAGCAGGCAGAGGGAGGGAGAGAGAAGCAGGCTCCCTGCTGAGCAGAGAGCCCCATGATGCAGGGCTCAATCCGAGGATCCTGGATCATGACCTGAGCCTAAGGCAGAGCCACCCAGGCGTCCCATGTCTAACTAGCACTTTCTTATTTAGATTCCTGGCCTCTAGCCAGGGACTTCCTCAACCCACTCCTATCAGACAGCCCTATCTTATTTTCCTGTATAATATTTAGCAGTACTTGAAATTTTATTTTATCTATTTACTACCTCACATTTCATTTTATTTTTATTTTTAATACCTGACATTTTAACTTATTTAAAACTCTACCTTCCCCACTAGAACAAAATCTCCACGTGGGCACGGACTGTAGCTCTCTTACCTCCACGGGATTGCCACGGCTTGGAAAAATAGGTGGGGCTTAAAGAGGAAAAAAAAAAAAATCTAGCATTTGCTGACTGACTGAAGGAACTCTTGATTTACATCCCTCAGCAGCCCCTCCCGCCCTTTCAGGCCAGGCCTCATTTCAGGGAAGGATGCTGGATCCCGGTTTCTCAGCGCTCCCCACCCCATTCTGATCACCCTTTCTAAAGTCAGGCCGCTCACGGTTGTCCTTTATACCGTAACTGCCACAGGATTTATCACATAGAAACCATCCGCCTTAGATCTACCAGGCACGCTCCAAGAGCGCAGGGGCAGGGCTGTCTCTATCGGGGCTGCATGCCCAACGACTAGGAGGACATAAGCGAGGCAGTCGGCAGGGAGGCTTTCTGGTGGTGGAAGAAACTGGGCAAGAGGGGCTGACTTTACGTGCGGGGGTGTCCTCCCCTGACTCGCGTCTACGGACCGCGCACATGGTCGCAGGAAAGGGCCCCAGCTGGACGCCGCTCTGCCCGCTGGGGACACGGAAGTGGCCCGCATCAACCAGGCCGGGGGTGAGCGCAGAAAGGGATGCAGCAAGCAAGGTAGCAAGGATGACCCAGGAGAGCGATACCCACGTGAGAGATGGCCGGAACAGACTCGCGGACCGACGGCGCCCCAATGCGTCACCCGAGGGCGCCACGGAAGACGCGGCCTGGGCGGCGCCCCGCCCCCTTCCGCGCGCCCCCGGCCGCGGGGCCGCGCCGGGGGGGTGGAGCTACGCAATCTTGCCTGGAGGGCCCCTGGCTGGCGCGGACTGCCTTCTGCTCTGGTCTTGGTTTCGGGGTGCTGAGATCGGCCAGCGTGGGGCTCCCTGCTCAGCGGGGCCTGTGCTTCTCCCTCCCGCTCTTCCTCTGTGCGCCGCTCTCTGTCTCTCAAAAGGATTAAGGGAACAAAGTAGAATGGGGGACACTCAGCATAGCAACAGCAGGAAGTGCTTCCCACCTGTAGCCTTAAAGGGACAAAGGAGGGAATGGTGCTGTCCAGCTGCTAGAGACGTGGAGCTGATGTGGGAAACGAAGGGAAAAGAAAAATTAAATTTCCTTACTACCTACAGCCCACTGACAAGTCCTTGAAACAGGCAGAGTGGCATTCCTCTAGAAAGTCAGCTGCCTCCGTGTTAATACTTTACTAAGGGCAAAAGGTAATCTTAGCCCAACCCCCCAGGATCCTATAAGTCTACTTTAACATATAAAAATTCTTTTGGGGGGCGCCTGGGTGGCTCACTCGGTTAAGGGTCTGCCTTCAGCTCAGGTCATGATCTCAGGGTCCTGGAATTGAGCCCCGCATTGGGCTCCCTGCTCAGCGGGGCGTTTGCTTCTCCCTCTCTCTCCGTCTGCACACGCGCTGTCTCTCAAATAAATAAAATCTTTAAAAATTGTAAAAAAAATAATGAATATTCCTTTGGAAACTTCCTTTATCTCTACCCCCAGGATACAGGTTGGCAATCATCCCCCAAGCGTATGACCCACCAATATACATCTGAGGGGTCTCACGACTAAGGTTTTATTAGATAGTAATAAATGACCTTTTCCCAACAATAGCTAGCCCCCTCAAGGTCTTAGAAACCTTGCTTCCAAAATGCTGCCCCTAACCTCCTCCCAACTTGAAATATATAATGAACCACTCCTCATGTCCCCAGTGCAGCTCTTTCTGCCCACGGGTCCTGTCCCGTGCTTTAATAAAACCACCTTTTTGCACCAAAGATGTCTCAAAAATTCTTGGCTGGAGCTTTGAACCCTAACATCGTTTCTACATCATAGCCATGAAAGAAAGGCATCCGACAGGGCAAAGGAGGCCACAAGTACAGTGTTCAGGGAGAGAGGGAATAACACTGCGTCCTCTCCTCCTGTCCTCAAGTTCCCACATAAACTGTTTCTGTCTCTCATTAGCCAAACCTAATCTGAAGTCTGAGGGCAAGGAAGCTGGAGTGGCGTGGCATGGTGTGCCAGGGCAAACACAGTACCTGGTGCAGTGGTCTTTTTAATGAGTCACACAACAAAGAAATGGTCAGAGTAAAAAGTGAAAGTCTTTATCTTCATCTCTCTCCGTATTCATTCCCCTCCGCACTACAGGTTCAAGACAAGGGTAAGGCAAGTGAGGCATCTAGGGTGCAAAACTTAGAGAAGTACTTAAAATGTTCACCTAATTCCAACCCTGCCCCAGACATAACAATAACTACCTGTTTGGTGTATAAAGTTCCAGGCTATTGAAATGAGTACTCTCAGCCTCGCTTCTGACAGAGGCCATATGTTGATCTTTGACATCTGAGCACTTCTTGCTTTCTTTCCCTTCAGGCACTCCTTGGCTCCATCCAGTACCTACCTTCCAGAACCTTTCAGAACTTTCCAGAATCTTCCAGGAGCCTTAGTTTGCTCAGCTCTCTGGTCCTATTTCCTTCACATTTTCTTTCTTTCTTTGTGTGTGTGTGTGTGTGTGTGTTTTAAGGCTCCATTCCCAACGTGAGGATTGAACTCACAACCCTGGGATAAAGAGTTACCTGCTCTACCAACTGAGCCAGCCAGATGCCCCTCCTCCACATTTTAGTAGTCCCAGGGCACCATAAATTTTCAGCTTTCATCTCCATAGAGTGACTTCCAGATTTATCTTTTTGGCCCTAATCCCTCTCCTGACTTGGGTCCCATGTATCCAGCTGCCCCTTTGACAAGTACAAACTGTTCAAATCACCAGGTCTGGAGACAACACACTTCCTTCCGTGTGTGTGATGGGCCAGCCACTCTTGGTGCTTCCCTAGTATCTTCCCCTCTCCCACCACATTCCTTGAAGATGCTTATTAAATCAAGCTTGATCTACTTCAGTGGCTTGCTATTCTCTTGTGGCCCCTCTCATTTGGTCTTGCATGCTGCCACCAGATTAACCTACATTTAAATCACACCACAGAGGGCTCCCTGTGGCTCAGTCGGTTAAGCGTCTGCCTAGGTGGCTCAGTCGGTTACGTGTCTGCCTTTGGCTCAGGTCATGATCCCAGGGTCCTGGTATCAAGTCCTGCATCAGGCTCATTGCTCAGCGGGAGCCTACTCTCCCTGACAAATAAATAAAACTTAAAAAATAAATAAATCACACCAATGGGGGGTTGGTGAGGGGGTAGATTCAGTACAACTCTCTCTGATCACTGTAGCTTAAATTCAACACTCCCTCCTAGGAACTATCAAAAGTAAATCCACATCTCCGTGGATTTGGTAAATAGAAGGAGCCTTCCGAGTTGAGAAAATATTGGAAGCAAAAGGAATGATCAGGTTTGGGACTTTAGGCTTTGACAGGTGTCCTAACATGGGTGATATTTTGGAGAATTTGTTGTTTTGTTGGAAAGGGAAGGAACATCTCTGTTGTAATCATGGGAAACAACTGCAAAGATTCACTTTATAAAGAATTTGGCACCACAGTGTCCTGCATAACTAGTTTATGCAGTAAGGAACAGAGAGTTTGCATTAAATGTACGGTTGAATCAGGGGATACCATAACTTGTAGAATTAAAGTCTTTAGGGGCGCCTGGGTGACTCAGTTCTCGAGCGTCTGCCTTCAACTCAGGTCGTGATCTCAGGGTCCTGGGATTAAGCCCCGCATGGGGCTCCCTGCTCAGTGAGGAGCCTGCTTCTCCCTCTCTCACTCCCCCTGCTTGTGTTCCCTCTCTTGCTTTGTCTCTCTCTGTCAAATAAAATCTTAAAAAAAAAAAATTGAAGTCTTTATTTCTTGTCAAATGACAAGAGCATTCTTTTTGTCTACAATGTTTATACTATCTTGTTCCAAAAATTTGAAGCTGCTATAAGTTTAAAATAACTTAAAAACTCCCCTTTACCTTATTTTTTTTTAAGATTTTTATTTATTTTTTGACAGAGAGAGAGACAGCGAGAGATGGAACACAAGCAGGGGGAGTGGGAGAGGGAGAGGCAGGCCTCCCTGCCGAGCAAGGAGCCCGATGTGGGGCTCGATTCCAGGACCCTGGGATCATGACCTGAGCCGAAGGCAGACGCTAAACGACTGAGCCACCCAGGCGCCCAACTTTATTTTATATTTAAACAAATTTTAAATTAAAGTATAGTTGACATATAATACCGTATTAATTTCAAGTGAACAGCATTGTGAGCCAACAATTATATACATTATGAAAGGCCCAC
>NC_138383.1:48891575-48911575 GCF_054177405.1 Leptonychotes weddellii
CGGGACTCGATCCCGGGACTCCAGGATCATGACCTGAGCCGAAAGCAGTCGCTTAACCAACTGAGCCACCCAGGCGCCCCCCCCCCACTTTACCTTTTTAATCTCCTGTCTTCCCCTCCCACCGCACTGACTTCCTTGCATTTCTTTTCACCATAGCGCCTTTGTGCTTGTGGTTGCCCCCATCCATCCTTTCTCTTTGGTCGCCATCATCTGAATCCTTCATCTCTTCCAATTCTTTACTATGATGTCACCTTTACAGTAAGGCCTTCTGCATACAAAAGGGTCACACTAACCCCTGCCTTCTCTCTCAATAGTACCTATTACTGTCAACACTTCTTTTCTTTTTAACTGTCAGTCTCTGTGTCCTAGGATGTAAGCTTCATGACAGCAGGGATTTTTATCTCTGTTCACCGCTGTATCTCCAGAACCTGGAACAGTGCCTGGCACAGAGTTGCGTGAATTCTGTTCACTCCCTGCCAACTAAGCCAAGGAATGATTAGTTGGTTGACTGAATCAGAAAGAGCAAGAGGCTTTCATTAGCTGATCCACAAACATTTAGCAACAAGCTCTGTTCTAGGTACCAGACTACAAAGATAAATAGAATAAACAGGATGGCGCTTCCAGGTACTCATGGTCTAGCGGGGAAATAAACAGTTACAGCAAGGAGTCAAGGCCAGAACGCAAGCATGAATGCCGCGCTCGGGTCGCGTTGAGGAGGCACGTCTCTGCGCTTGGCAACATCAGGGAGACGGAACGATGCTTAGGAGCGACCAACCAGGCCGGCTGTGTTCGAGCTCCGGGGCCGCCCCCCGCTCCCCTTCCCCTGCCAGGGCCGCCACACAGGAAGTCATCCCGGAAGGAAGCGGCAGAGCGGGAGTCGGGGGGCGGCCGCGGTAGCTGCGCACTGAGGGCCTGAGGGCGCGGGTGGGAGGGGCTGGAGGCGCAGCCGCCGCCGCGCCCACCGATGACGTCACCCAGCGGCCTTCCCGTGAGCCCTGGCGCGGCGGTTGTTCGCGGGCTCTCCCAGGGCGTAGCCCCGGGCGCATCATGGAGGCCAACCCGGCTCCGGCTCCCGACTCCGTGAGTGCGCTTCTCCGTCCTTCGTACCCCTGTTTCCTTCTGGTCCTGTTTCCTCCACCTTGCTTCTCAGCCTCCCTGCCTTCGCTGGGCGGGTGGGGGCGGGGCGGGGAGCTTCGAGGCTGTTCGTCCTTCCACCGTCGCGGGTTCTGCGAACGCATTTGTTGGCGCCTGCCGCGCCAGCTGTGGGGCTTAGACACGTCTCCGCCCCCTCTCCGGGCTCCCAGCCGGGTGGGAAGCCGCGGGCGGGCTAATGGCGAACGGTGGGGCCCCTGACGCAGCTGGGGGGAAAGGGATAACGGGAAGCAAGGAAAGCGTCTGAGACCCGAAGTGCATGTAGGGGTTCTCCAGGCAGAAAAGTGCTGAAAGAGGTTTCTAGGCGGAGGCAAAAGCACGTTCAAAGGCAAGAGCGAGAACAGGTATCTTTCGAAAACCCAAGTTCAGTTGGGTGGTGGTGGAGGGGTGACGGCTGACAGTCTCGGGCGTCTTGCCAAACAGCGACTTTAACCTGAGGCTAATTGGGAGTTCCTGAGGGGTGTTAAGCAGAAGAGCGATCGGATGAGATTTGAGATTTCGTTTCCTGAGGTAGCAGTGTAGAGAGTACCAGTTAGAGGGCTGTGATTGGAAAGCAGTGAGAGATGATGGTGACCTCGACCACGGCAGCAGTGTTGAGGTTCCAGAAGTGAAAACAGTAAAAAAAATATATTGAGGAGGTAGAATCTAAAGGACTTGGGTACGGAATGGAAGGCGTTATAGGAGGACTGCGGGTTTCAGGGTAGAATTACTTGGTTGAGATTGCTGTTTGCTGATTGGTGAACGTTGGAAGAGGAGTGGGTTTTTTGTTTTTTTTTTAAGGTCATTGTTGGGATGTGTGATGCCTGTAGGTTGGCCAGGTGGAGAATCTGGTAGGCAGATGGAGGTAACGAGAGAGATCTCAACTAAAGTAGCCTCTATGGATGGCTAGTAAGGACATCCAATGGCAGAGGTCACCGAGGGGAAAATATATAGTGTTCTCAAATTTCAGTTTATATTAGTATGATCTGGGGAGTTTATTTAAAACACAGACTCCTGGGGGCATCTGGGTGGCTCAGTGGGTTAAGCATCTGCCTTCAGCTCAGGTCATGATCTTGGGGTCCTGGGATCGAGCCCCACATCTGGCTCCCTGTTCAGTGGGGAGTCTGCTTCTCCCTCTCTCTAGCCACCCCACTGCTTGTGCTCTCTCTCACTCTCTCTCTCAAATAAATAAATAGAAAATCTTTTTTTAAAAAAATTAAATAAAATACAGACTCCTGGAGCGCCTGGGTGGCCCAGTCAGTTAAGCATCCCACTCTTGGTTTCGGCTCAGGTCATGATCTCACGGTCCTGGGATCAAGCCCCAAGTCGGGCTCTGTGTCAGCCCTGGGTCTGCCTGAGATTCTCTCCCTGTCCCTGTGCCCCTCCCCCTGCTTGTGCGCGTGCTCACTCTCTAAATAAATAAATAAATCTTTAAAGTTCAGATTCCTGGGTCCCCCACTCCTGCCAGGATTCTGTTTCAGTAGATGAGATCCATGAATTCACATTTTTAACAAAATTTAGGGGATTCTGAGGCAGTGGCACAACTTTGGAAAACAGTAGTATTCCATGTGCCAAGTGGTGGACAGGCCCTCAGGAGCTAGAGAGGAAGACAAAAAGTATGAGTCTGGGTGAGGCACTCGTTGTGTCGCTGAGGCAGTGGTGAATGATGATGTGGTCCAATTTTTTTTTTTTTAAGATTTTATTTTTAAGCAATCTCTACACCCAACGTGGGGCTTGAACTCACAACCCTGAGATCAAGAGTCGTGTGCTCTACCGACTGAGCCAGCCAGGTGCTCTGATCTAGTCCAGTTTTGACAGCCGTGACCACGGGTGACAGTGTTTGGCTAAGGTGGAGTAAAGGTGAAGTTTAGTGGTAGAGCTGTTCACAAGGACACTGAAGTCAATAGAACCTGAAGACAGGTCCCTCGAGCTGCTAATGATTGAATGATTGTGGAGGATTGAGCAGAAGGCTAATAGAAGGGCATTGGAGGAACAGGGATAGAGCTGTAATGGTTTAGCGTTATCAGTGGGGATCAAGAAGGATAAAGGTCGTACCCCTCGGTACTGTTGAACGCTGTCAGAATTTTATTATTTTTTTAGAGATTATTTATTTAGGGGCGCCTGGGTGGCTCAGTTGGTTAAGCGACTGCCTTCGGCTCAGGTCATGATCCTGGAGTCCCGGGATCAAGTCCCGCATCGGGCTCCCCGCTCGGCAGGGAGTCTGCTTCTCCCTCTGACCCTCCCCCCTCTCATGTACTCGCTCTCTCTCATTCTCTCTCTCAAATAAATAAATAAATAAAAAATCTTAAAAAAAAAGATTATTTATTTATGTATACGAGAGAGAGAGGGATAGAGGGCATGTGCCATGACGGGGTGGGGGGTGGGGTGGGTGACAGAGGGAGAGGGAAAGAGACTCTCAAGCTGACATGGGGGTGGGGGGGGGACTCGATCTCAGGACCCTGAGATCAGGACCTGAGCCAAAACCAAGAGTTGGACGCTTAACCAACTGAGCCACCCAGGTGCCCCTGTCAGAATTTTAAAATAAAGCAGCCCGACGTTGGAAGTAGGCCAAGCTGGTCCCCTTCTCTAGAACCAACTAGAGAAAGGCAACTATGTGTCCAGACTGTGTGGTAAGTATACAAAGGTGGCTCATGTCCTGCTTAAGAAGTCTGCATCTCAGCCGAAAAGACAGAAAACAAATCTGGTGGGATTGCACCTTACATTGATTTAGCTCATGGGAACTCAAATGTACATACTTGAGTAGAAAAAGAAATGATTAAAAATTGTACTCCACCTATGTCCTTTTTACATAGTGTTTGTAATTATGCATATTTGCATTTATATATACATGTTACTATGTAGTATTGTATCCTATTTGTGAGCAACTTAAAGGATTTTTTCCAGGAGTGATTTTGACTGTTTTTCAACTTGTTGGCCTTAGAACGACATCCCACGTAAGATGGGACACCACGATACTGTACACGATGATCATTGCTCTCTGTAGAATTATGTGCATGGTGCTGTGGGAGCTCCAGGAAGGGAGCAGCATTCTGCCTGGGGTGGTCAGAGAAGGGTTCCCAGGGCGATGTATGTTCCAGTTGAGCATGTTAAGCACTGGTACGGGTCTGTTGGAGAAAGAGGTAGGACCACCCGCACAGTTCCAGGGGTGCAGCGGGTCATCACACGGTACTTAGAGGAGAAACAGGTGAGACCAAAGCCGGAGGGCCTGCGGTCTGAGGAGGGACCGGACTAAGGCTTCTAAGATTTCTTCCAAGTTATAAACTCCAGTACTTGTTTATTTACATGCCCTCCGAATTTCTTTTTCTATTACTTTATTCCCAAAATTTCATTGGTGGGCAGGATGGTTAGGAAGATGTTTTAACTAGTTTCCCTTTCCTCAGGAGCAAGTCTGGCTTGAGGCTGCCCAGACCTTCATCCAAGAGACCCTGTGTCCGGCTGGCAGCGAGCCTGATGTCCAGTTGACTCAGTCAGTGATTGACTGTGTGAAGACCACCTGGTTGTCCCAGGGAAAGAACCAAGGTTTTCCCCTGCCCCTCAGCTACAGGTAAGGAGAGGAGGGGTTCAGAAGGGGGTTAACTTTGGGACTAAAAAAGAAGGACCGAGAGTTAACCAGGGGGAAACGAGAAGCATGAGGGTAAACATGCTCAGGGGAGGAAAACGTGCTTGAACACAACCCCCTCTGCCAGGCTTCTCCATCCTCCATCAAGCTACTTTCTTTTTCTGGTGGCTCTCCTAAATTGGCTGAAGTCAATTTAGGGACAAGGAGAAGAGGGAGGAAGGTGGGGGAAGATGGAAAATTCGTAAAAAGAACTCTCAGGGTGGAGGGAGAGGCCAATGTTCTTTTGGGTGTGTGAGGAAACTAAGGCACCGAGTTAAGACATCAGCAAGTGCAGATAGTTGTGTTTAAGACAGGAGTTTAAAGTCTTCTGAAGGTGTTGCGTTTTTTGTTTTTAACAACACTGCCGTTTCTGAAACTGTCCAAAGCAGTGTTAATAAAGTACCACAAGAAAAGGATTCCATGGCCAAATAAGTTTGCGAGACACTGCATATGATATGATAAGCTTCTCTAGGAAAGTCACAAGGCTCATTAACGTATTAAAGGCTCTGAAAGTCCTGTGGAAAGAACCCCGTTTACCTCCTCGTAGAAGTAATCATGACTTCAAATGTGGGTGTATTTGTTTTAAGTTTTTATTTTTATTTTTTATTATTATCGTTTTTTAGGGAGGGAGAGAGAGGGCAGGGAGGGGCAGAGGGAGAGGGAGAGAGAATCCTTAGCAGGCTCCATGACCCGAGCCAAAATTAAGAGTCCACACTTGGGACACCTGGGTGGCTCAGTCCGTGAAACGTCTGCCTTCGGCTCAGGTCATGATCCTGGGGTCCTGGGATCGAGCCCCGCATCGGGCTCCCTGCTTAGCGGGGAGTCTGCTTCTCTCTCTGCCTGCTGCTCCCCCTGCTTGTGCCGTCTCTCTGTCTCTCTGTCTCTCTCTGACAAATAAATAAATAAAATCTTAAAAAAAAAGTTGATGCTTAACTGACTGAGCCACCCAGGTGCCCCTTAAGTTTTTATTTTAATTCCAGTTAGTTAACACATAGTGTTTTGGCTTAACATTTTAATTTTATTTATTTTTTCTTTTCAAATATTTATTTAAATTCTAGTTAGTTAACAGGCCGTGCAATGTTGGTTTCAGAAGTAGAATTCAGTGATTCATCACTTGCATACAACACCCAGTACTCACCACAACAAGTGCCCTCCTTAATCCCCATCCCTAAGCTCACCCATCCCACACCTGCCTCTATCACCCCTGCCTCTATTTCTGCCTTTATCACCCCTTAGTTTGTTCTCTATTGTTAAGGGTCTCTTATGGTTTATTTCCCTCTCTCTTTTTTTCCCCCTTCCCATACATTCATCTGTTTTCTTTCTTAAATTCCACATATGAATGAGATCATATGGTACTTGTCTTTCTCTGTCTGACTTATTTCACTGAGCATAATATACTCCAGCTCCATCCAGGTCATTGCAAATGGCAAGATTTCATTCTTTTTGATGGCTGAGTCATATTCCATTGTGTGTGTGTGTGTGTGTGTGTGTGTGTGTGTGTGTGTGTATCCACACACCATCTCTTTATCCATTCATCTGTCGATGGACATCTGGGCTCTCTCCGCAGTTTGGCTATTGTTGATAATACGGCTATAAACATTGGGTGGCAGGTGCCCCTTTGAATCTGTATTTTTGTATCCTTTGGGTAAATACCTAGTATACTTGCTGAGTCCTAGAGTAGTTACCTCGAATGTGGGGTGTATTAGTCCCTTATCTTTATATTTTTATTGCACGTGCATCCATTTCTAAGCTGTGTACTGTAGAGTTTTGTTTACCTTTTGACTTTCTATAAATAGCACCGTATCTTATATATAATCTCTGCAGTTTGCTTTTTGCGCTTCACCTGCTCCTGAGATTTACTCCTATCAAGAGCTCTAGCTCATTTCTTTTTTTTTTTTTTTAAATATTTTATTTATTTATTTGAGAGAGAGAATGAGATAGAGAGAGAGAGCATGAGAAGGGGGAGGGTCGGAGGGAGAAGCAGACTCCCTGCCGAGCAGGGAGCCCGATGCGGGACTCGATCCAGGGACTCCAGGATCATGACCCGAGCCAAAGGCAGTCGCCCAACCGACTGAGCCACCCAGGCGCCCTAGCTCATTTATTTCACCTGCTGTGTGGCATTCTGTGAGTGTACTGTCACCGTTTATCCTCTAAAAAACAAAAAAGGCACAAGTCTGTTTAGCTTTGCTTAATTAGGCATTTCCCAGCCTTGCGCGAGCATAGGATACTTTTTCTCTGGACTTAAAAACCGCTTCTGGCGGCGTGGCGTCCACTCAGCCCCTCAGTCCGTCTCCATCAGTAAAGGCAAGGGATCTTTGGTGAGAAGACAGCTTAATTGTATTCTGTGTTGTCCAAAACATCATTTTCAAAATCCCATACTTTTCTCATCTGAGGACGTTGTTATAAACCAATGGTAACTAAAAATGCTGCTCCACCAGACTGTGAACCAACTCAACTGCTGCCTTCATTGCAAAAGTGAAAGCCCTCAAATTCAGTAGTGTGCTTACTGACCCCGTGCATAGTCCGTACTCAGAGCTCAGCTCGTAAAGACCTTAACGTTTGCCATATTTGCTCCAGGTCTTTTTTTGTAAGAAATGAAACGTTACAGGTTTAGTCGAGTCTCCTCTGTGCTCTCTCCTGATCCAGTTGGTGGTTCTCTCCCCTTGTCTGGCAGCACCCAGTGTCCCGATGAGCCCACACGTGCCGTTCCAACAGGCAGACGTGCCAAAGGACACATGGGGCCATGTACATCCATGTCCTGAACCATTCCCAAATCTGCTGCTTATCTTGTTGCAAAAATGGTTTTTGTGTGTATTTGATGGGTAGTAAATGATATCTTATTTCAATCCCAAAGTAATTTCTCAGGAGACACTTACCTGGGGGCTCTTTTCTTTTCCTCCTGTAACTCTTCTCAGTCTACTCCACTGGCTTTAGGTTTTCCTTCGTTTCCTACAGACCTTGTCCACGTCCGTAACTATATTATGGTTAAATATGTTGTTTACATAAATGCAGAAACAGATCTCATTAGAAAACTGTCCTGTTAACATGGGACAGAGAGCTACCTATCAGTTAGTCTTGGTCGAAGAAGTTGTGATTGCTGTGAAGCCTCGTGCTCGGGGTTCGAGTCTCCCACAGGTGACTGAGTATGTGCCTAGTGGCCTCCATGATCACAGTCTAATCAAAGAAAGAAAGATCCAGATCTCTCAAGATTCTGGCATTACTGGGGTAGTGGAAAAGTGGTGAGTTGGAAACTGTCAGGAAAGGTTCCTAAAAGGAACCTTTTTAAAGTTTCTCGTTCTTCAAGATAAACGTAAACGAGATGGCATGATGTGTTGAAGTGAGGAGTCTGTCAAGAATGGTGGGCGAGGCTAGGATAGGAATTATTCCTCGGGTGTAAAGATTTTATTCTTACGTGTTTCCCTTCTTCTTCGTGGAGCGCCTGCCGTGTGCCAGGCCCTGTGCTAGGCATTGAAAGTTGGAGATCAGTGACAAATGGAAGGATTCGAGGTTCTCACCTTCAGTTTCCTGACCTAGACCCTGAAGAATCTGGGGCAAGTGACCCATGTCCTTACTGTTCTGTCCTGAAGGTGCCTAGGGGAAAGAAACCGCTATCTCCAGCTTTGTCCTGGGCCTTTAGAATAGAGAAGCACAGGGAAAGAACATGGACTTTTGAGTGAGACCCCCCTGGCTTTGCCACCCACACCATTGTGTACCTGACCTCTCCAAGTTTCCTCGTTGGTGGTGGTTACAGGGTTTTTGTGTTTTTTTAAGATTTTATTTATTATTTATTTGATAGAGACAGTGAGAGAGAGAACACAAGCAGGGGCAGAGGGAGAGGGAGAAGCAGCCTTCCCGCTGAGCACGGACCCCGATGCGGGGCTCGATCCCAGGACCCCGGGATCATGAGCCGAGCCGAAGGCAGACCCTTAATGCCTGAGCTACCCAGGCACCCCATTTGCAGGGGTTTTTGGTGAAGCTTCAGTGCATTACTGAGCACGAACGGTCCCACTATGGTGTATGCATAGCAGGGACTCAACACATGCTAGTCACCATTTTTGCCTTTTATATTGTTCAAAGCCTTTGGGGGAAGAACGAAACAGATGTGGAAGGGGAGTGCGCCACTCAGGATAGTGTTCCCAGCTGTTAGTGCTCTCCCGGGGGTGGTGTTCATGAGTATAACGAGGAGGGTAAGTTGTGACGCTTCATACCTTTATTCTTTCTCTTCTGCTCGGAAGACCGTAAGAAGGCGCATGTGTGGAATAATGGGATTATAGGTGTGAATCCGTCACAACTTCGATAAATTCGCTGTTCACATTCTGAGTGCCGCACCTCGTCGTTGATAGTGACGAGCAGTGTTGAGACACTTGCCTGGGGAATGGCTGATCTCAAGCATCTTTTGAGATTTGGGAGCTCTAGATATGGACTCCCACCTCAGCCTCTGCTTCCCCGCCGGTCTCGAGTGCTGTGATATCGCAGACTAGGAAGGAAGCCTGGCTGGGGCCGCTGAGGTTGGGCTATTGGCACATGCCCCAGCAGCCCCATCGGGGTTCTCTGTGGAGCTGAGAGCCGAGGTGCTGTCAGAGGAGGCACGCTCATCCCCCTAGGCTGCTGGTGCACTCCTTCGTTTCTCTGGGTCCTCTCTGTGGCACCGTCTTGTTCAAAGTGTCACTCAGCACTGACTTCCCTCCTCCCGTCCTTAGGTACTCCCCAGTCCTCGGGCCCAGACCTCATCCTCATTTCCTTAGGCTCCGAGCCCTGAAGTTCTTGCCGTTCAGTCAAACTCCTCTCTTAGTCTGTGGTTTCCATTGGCCTTTCCTTGGGATCTTGGGGGACTTGTTGGGGTTGAGGGTAGTTTCCTAGGCTTGGATGCAGCTTTGCAGGACCTCTGCTCCGTTTCCTCTGCAGCTTTGTCTCAGTACAGGACCTCAAGACCCACCAGAACCTGCCATGCTGCAGCCTCCTGTCCTGGAGCTCTAGTGCGTACCAGGCTTGGGCCCAAGAGGCTGGACCAAATGGGACCCCCCTACCCCGGGAACGGCTCTTACTCTTAGGGACACTCACAGACCTGTTGGGGGACTTGGAACAAGAGTGCAGGAAAGGAGACCTCTATGTGAAAGATAACACTGGTGTCCTGACCTGTGAGGTGAGTAGGAAGGCGGAGGTCAGGTGTCTCAGAGCCTCACAAGGATGGTCTAGGGAGCGAGGCAGTTAAGTCTCTAAGGGAAAAAAGGAGGGGGGGTGGGATGCTAGGGTCCGGGTTAACCCTTGCTCTTGGTCTTTTCTAGCTCATAGATCTGGACCTGTCTTGGTTGGGCCATCTCTTCCTGTTCCCCAATTGGAGTTACCTCCCTCCTGCCAGGTGGAATTCTTCAGGGGAAGGACACTTGGAGCTCTTGAGTGCCCCAGTGCCAGTGTGCCCCTCAGCCACCAGTCCTGGTCCTCCCACCCCTCTCCCTGTTCTCTACCCAGAGACTGCTTCCCGCCTGCTCAGACACAGGTAATCCTTCCCTGTCTCCGGGAGGATGGAGCGAGGTGAAACGGGGAGGAGGGAGGGAAAGGTCCTGAGAGCAGTCCGGGGCGGGGGCGGCGGGGGGAGTGTTCCCACCTGAGTCAGGGCAACGATGCGGCCTCCCCCGGATGTTGAGTGCGAGTCTTCAAGGGAAGTTTGCCTTATCCAAGGTCAGGAAGAGTTTGAAGGACATCTTCGGAATAACAGCTTTGGGCTAGGGAAATTTTAAATTACTGCTAGGTTATTTACAGCAGAAGGGAAGGCATTTGTGGGGGGAAAAGAGATAAAAATGCCTCTTCCCTCTCATCTTCTTTCCTTAGAGGCAAGCTCAGAGGCGTGCAGCCGAACCTGGCTGGGAAGCTGGTTCGAGTGAGCGCTCTGGTGAGGAGTCAGAAGAAAGCTCACTTTGTCCTGTCTCTCGGTGGCGGCTCCTCCCCAGCCGGCAGCCACGTGTCCATTGTCGTGCAGGTGAGGATTGGGGTCAGTTCAGGGTCGTGGAGGTGTGCAGGAGCTGTCAGGACTCTTGGCAGCAAAGATGAGCATCAGAGCAGGGGCCAGCTTAGGGGGGAAGGGGCGCTGTTTGCTGGGACATCGCTGTTGCTGGAGGGCTGCAGGTAGCATCGCTCCCGCTCGCAGGGAGGAGGGGACACACTTTTCTGCTGTGCGCTTCGTGTGCATAGACAACTGTCGTATCGTGTGTGACTATTTCAAAACCTGTCGGAATCACTTGTTTTTCCCGTGCATTAGCAGGATGACCACAAAAATTATCCACCTCAGCACCATTAAGGCATCGAGTATGTGCACTTTTTTTTTTTTGGCCAGGTGCACTTTTTAAAACACTTGGTACATTATTATTTACTCTCTTTCTACGTTAACTGGTATGATTTTAGAATCATTAATTTTTTTTACACTATTATCTAATGACTTACGTAATTATCTGAATAATGTTTCAAAGGCATTCAAAACAAAAGATAAAAAGGCTCTCTCAGATGCATATCAAAAAGGGGAACTCTGACATTTATTAGCGCTGTTAGAATTCTTGTGTCATATGCGTCATAAGCTTGAGTGACAGTGATTAGCGGGTACAGGAACAGAAAATGATAAAACTAAAAATGCTTAGGAGCTGCCCCAATTTCTGGTCTTGTTTCTCCTCCCAGCCTAGAGAGGAGCTTCTGTATTTTCTTTACGTTAGACTGTGTCACGTCTCCTCGAGCCCAGTGGGAATGCTGCTCCGGGTGGAGCTGGCTCAGGGGAGAAGTGACCTTGCTGTGTTTGTAGGCTGCTGCAGACGTAACTGGACACACACTGTCACCCTAGATGAGCCCAGGGAGTCTCTTCTGTGAGGGAGGAGCTGAGATCATCATCTCTTGAAAATGAAGGACTGGACTCTGAAAAGAGGAGAAAAGGCTCAGGGTAACTGCCTTGCTAGGCAGTCGGGGATGAGAGGCTGCTGCTGAGGAGTGACCGTGGCCCTGCTGGAGGGGGATTGGCGCTGGGGTGATGGGGGTCTGACCTCCGCAGGTAGGGCTCTTGTCTTCGAAGAGGAGCGGAGGACACGGAGCGGTGGCGACCCACTGCGGTGGCCTTGGGGCGCAGCGGGCCCAGACGGGCAGGGCTCCGGGTCCGCGTTCGGATGCTGGCATTCCGACAGGAAGGGAAGGGGTGTCTGAATACAGGCGGCAGGGCCGCGATGCCGGCGGTCCTGCTGAGGGCAGAGGGCAGAGGGCAGTGCGGACGAGCAGAAGCACCGCTCCACGCAGGCCGCCTCCTGGACTCAGACCACTAGTGACCCTGGCCGTGCACCAGCAGGCACCGTCAGGCAGGGCTCAGCAGCACAGTGACGAGGGGTGGCGGCCCAGGTCTGACGGCGGTACTCACCTGCTTCTAGGGTAGAAGTGGAGGTCTGTGAGGCTCGAGTGTCCTGAGTCAGCGGGTTCGCCCCTGCGAACGGCAGCGTGCTGCGTGGGGCCTGTGGGAGGAGCATGCCCCGGACGGTTGTTAGGTTTGGGAACCGTCTTTCTTCCCCTCGTGCTTAAATTTCTCAACAAGCACCTTCTGCAGTCCCTATGACACCCTGCTGTCCGCGGTTGTTTTTTTTCCGTACTTCGGGCGGTTCTCATCTTCCTGTAAAAGCAAGTCTTCAGCAGGTCATTGCTGGGTTTTCCCCTACTCTTGGCTCTCCCATCTTGTGTCCTGCGTCTCCCAGGAACGCTCCCCCTCCATCCCAGCCAATGTTCTCACTGCCTCGCTCATCCTGAGCTCTGAATGCTTTTATGTTGCTGCCTCCTGCTGGAGTCGCCTCTCCCTCCCCCTCTTCTCCAGTTTGGCAAAGCAGAGACGCGCCCTTCAGGACCCTGTGTGGACTCCACTTCTTCCACTGGGTCTTCCCGCTCATTCCCACCCACCCTGACCTGTCTGGCCCCGAAACCTTGCCCACTGTGTGTGGTTTTTGGTACTCGATCGTATATGGTTTCACATCGTTACTTGAGTTTGCATCTGTGTTCCCCAGTGGGTTGAGATGTGTTGGGAGAGAGGGACCAGTCTGTTGTGTTCCCTTCACGTCTGTCCCAATACCGAGTACATACATACCCTGTACCTATAGGTTAAATAAATGAAGGTGGTTTGTGTGTTACGGGGTGGGATGGGGAAATGCAAAAGCCATGGAGTCTTGGGTGGAATGTTTCTGTATTTTGGAGGAAGTTTTAGGGATGGTTTGCATCTTGAGGGAGGGATTGGGAAATACCTGGCATCTCCCGTGAGAGGGAGGCAATCCAGGAGGTTAAGATTGAATTGTCAGAGCGCAGGGAGAGGCCAGGCAGAGCTCAGGAGGGGCGGGTCGCTGAGGTCAGATCGTGATGGGGGGAGACTCTGGCAGAGGGGCGGTGTCGTGGGAAGCATCTCATGTGCCGTGTTGCCTGCCCCCGCACAAGCCAGATCCCTGCCCAGCTGGTGTGGCACCGAGCCCTTTGGCCTGGTAGGTCCTATGTGCTGACAGCGCTGCGAGTAGTCAGGATCCGCGGGCACTGCTACCGCGTGTGGACGACCAGTCCCTCCTCCCACCTGCTGCCACTGAAACCAGAATGCGTGCGAGAGCTGGAACTGGAGCTGGATGGGCCCCTCCTGGAGGCTGATCCCACACCACTCCCCGTGCCCGGCAGCTCCCAAGACGAGGACAGGGAACCTGCTCTTGTCCGCCACTCGACACTCTTATCCTACACGGTGAGCAAGACAGAGGGATCCGAGAGGGCGGGGCGGGGGGGGCAGGAAATGCGGGACTCCAGAGAGGGAGGGAAGAGGGACCACCTGGACCTTTGGCCTCTCCGCAGGGCAAGGTCACTGGCGTGCTGAGTCAGCCGGCCGGCCTGTACGAGGTGGACGGGCAGCTGGTGCTCTGCCTCGCCTACCAGCAGCTCCACAGCCTCAGGAAGGTGGTGCGGCCAGGAGTCTCCCTGGAGGTACGGGCGGCGTCGGCCCTCTCGGCAGTTTCTCCTCCCTTTCTGGGCTGGTACTCAGCAGCAGCAGCAGGGCAGGAACTTCTGCAGCGGAAATGTGAAAGAACACGTGTGTGTCGGAGGGTGGAGGTTGCACACTTGTGCCAGGAATGATTTGGACGGGAGCTCAGATCAGGAGGGAGGAGAGGCTGGGGCACCGGGAGCGGCTCCTTCACGGAGGGGCTTCCAACTGGAGGGGGAGAGGCCGGAGCCGAATCTCAGGAGTGGGGCCAGCAGCCTGGTGAGTAGCGGCCCCTCACCCCCCAGGAGCCTCCCGGCCCGCAGCAAAGCCGAGGGGAGCGCGTGGGAGATGAAGGCTTCCCACGGTGGGAGCGTGTTGTGCAGAAAGGGGCCTGGGACCTGCAAGGAAATGCCGTGTATGGGAGAAACGGTGGTTCTCGGGCGCCGGGACTCCGCAGTAACTCTGCCAGCTGTTTCACTGAGCTGAGGGCTTCACCCCGGCTTTCTCATTTTTTCTGCTTTTCTCCAGCTCCAGGATGTTCACCTCCTGCAGTCGGTGGGTGGAGGGACAAGAAGGCCAGTGCTCGCCCCCTGCCTCCATGGCGCCATTCTCCTTCGGGGCTTCTCTTGTCAGAAGCCCGAGACTCAGTCTTTCTACCAGGCCCAGGGGGCCTCCCTGTTTGAGCAGCTGGTATGGGAACGCCAGTTGGGCCTTCCCCTGTACCTGTGGGCTACCAGGGCGCTGGAGGAACTGGCCTGCAAGTGAGGAGGACGGGGGGCTGGGCCGGGTGTGGAGGGCTGGTGGGGCTAGGGGCCAGGGGTGTAAGATCCTGCAAGAGGCATCCCCCTTGGGGGGCCTCGAGCGCTTCTCTTCCTGGCCCAGGCTGTGTCCCCACATGCTGAGACACCACCAGCTCCTGCAGCACTCATCTCCGGGGAACCCCAGCCCGGGACTGCAGCTCCTGGCTCCCGTCCTGGATGTTCTGGCTCCGCCGGGCAGCACGCGTCGGAATGCACACAAGGAGATCCTCGAGGAGCCGCATCACTGTCCCCTGCAGAAGGTGCAAGCATGTGCGGGAAGCATGGGTGGCCGAGCTCATGCCGTGGGGTACCTGTGGCCGCACACTCTGATTTCTCTTCCTTCCCCCACAGTACACGCGGCTGCAGACGCCCTGTTCTTTCCCTACTCTGGCCACCCTGAAAGAGGAGGGGCGGTGCAGGGCCTGGGCCGCCTTTGACCCTAAGAGCCTCCTGCCCCTCCCAGAATCTTCACATCTGACCAGTTGTCAGCTCAATCAGCGTGTGTCCTGGTCCTGGCTCTCTCTGCTGCCCGCCACCTCACACCCAGCCCAGGTAGGTGGGGCGCCGGTGGTGCGCAGGCCTCCTCTTTTGGCCGCCCTCACTGCCGCTCCCATCGTCCTTCCCTGTCCCCGTGGCTGCACCAGCCTCTAACCAGACCCTTCCGCCTCTTCTCATCCTATCCGTTTTCTCCACCGCAGATGGAAAGTGGGGTACGGCCTCACTTGGCTTCCAGAGCTGTCTTGTGCTAAGTCCTTTTCTGGTTCCTCCCAGAGCACATAAGATAAAATGCAAAGTCCAGCACATAAGATAAAATGCAAAGTCCTTGCAGTACCCTGTGAGGTCCCGTACTGGCTCTTGGTTCTAACCTCAGTTTGTACACTTTCTCCCCCACCACTAAACGTGTGAACGCATGGGTGTTCTTTTCATATCCGTCTTCGCCGCTCCAGTGTAAGTCCTTTGAGGTTGGAGACTGGATCTTTTGTCCACTCTGTAGCTAACATTTAACGTGGCATCTGACACAGAGTGGTCGCTGAGTATTTGTTGAACAAATATTCGATACCTTGTTCTTCGTCTTCTTGCAGATTTTAATTGGGGTTCTGGCGGCTTCATCTCATAAAGGCTGTCTGCAGCTTCGGGACAAAAGTGGTTCCCTCCCCTGCCTAATCCTGGCCAAGCACTCTCAGCCCATCACTGACTCCCGGTTCATAGGTTTGGAGTTCAGAAGTGGAGAGAAGGGGGCGGATGGGGATGGTCTCAGAACAGTAGGATGGGGGAGGAGGCACCTGCTGGGATGTTCTTGAGATGCTGAAGTGGCCTGTGTTGATCTGCAAGTTTTGGGACAAGTCTGGGACCCCAGTGTTGGCAGAGCAAAGGAGCGAGGGTTTCTCTAGCCAGAACTCCAACCCCCAACATTCATTTCTCCCACCATAGCTTCGGACGTGCACACCAGCAGGAGACTTCTAAGTTTGGGCTTACTGAGCCGTACTGACGGGGTTTCCTGTAAAGGAAAGTTTCTTAGATCGAGGAACAGCTGTTTTGGGATTTGTGAGAAAGTGGAACTGAGCCTTGCCGCCTAGGAGGCCGGGGCAGGATTGGACTCGTGGCTGGGATGGTTTCTCCCTTGGAGATATCATCCCTTTGAGGCGGGGTTCAGGTCTGGGCCTTCACCTCGTGTTAGGGGAGCAGCTCAGGCCTGGGACAGGCAGTGAAACCTGCAGGGTGGTCTCCTCTTGCCAAACTAGAAAACTTTCTCTCTCCAGGCTGCTTGGTACGGACAGAGAAGTTCCAGTTGGTCATAGAGCGGAACGTCAGAAGCAACTTCCCTTCCTATAAGGAGCTGAACATGACAGGCTTCATCCAGAAGCAGCAGGCCAGGTTGGCTCCCGGGGTCGTGGCCACACCCTGAGTCTCTGAGGGGTCGGGCAGGGCCTGGTGCCGGTGGTGGAACGCGGGGGCCCACGACGCCCAGTGCGCACATTGCTAAGAAACCTACTCCTTGTCTCTCCCAACAGAGTTTATATCCAGTTCTTCCTGGCCGATGCCCTGATCCTGCCTGTGCCCAGATCCCTGCTTCACTCAGCCACCTCCCTCACACCTCAGGCAGAGCCCACCCTCCCCGACGGTCCCCATGTAGAACAGAGCCGACTGTTCTTGCTGTCCCACAAGGAGGCACTGATGAAGAGGAACTTTTGTGTCCCCCCAGGGGCTAATCCAGAGGTGCCCAAGCCCATCCTCGGTTTCTACGTATCGGGGAGCTGGCTTGGGGGCACCCAGAGGAAGGAGGGGACTGCATGGGGCCCACCTGAGCCCAAAGGAGATGAGAACAAGGATCAGAAGGTAAACTGGGACTGCAGGGACCTAGGGCCTGACGTCCTGTGCCCTTAGCTCCTGTCTGGGACCCCAGCACCTGCCTCCCTCCCTTCCTCCCTCCCAGGTTCTCTTAATCTTCCGTGGCCCCTCAGTCCGCTGGTTCGAGTTCCTGCACCCAGGTTACGTGTACCGACTCGTGGCTCCTGGCCCTCCTGTGAGTGCCCCACTTGGTCCCTCATTCACCCCGCCCCAGAAAGCTTTTTTGGCTTAGGGACTGGAGAGGGAGTGCCAGTGCCTGGCTACTGTCTAGGTCTCCTGGAAGAAGGGCGGATTTAGATCAAATGCTAGGCCCTCTCACCAGCCTCCGGGAAGAAAACAAAACCGATCCTAGTATTTTGTGAACTGCCTCTGGAGCAGGACGTACTCAGAGGGTTGTCTTCCTGTTCCCGGCAGACCCCGCTGCTGTTCGAGCAGGGTGGGCCATCCTGCATCGCACAGCGTCCCCTGGAGTTGGCTGGCTGTGCGTCCTGCCTCAGCGTGCAGGACGAGTGGACTCTGGAACTCGAGAGCGGCGCGGACTCGCCGGCTGTGCTGGACACCAGCAAGGCCCTGCCTAAGACCTCGCTGGACGACCTGCTCAGTGGCAAGTAAATGTCCGCCAGCTTCTGCAGCTCCCGTGGCCACGCTCTCCTGCCGGGCTGGGGCTTGGTGAATAGTCTGGTCCCCCGCACGGCGCATGTGTCTTTGACGGGACTCAGCTTCTAGAGGAGTGACGTCCCCGTGACCGGGTAGCTGGGTTTCATGCCTGAGTTTCTCCCTAGCGCTTTAGCGTTCACTAAAGATCGTGAGCGAGCTTCCTCACAGTTAAGGAAAAGCTGTAGCAATGAAAGGAAATCTAGGAAGGAGAAAAAAAAAACGAACAAAGCTGGAAGCTCTAGGGCAGGGCCTTCCTCTTCAGTGTGAGCAGCACTGGCTTCAGGAACACCTGTTCTGTCCTTCCGGGGCAGCTGCCGGTACAGACGATGAAGCCACAGATTTCCCCTGGGGTTTAAGGGGAAAAACAAAAAGCCCTACTGGATTGTATGTGTAATTGTGTAATTTTTACAAACCGGTTTCTAGTAGAAAGGATCGTTTCCAAGGACCCACGATTGGCAGGCGTGGGCACGAGCACCAGCATATAAAGCTGCCAGGGGTGGGCCACCTGAGCTCCTTAGGCGCGCACGCAAACGCAGCTTTAACATCTGCCGTACTTCCTGGTAAGGTCTCTGCTTACGGTGTCGTCTAGGTCCTGAGTGAGCTGCCACAGCTCTGTTTTTCCCATAAGCCCTGTTACTTTTTTTTTTCTTTTTAAGATTTATTTACTTAGAGCGGGCGTGCGCCCACGAGCAGGGCGAGGGGCAGAGGGAGAGAGAGAATCTCAAGCCGCCTCCCCGCTGAGCCTGGAGCCCAGGGTGGGGCTCCGTCTCAGGACCCTGAGATCACGACCTGAGCCAAAAATCCAGAGTGGGACGCTTAAAGTGACTGCACCACCCAGGCGCCCGCCCTGGTCCTTTTAGTGCGTGACTTGACCCAGGGCAAGGCTTTTTTAGGACCTTATAGGTGATGTTCTAGCATTTACTTTAGCTGCTTTTCTTGTCCTCAGACCCCTCTCCAATCTCTGCTTTCTCATGCTCCTGTTACCACTCTATTTCTGTGACCCTCCAGCTTCACCGATACCCTGGTGTCTTTCTCAGCTGAGATTTTGTCACGGACCTTGTGTGAGCCATTCCTGGCCCCTTTCTGGGCAAAGCCTGGTAATGACGCCTCCTTTGGGGGGAGAGGGGTGAAGTGATGGGACTCTGGGGTCCCGGCAGATGCCCTTGACCCCTCCCCTTGGCTTCTGCAGGCGGCACTCGGACCTCGAGAGCGTCCGTGAAGCTGACCGTGGCCGTGGAGGCTGCCGACTGCCTGTCCCGCCCTCACTTAGACATCTATATCAAAGAGCCACACTTGCCTCCCCCACTAGGACTCCTCCCGGGAGCCCGAGTCTACTTCGGCCAGCTGGAGAAGAAGATGTCCAGGTGAAGATCTGCGAGGCTGCTTGGCCTCCCCCCCCCCGCCCCCCGCTGCAGCACCTTCTCTTTGATGTGACTTCGCCGTGTAGTCTGTGTGTATGCCCTCTGCCCTCACGAGACACTCCACACCGCCCCTTCCCTCATGCTTCCCTCTGCTTAGGCCACAGCGCAGCCCGCCGGTTGGGGTGGGGGGGTCTAACTTGTGATCTGGTATCAGCCTCTGCCTCAAATTGACTTCTTTCCCTTCCTCTTCACTCTGCCGCCTGCACCTGCAGATTCCACAATATTTACTGTTGTTTCCGGCCATCCACTTACCTGCAGGTCCTGAGTTTCCCCCCCGAGACCACAATCAGGTCAGTGCCCCAGGCCCCGCTCCCCAGACTTCACAGCCTCGCATCCACATCCTACACGTGGTCCCGGCTCTGGGAGTTTTGCCGTAACTAGTGTTCTCCACTCCTAGTAGAACATGTTGAGTTAGAAGGATTTACTCTGCCCCAAATAAAAATGCCTGATGCTAATTATTTTACCCAGAAAGATGTAGTGTTCTAGGCTTTTCAGCCTGGTGTTGAAGGCTTTCAGTCTAAAATGCAGATCTCTTTCTGGGCTACCATCTTGGTTCAAGCCTGGGAAATAATGGATGGTGAGAGGTCAGGATTCAGAATGAGCCGTGAGGCTTCTGGGAGAGTACAGTACCCTCTCCCGTCCCCATCCCGGTGCCTGCCCAGTCCTTCCTAACACAGCCCGCTTTCAGAATGCTGTCGGCTCTTCCTTGACTCCGGTCTCTCTCTCTCTAGTGCTCCACTGCCCCACATCTTCCTGGCTGAACTTCTGCAGGGGGGCCGGGCCCCCTTCCAGGCCAGCGCCTCTTGCCATATTGTTTCTGTCTTCAGCCTTCAGCTCCTGTGGGTGTGTGCTCACTGTACCAGTCTCTGCCCCCAGGTATGGAAGGGGACAGGCTGAGTGGGGTGCAGGGTGCCAGGTGGCTGTGAGGGGACTCAGCATTTTTCCAACCCCCTCTCTCCACCCCAGGGAAGGTGTACTCGTCAGGGCGCCACCTGTCCCACACAGACCTCTGTAAGCCAGGCCAGCATCAGGTGAGAGCACAAGGTGGGCACTCGTTGCGC
>NC_138383.1:48916575-48925749 GCF_054177405.1 Leptonychotes weddellii
GGAGGTGGGACAAAATGGTTCAGCCCAGAGATGCTACCGGAAGGTCGAAGGCCGTGGCTGGTCAGACCCTGCTGGGAGAACTCCCCAGGGCAGGCACTGAGCAGCGAGAAGGCAGAACAGGTGGCGGGGCCGCTGACTCCACCAGGTCCTGCCAGGACTCTGGGCAGCCCCAAAGTGAGAGCGTGGTGAGTGTATTAAGAGCTTAGAGGCTCACCGAGCCCGGGAAACTCCGGTGGCCTGGCCTCAGACCACACTCATGCGGGCGTTTGCCTCGGAGCCCCTTACCTTTTGGGGGTCTTAGGCGGCAGGGAGGAGGGTCTCCTTCCCGGCCATCCCAGGAGGTAAGTGGAGAGCGGAGGGTAGACGGGAGGGTAGGGGTAACCTGATCGTACAGGCCGGAGGTCCTGGAACCAGTGCTGGTAGGGGTGTTAAGCATCAGACGGTCTCTGGCCGCCAGACCTGGCACCTCGCCCCAACCACGCAGGTTGGAAAGTCTGTCCCCTACTCCGCCCCGCCCCCATTCATCTCAATGACTCCTCCTCCGGGGGTCCTCTTGGCCCCGGGAGTTACTCCCTTGCCTGGGTACTGGACGTGCTCGTCGCTCCAGGAGGATGGACAGGTGCGGGGACAGATAGAGGGGCAGGTGTTCACCCAGGAACCTCAGGACTCATTCATTGTCCCCAACCATGCAACTCCACCGCCTATCTTCAAAGCTCTGCGCCAGAGGACTGGGTCCGAGGACGGCGGGCGCAGGCGGGAGGAGTCGGGACCCCAGGTTATGCAGTGGCCCCGAGACAGTGACCACAGGGAGCGGGAACCCGGGTGCTCGGGGTAGTCCCGGAGGGCTGCGCGGGGTGCGGAGGAGGCCGAGACCACTCCCTCCTACTTCCCCGACGTTATTTCCTGGGAGGAGCCGGAGTTCGCGGGCGGGAGCGGAGATTCCCAGACCCGGCTCGGGAGTGCGCGGCGTTGGGGCCGGTGGTCCCCGCGCGCGCGCCGGACGGGTTCCGCCGCGGAGCCGTGGCCCTAGGGCCGCAGGAGGCCTAGTACGACCTCTAAAGGCGTCCGCGAGCGTGCTTTCACGTCGGCTCGTTGGTCTAGGGGTATGATTCTCGCTTCGGGTGCGAGAGGTCCCGGGTTCAAATCCCGGACGAGCCCGGCTTCGGTTTTGGCGGAGACCCGAGCGCCCCAGGCGCTGGTGGAAGGAACGGCGCGGCGCCGCGCAGGCCGCCCTGCGAAGCCCGTGCAGCTGGCCGAGAGCCTGGAGCTGGGGCGCTGGCAGCTCTTTTGTTCCGAGCGCACAGCCCGGTGGCCGGAGGGAGCTCGCGGCGCGCAGGCCACGTGCGGACGCGGGGCCAGCCCCTCCCGTTCCCGCCCCGCTTCTGAGCGCTCTGCGCCGGTCCCCGCCGGCCGGCTGGAGCTGTGGGGGACTGGGGTGGAACGGGGCGGGACTATCACAGCCGGGTTTCGCCGCGTCCCCGGGTCGCTCAGGGGCGGTCCAGAGCGTGCGCGGGTCTCCGGGGGGCCCTTTCCAGCGGTCGGCGGGACGGAAGCCCCGGCGAGCGCGGCTGAGATGCCACATCCCCGAGCGGGAGAGCGTTTCTTCCAGCTCCTTCCTCGTTAGTATAGTGGTGAGTATCCCCGCCTGTCACGCGGGAGACCGGGGTTCGATTCCCCGACGGGGAGAAGCATCGTGCCTTTTGCTTTTTTCTATCATCCTGTGATAAATCCTACTCACAACGAAGTACCCGGCCCCGGGCGTGGGACGGAGGTTTTCCTTAAAAAGAAGGAAGAAGGTGAAGGGTAGTTGGTCCTGACTCTCGGGCTCACATTCCGAAAGTTCGAGTTCGTGTTTCGCCTCAAGCAACTTGCATTTAAATGTGCGGCGGAATGAGCCATTTGTCCCCTCCGTTCAACGAATGTGCTGATGAGACGCGTTCGCCGGCGATGACAGGCGCACAGCCGGACAGGACCGCTCGAAGCCGGCGCAGCGCTCTCTCCGCGACGGGACGCGCGCTCGTGGGCTCCAGTGGGCGTGCAGCCCTCGCTGCTGGTTGTGCATCGGCAACGGGGTCCCGGCAGAGGGGCGATCCCGGAGCGAGTGAAAAGTTGGTTGTTTTTTTTTTTTTTTTTTTAAAAAGCGAGAACCACTGCGTTGGCCGGGAATCGAACCCGGGTCAACTGCTTGGAAGGCAGCTATGCTCACCACTATACCACCAACGCCGGCTTAGAACGCATGCTTCCGACGCTGGGACTTCAATACATGCGCAGGCACGTGGCCTGAATGACGCGAATCCGTGAACGAGGTGACCCCGGTCGCCCCGCGAGAGACTGCGTTTGACCGCGCGCAGCCGGCACAGGAGAAAGCGAGGTTCAGAGGACCGAAGTGAAGGCGCTGAGTCACTGGCAGAGCCGGGGAAGCATCTATTGGTCGGGGTCGGGGGGCGGAGGGATCAGGACTGCAGCGACACCGCGATGGCTTTGTCACCCCCAGAAATAAGTCCCAAACACACCAGTTGCTCCTCTGTTAAGCGAGCTCCGTGTGTCCCAAGGTTGAAGAGTTGGGCTTTACGCCAAGTGCCCTTAAGCACATTTTGCCCACAGAGGGAGGGTCCATTCCCACATGTCCACGCGCAGCTCTGAAAGTGACGCGGGCGGAACCTCAGGGGAGGGGCCTGAGGATTTAGCTCCGCCCCTCGTCGCTGACGATAGCTCTGTTCACGGGATCCCGGCCGCCGCGGACTCGGGAAGGCCTCGTGGCGCAACGGTAGCGCGTCTGACTCCAGATCAGAAGGTTGCGTGTTCAAATCACGTCGGGGTCACGGAAGGTTGTAATTTTCGATGTCTAGATCTGCGTTGGTATTTTTCGGGCAAAGAGGGAAAAAAATTCGTTTCTTTATATTAGAAAAATACAAACCTCAGTGCCCCTGTCGTTTCGCTTTTCCCAAAGTGTATGAATTTTCTCCTAAAATGCAAGTTTAGGAATTTGTTTTTCAAATTTAGGAATTTCTATTGCATCTTTATTTATTTTTTATTATTATTATTTTTTTTTCTATTGCATCTTTAATGTTTCTGTCAGATCAACCAATAGTGACGCCTTTAATCTCATAGATATTTTAGGTATCCTAGAGGAAATCGTTCACGAGCAGCTCCGAGTTCTTGTTCAGAAAATGTATTTGGAGCAATAAAGATTGTTTATTGGAAAGGGTGTAGCAAGAATTGATCATTATTATACGTAGCAACTGATTAATTAATTAAATACAAATGTTCTCCAGACTTCTCAAATGTCACTAGAAGCCTGGAGCCGCGTGCATTTTTGCTGCTTCCAGATTATTGGGTGGGGGGTGGGGGGGGACAAAGAAATAACAGGCCAGCCACTCCATCGGTCTTGTCCTTCCCCTTCCCAGCGGGAAATTTCTTCCTGGACATCTCTTTCCTAACAGTGCCTCTGTTTGAGGGTACCAGGCCTGGGCTGCGGAAGAGGAATTTGGGCGGGCTCAGTACCACGCGCACGCGCGCAGGCTGGACACTGTGCCTCGCCCTCCCCGTCTGCTCCGCTCCCCCGCCGCTGTCCCGCTTTCTGTTGGAGCGGTCACTGTGTCGCGTGTGCCAAGACGGAGGCAGACAATCCGCCCTTCCTTGCACAGGCTGTGCGTGCTCGAATTGGGAATTGCTGATGACTTAGGAAGGCGACAGCAGCTCGGGAGCTCCGGCCACCTGACTCGGCGGAAGGCATGTGATGGGGACGGCAGGCAGCCCAGCTCCCCATCACAGCCCCACCCTAAGCAGAGCACCTTTTAGGAGATACAAAATGGTGATTTTTCTTTTTTCTTCTAATTCTGTCTTGCATTCGACATTTATTAGCTGGCATTAATTCATAAAGAAGATCCTTCTCTCATCCACTGGGACCAGGTGATGTGTTAGTCCTGGTGATAGCTAACATGGGGGGCTTGCTGTGTGCCAGGCCCCGTGCTGAGTGCTTTGGCGACCTTATTTCAATTAATCCTGACAGCAGCCCTTAAGGCTGTAGAACTATGCTCATTTTAGAGCTGATACTCAGAAAGATTGAACCGATTGCCAAGTAATACAGATTGCAAGGGGTAGGCTCAGACGTGCACCTGTAACACCCAAGTGCAAGAGCTTTCTGCTGCCTGGTGTTCCCTAAAAGCCCACCTGAGGGGTGACCAGGTAAGCTTGGTGGCCCCGGGGAGAGAAGGATGCTTGCAAAGTGCGGTTTATGGTCTGGAAGAGCCCTGGTATTACGGATGGGATATTTCTAGTCTGTAGACCAAATCCAGTCTACAGACATGTTTGGTGACTAATTATTTGCTGACATTTACAGCTCAGTAAATTTCACATGTAAATCTAGATTTCTAGCTTCTCTAAAAAAAAATGGAAAGATCTGTCCATACCTGGCCTACACTTTCACACAGTAACAAGCCGCTAAAGCTGAGTCTTGCCTCTGTCTTCCAGACATGCACTCCCCCTTTGCCACGCTCCCCATCACTGAAGCTGAGCTCCTTCATACACCAATTTAGGGTCCATCCAGAAAACCTGGTCTTCGGAAAAAGCCTGGATTTTTTGGCAGAAACAGCCAAGATGAAGTTACAAACCCAAATCCCAAAACAGATGAAGAAATTTCATGGTGAGAGCATAATTGGAACAGAGACAGTCATGGGAACATAAAGGAAAAGAAGTCTATGGAATGATCTGACAAAGAATTTTATGTAAGTATGATTATGATACGTGAAAAGATAAGTAACAAAATCAAATCATGAGACAAAAAGACAAAAATTCAATAAAAGCATATGGATATGCAATCAACCAATTAGAAATCTTACACATGAATGACAGATGTAACCAAATAAGTCTGTCTTACATTCTAAACTGGGCACAACAGGAGAGAGAAAGTTCGCTATTTTAAAAAGAGAACTCAGGAATTTACCCAAGACACAGAACAGAGGGACAAGAAATGTTAAAAGCACAGAAAAGAGGGACGCCTGGCTCAGTCACTGGAGCATGTGACTTTTGATCTCGGGTTTGTGAGTTCCAGCCCCACCTTGGGTGTAGAGATCACTTAAAAATAAAATCTTTAAAATAAACAAGGGGCGCCTGGGTGGCTCAGTCGATGAAGTGATGAAGCGATGAAGCGTCTGCCTTTGGCTCAGGTCATGATCCCAGGGTCCTGGGACTGAGTCCCGCATCAGGCTCCCTGCTCATGGGGAGCCTGCTTCTCGCTCCCCCTGCTTGTGCTCTCTCTCTATCAAATAAATAAATAAAATCTTTTAAAATAATAAAATTAATTAATTAAAGCATGAAAAAGGAAGCTAAATGATGTGGAGGAGAGAATTAGCAGCTCTGATTACCTCCAAGAGGAATTTTTTTTAAAAAGACAATAGAAAATGGTACAGAAACTATACACATAGACTTAATTCTTAAAATTTTACCCTGGAGCTTCACCTGTATGCCTTTTATTTCACTAAAAAAGAAAAAAAAAATCAGAAGCAAATAGGGCCAAGTTTGTTAAGATTTAAATAATTGAATAGTAGTTACACAAGTGCTTTTAAAAATTATTCTTGATATTTGAAATATTTCATCATATTTTTGTGGTAAGATACACTTAACATACAATTTACCATTAACCATTTTAATGTATACAATGCAGGGGTCTGTAGTATATTCACACAGTTGTGCATCAATCGCCACGATCTGATTCCAGAACATTTTCATCACTCTGAAAAGCCTGTAACCACTGGGCAGCCACTTCCCACTCTCCCCAACCCCAATCCTTGGGGGTATTGGCCAGGCCTCCCTACCCCCCAACCAGCCCCTTCCAGACCCTCCTCATTTCTGAAAGAGGCTCACTGGCTGATGATGAGAATTCATGTCTTGAAACTTCTTTGGGGGATATCCCATGATCAGAAATTAAAGGGACTAACATCTGTTCCTCCCGAACATTATAATATCCTAACCATCCTGCCCTGCCCTTCAGATCACAAAGCAATTCTAACCCTTCCTAGTCTTGGGAAAATTCAGCCGTAGCAAGAACAATGACAATTCCCGCCTCATGATACCTCGAGAGTCACTGGGGTAAACAACAGAGATTTTGTTCATGAACTTCAACAGGCAGCTGATGGTTGCATAGCCAATAGAACAGATAGCTTTTGTTTTGTTTTGTTGTTTATGAATAATGCAAATCCCCATCCTATGCTAGCCCATCAAATATTCTTGAAAGGCCAAATATCTTCTGGCATAATGGGCAAGTGGGAATTTAAAGACTGTGGGGGACAGGGACACTGTATTGGATCTATCAGGGCATATCCCACCCATGCACTGTGTCCCCTGACAGATTCCAGAAAAATCTCCCTTCACTAGGTCATGAGGAATAAAGTACTCGGCAGGTGATAGAATTTTTACAAAGCTTTTCATCAGCTGGTCTCTCCATGCCAAGTACGTTGGTGAAGGCGCTGCACTTGTGATGGGCTCCCTGATCTTGGGAAGCGGAGTTAGGCTGACCCTAAGACACTTTGCCAGTCTCCTTTGCAGTAGTCATGGGACACATTTTTGGCTGATGAGAAATCTATTGGGTACTTCTAGAAAGGTTTCTGCTCATCCTGATAAAGGGGGCAGAGACCGTTTGCGGCCATCTTGCAATCCTAAGGGACATGTCAAGAGAATCACAGCAAGGCCAATCCACATCTCTAACAAAACAGCGGCCTACCTGGTGACTTCTTGCTAAGAGAAAACAGATCCCTATTGTTCATGCCACTGCTGACTGAGTTTTCTGTAACTTGCAGCCAAAGGCATTACGAAGTGATGGAGAAACCCCTAAGGACTTCTTGGATTTACATTTGGCTGAATCATATGAAAATGGTATTTTTGTAGATCAAGTGATTGACTCTCAGCAGTTTCGCATCATTCACTCACACTCTATGGCTAAGAACCCTCTAGATCTGTAGATGTGTGTCAGTTAGTATGCTTTTGACAGCGAATAACTAAACTCTTGAGTCAATGCATTAAGGAAGAGACCTACCGGTCCCTATAAGGAAAGTGCGAAATAGGCGTTGAGAGGCTGAACAACACCATCAAGGTCTTGGGTTCTTCCCAGACCTTCTACAAAGCTAGACTCGTTCTCAGGCTGCTCCCTTCCGGAGCACCAGCAGCAGCAGCAAGGTGGGCTTTGGGGAGAAAAGGAGTTTCTGCCCAGCATTCTGGACAAGAATCCTAAAATTCCCATTCACCATTCATGGGGTCACTTGGGTCACATGCTAATCCCTGAACCATGACCACGATCCCGTAATAAAAAGTGTTGACTGGTGTCGATCAGTCAGCATCCAATCCTGGACCTGAGATGGGGTTAGCTTCCCTCTCAGACCCAGAAAATTCTAGGTGCCTGCAGAAACAGAAACAGACTACAATGGAAACTGACTACCCAGAACGGGGGACAGTGCAGGTGGTTCCCTAAAGCAACGTTAGGGTGTTGTTTGAAGAAAGAGGAAGGGTGCTAAGCAGGCAATACTTACAAATACCCACTACTTATTCCATAGAAGGCCCCCAGATATATTTATTAACCCAATTATGACATGTGTGTTTGGAAAGAGCAGAGAAGAAGGGAGTGTGGCAGGAAGGAGAAGAGTTAGGGTCAGTCCAAACAATGCAGCCACCGTTGGGAGATCTGCAGAGAAAGGTCCACTGGTGGAAAATCCCTGCTACGGATGTGAGTGCAAGACTTTAAAGAATAAAATAGTAATGACACAAAAATAAACACACGCAGACAATGGAATAGAATAAAGAGTCCAGAAATATGGAGATCCAAGTATCTACTATGACAATATATCAAGAGTAGTTTTTTTAATTTAATTTTATTTTATGATGTTATGTTAGTCACCATACATCATTAGCTTTTGATGTAGTGATCCATGATCCATTGTTTTTGTAAAATACCCAGTGCTTCATGCAGTACGTGCCCTCCTTAATATCACCAGGCTAACCCATCCCCCCACCCCCCCTCCCCTTGTTTGTTGTTTTTTTTAAAGACTTTATTTATTTATTTGAGAGAGAGAGAGAATGAGCGGGGGAGGGGCAGAGGGAGAGAGAGAATCCCAAGCAGACTCCCCACTGAGTGCAGAGCCCAATGCCGGTCTTGATCCCACTTAAGATCCTGACCCTAGCGGAAGTCAAGAGTCATACGCTCAACTGACTGGGCCACTCAGGTGCCCCAAGAGTAGTTTTTTCCCTCCATTTTTTTCCCTGCTAATATATTAGAAGAAATAATGCCACACACGTTTCAGCTTACATTTTTCAACAATATAATTGTAATCAACTAACATTTACCTCTGTATCAGTTGGCTATTGCTATAATGTTGCGTTTTTTTCTTGTGTGTTGTTTTTTTTTTAACATTTTGACCCCCTTTCACTCATTTCTCCCATCCCAACCCCCACCACCTCTGGCAACCCCTAATCTGTTCTCTGTATCCATGAGCTTTTCTTTGTTGTTTTTAGATTCCACATATAAGAAAAATCGTACAGTATTTGTCTTTCTCTGTCTCACTTATTTCACTTAGCATAATACCCTCCTGGTCCATCTATGTTGTCACAAATGACAAGATTCATTCTTTTTCATAGCAGAATAATATAATATTCCAGTATACACACACACACACACACACACACATACACACCTCATTTTCTTTATCCTTTCATCCATCTGTAGACACTTGGATGTTTCTATATCCTGGCTATTGTAAATAATGCTGCAGTGAACATGGGGATGCAGATATCTTTTTGAATCTTGCTTTCCTTTCCTTTGGATAAATACTCTGAAGTGAAATTGCTGGATCCTATGGTAGTTCTCTCTTTAAGTTTTTTTTTTTTTAAAAAGACTTCATTTACTTATTTATTAGAGAGCGAGCGAGAAACAGCATGAGAGGGGAGAGGGTCAGAAGGAGAAGCAGGGGGCGCCTGGGTGGCTCAGTTGGTTAAGTGACTGCCTTCAGCTCAGGTCATGATCCCAGGGTCCTGGGATCGAGTACCGCATTGGGCTCCCTGCTCTGCAGGGAGCCTGCTTCTCCCTCTCCCACTCCCCCTGCTTGTGTTCCCTCTCTCGCTGTGTCTCTCTTTGTCAAATAAATAAATAAAATCTTTAAAAAAAAAAAAAGAAGGAGAAGCAGGCTC
>NC_138383.1:48926249-48947156 GCF_054177405.1 Leptonychotes weddellii
GGACACTGAAACTTAAATTTCACATAATTATATGAATTTTCATATCCTTTCTTTTTCAACCATTTAAACCTGTAAAAACCATTCTCAGCTCACAAGCCGTATAAAAGCGGTAGTGAGGGGCGCCTGGGTGGCTCAGTCGGTTAAGCGACTGCCTTCGGCTCAGGTCATGATCCTGGAGTCCCTGGATCGAGTCCCGCATCGGGCTCCCTCCTCTGCGGGGAGCCTGCTTCTCCCTCTCCCACTCCCCCTGCTTGTGTTCCCTCTCTCGCTGTGTCTTTCTCTGTCAAATAAATAAATAAAATCTTAAAAAAAAAAAAAAAAAAAGCGGTAGTGAGCTGGATCTGGCCCATGGGCCATACTTGGCTGACCCCTAACATAGGACACACTGTGGTTGCTCCCCCACAGCCCCTGCCCCCTCCGCCGCTGAGTTGCAGCTACTGGGGTTTGGAGGGGACTGACCCACCCCTAGCTCCAGGAGGAGCATAATTGTTTTAACCTAATAAGTTGATTCTCATCACCTTGCCAGAGTGATTGCTTCTGGATACTCAGTCCTTTTTTTTTTTTTCTTTTATGATTTTATTTATTTATTTGAGAGAGAGAGTGAGTGAGTGGGCACAAGTGGGCGGAGGGGCAGAGGAAGAGTGAGAAGCAGACTCCCCACCAAGCAGGGAGCCCCGCCCACGCCGGAGATCCCAGGACCCTGAGATCAATACCTGAGCCAAAGGCAGCCGCTTGCCTGAGCCATGCAGTCGTCCCTGGATGCTCAGTCCTAAGTCAGTCAGACATGGTATTACCCTGGCCAATGTGACTAAATTGTACATTGAACCAGTTTAGGCCAATAAGATGTAAAGGGAAATTAACTGGGCCTTTGGTGGAAGCGATTCCTTTCTCCCCTTCTGGAAGGTGTGGGAGCATATCATTCAGGGGTTCTGGTTGCATGAAACAGAATAATTTGGGCTCATTTAAGCATAAGTGGACTTTATTATGAGCATCCTGGGTGATTCACAGCCTCTGGAGGAGCACCAGGAATCTCTAGAAGGACCAGGCGTGGAGTCCGCCCAGCCAGGGAAAATTCCACTGCAGAAGGGCTCCATGGTAGAGCTGGAGCTGTGTGCCTGGGAAGCTGGGAGAGGGGCTGCTTGATATTTCAGCTTCCTGATGACGTGGGAGTGTCCTTAGATATTGAGTCTGATCTCAGGAGACCAAAAAGGATGACGAGTGACCCCCGTTATGGACTGAGGGTGCTTGTCCTTCCAAAAGTCGTCTATTGACGCGTTAGTCCCCAGTGTGATGGTATCTGGAGGTGAGGCCTTTGGAGGTAATTAGGTTTAGACAAGGTCATGAGGGTGGGGTCCTTACGATAGGATTTAGTCCCTTCTAAGAAGAGGCTGAGAGCTAGCTTTCTCTCTTCACCATGTGAGGGCACATGGAGAAGACAGGAAGAGGGGTCTCACCAGGGACCACATGAGCTGGCATCTTGGGCTTCCCAGACTCTAGAAGTGTGAGACATAAATGTCTGTTGTTTAAGACACCCAGTTTATGGTGTTTTGTCATAGCAGCCCAAGGAGACGAATACAACCCCCGGAAGAATGACAAAGAGCAGCCATTTTGCCCCCATGAGGAAGCGCACTTGGGATAACGCTTCCCCCGCAGACAGAAACCAGGTCCTTTGTGACAGTCCTAGGGCACTGGACCCAAGCTTCTCTGAGCACACTCTCTCTTGTCTTGAGACCATTATCGCATGACACAATGCAGTGTCCTTGTTTTAACGTTGGTGTTGGTCCAACTTGTGTTTTCTATCATTTGCTGAATAAAGAGTGTCTGCCTGCTGAGGGGTAAAGGGAAGACGGGGTTGGGGGGGGTCAGCCCCAGAGAGGGGGGACCTCATGGTTTATTAGTCAGGACTCTGGGTACAAGTGACAGAAACACATCTTGAATGTGTTCAAGTCACAAAGAGGAAATCAATGGTTTGTGGTCATTTAATACATATTTACACAGCGCCTACTATAGGCTAGGCACCCTAAACACTGCGGATACGGATCAAAACAGACCAAAAAAAAAGCCCTACAAAAAACCCTTACCCTCAAGGAGCTTACATGAGCAAGTAAGCAAGTATATAGTATATGCCACGCACAAAAGGAAGGGAAGGGAAATCGGGGATTGCTGGGGAAAGCGGCTCCAATTTTAAACAGGTTATCAGGGGAGGCTGCACTGAAAAGGTGGTATTTGAGTAAGTAAGGAACTGAAGTTGAAATTTTCCTTGGTAGACTCAGCCTTAAAAAAAAAAAAAAGGAAGAGCAAGTGTAAATCCCTGAGGCAGAAGAACAGCGAGGGGGCCAGCAGTGTGGCTTCAGCGAGACCAACGAAGGGAAGACAAGGAAGAGTTGGGATCAGAAGAATGGTAGCAGGGCTCCGATCTCCGTGCAGAGCCATTCGTTTATTGAATATTTTACCTCGTAGCAAAATCACACACCATCCTCCAAGCGGAGAGATTCTCCAACGTGGAGGGGGCCGGAGACAGAGGACAGAGTGGCAAAAGCACAGGGAAGCCCTTAAGCCTGCTTGGTTGTCCATCGTGAGTCGCTCAGGACAGTTCTGCAGGTCGGTGAGCCGAGGATGGTGGACCCAACCATTCGTGCTCTGCTGGGGATTCCGGTTGCATCCCTCCCGATGGACTAAGTGTGGTTCAATTCCGATGGTCCAAGCAGGAGAGACTCTTTTCATTCCCACAAACTCTCTAGGAGCCGCATCTCTGGTGCCCACTGGGTGTGTTTGCTAAGCAACAACTGTGGGCGTGACAATTGTGGGTGGAAGGAGTCTGAGCCCCGCCCCGGAGGGCTCGGGTATTTCAGGACCTTGATCTTTAAGACTTGCCCCGCCTCATCCTGAGGGGGCGGAGCGACGAGGGCAGCTGTCACCTCCTTTGCCCCGCCCCGCCGGCTCTCTCGTGGGTTCGGCGGCTCAATAACAGCTCTTCTTCCGGGACTTCCTGGTCACCGCGACCAATCAGAGTGTTCTTCCTGTCCTGACCATTGTCAGCCGGCTGCCAATCGCGCGCCTCTACCAACGCCCCTTAAAGGCGCCGCCGACGCCGCCCGAGTCGGGGCGAATCAGTTCCTCGGTTCCTGCCCCAAACTGCGGCATGGAGTCGTCCCGGGGGCGGCCTGGGCCCGAGGCGGACCTTCTGGCTCTGGGGGAACAGCAAGCCGCGATCTTCGGCGGCGGCCTGGGCCGAGCGCCCTCTGCGCCGCCCTCAGGCCTCCCGGTGTCCGGGCAGGAAGAGGCCGAGAACGTTGGGGGCGCGAGCCGCCACCCCGCGGCGTCCCCGAAGACTTCGAGCCGCGGCGCCGTCCACCGGGCCGAGCGGGAGGCTCGGGACTACGAGCCGGGCCGCGGAGGGACGCCGTCCGCGCCGGGGAGCCTCCGGGGGGCGCCGGGTCCCGAGCCCGACCCGCACGGGTCCTCTGGGCGCCAGGACCCTGAGCCGCCGGAGGACGAGCCTGCATCCGAGAGGGGCTGCCGTCGAGGGAGCCCGGGAGGCAGCGGGATGGAGGCTGAGCCGCGGGAGGAAGACGAGGAGGAGGAGGCGGCGGCGGCCGGCAGGGCTGGCCGCTCGTTCTCCAGCCGCCTTCAGGACAGCCGCAGCCTGGACGGGCTGAGCGGGGCGTGCGGCGGCGCCGGGTCGGCAGGGGGTGCCGAGCCTGGCGCGGGCGGCGGGCGCCGCGCCACCATCTCCAGCCCCCTAGAGCTCGAGGGCACGGTGAGCCGCCATGGCGACCTCACCCACTTCGTGGCCAACAACCTGCAACTCAAGATTCGTCTGAGCGGCGCCCCTCAACCCCCGCCCCCTGCCCCGGCGCGGCCCTGTGCAGCGCCCGCGCCCACTCCGGCCATCCCCCCCATCGACCCCGACGTGCTGCGGGACCTGGAGCGGCTGAGTCGGGAGCTGGGCGGCAGGGTGGACCGTCTGCTGCGCGGGCTGGGTGGCGCGGTGCAGGAGCTGACCGCGCTGAGCGTGGGCTGCATCCAGACCTACCGCGACGCCGTGGACTCCCTAGGCGAAGCGGTGGACATGAGCATCAAGGGCATGTACACCCTGCTGGCGCGCTGTGAAGAGCTGGAGCGGGCTCTGCAGCCAGTTCAGGGGCTGGCGCGCCAAGTCCGGGATATCCGACGCACCCTGGAGGTGCTGGAGGCCTTGTGCAAGTGACCGGGAGGGCAGGAGTGGCCAAGCCAGGGCCCAGCAGGATCCTAAGGACTCTTCAAGGAGCCCTGGTGGGAACTGCCCGCTGAGGAGAGGCCTATGTATTGGAGGCTCTTCCAGACGCATTTCGCAGGCCTGCGACCACTCGCTGGGCCTTATTCAGGTGTATATGGGGAAGTTCTGAAGCCTCTCCTGGTGGGAGGGGATGATGCTCTGCTTCTGTTAAGTTGGCCATCTGTAGCGACCTTGTTCTCAACCCTCTTCTCCAGCGAGAACACCATCTCTGGGAACCCAGGGCTTTAGGTCTCGGCTTGGGAGACCTGACTGCCATATGCGGTCAAGAAAGGAGAACAGAAGAGGCTCCAGCCCCCACTGTGGCCACCCTGACTCCATTGGCCACATCTCAGGTGCCAGGGGCTGTGGGAGCTTGAGTGGTCCTTGGCCACAGGCCATGCAGACAAGGATGCACACCTGCAGATGGATAACCCCCTGCTTCTGCCCTCTGGCCCCCTACCATCCCCCCTTCCCCAGCCAGAACTGGGGTGGAACTAGAAGGAATGCATTGCATGGTAGAGGGGGTGAGGTGGGAGGGGTCTCACTGCTCTCAGGGTTCAGGCAGAATTGTTGCTGGTTTTGAAGCCCACTGTTGTGGCGTGTTCTAATCAGTTTTGGCTTTCTGAGTTTTTGTGGAATTAAAGTGCTGCTGCTAAGGCTGAGGTGTGTCTGTGTGGGGTTCCAGGGATTGGTGAGCTGAAGGAGCGGGGATGAGGGTCAGTCTCTTTTGTGGAGCTCTCTTGGCCGATGCTGGGTGCCGGGCGGGAGTCCCAGGTGACGTGGGCAAGGGTATATGGTTCCTGCTCTCAGGCGGCACTGCGATGGGGGAGGGGGGCGGACGCGGGAGGTGGGGCACGTGAGAGGCACAGATCTGGGCTCCGGGATCCAGTAAAAGCAGAAACACAAGCAGGGTGTTCCGGTACCGAAAGGAAGGGACTGTGTTCTCAGATCTGGAAGGGGACAGGCAGGGGCTGGGTGAACTGGACATCTTGACTCAGGAGGAAGACTGGAAACGCTTGTTACCTCCATTCCTGACCCCATTTCCCACCCTCCACCGATCAGTGTCATATTCGTTGCATCGTCTCCAAGCTTCCCGTCCACATAGTAAGTTCCAGGAGCCCCACGTTATGTCCGGGAGAGTTATAAATAGAGATCACAGAAGGAACTCCAATTTTATTAAACCTTCCTCCTCCTCCCCCAAGACAGTATCTTGGACTGAATTTCAACATGTTTCTATTCTGGGTGTGAAAAGTTCTGCAATTGGAAATGTTGCTCCATAAACGTTCCCCAGTAACAAACTATAGCGGTGCAAAGTTTAAGGAAAAGGCAGACCGCTTCTGGCCCGTACGGGGATCGAACCCGCGACCTTGGCGTTATTAGCACCACGCTCTAACCAACTGAGCTAACCGGCCAGCTACTCCTGGCGTCTCAGTCTGGAACTATATAGAATTTATATTACTGATCGGTCCTATCTTCAGGAAAAATTGGAAATGGACAGGACCATTCTGAGAGACGCGAAAACGACATGCAGGCGGAATCACGGAGCGTCTCGGAAAGTAACAGCAAGGCAACATCCGGGCAAGTACAGATGCTACTCTGGTGCTCGGCGGCATGGGTCAGCAGGGCGCAAATACGGAGCCCCAGCCTGGCAACAAGCACGCGGCTTCCGCTCACGCAACCACAAAACGCCAGGAATGGAAAGCGCCGCCCAAAGGCTCCCGGCAGATTCCGGGAGGGACGGTGAGGGATCTGTGGATGCCCAGAGGCTCTTCGCAAAAGCAGTAGAGCGCAGAGGCACCGCTGGGATTCGAACCCAGGATCTCCTGTTTACTAGACAGGCGCTTTAACCAACTAAGCCACGGCGCCCACCGTCAGGGGTTCGGCGCCTTCCTTCCTTGGCCAGGTCAGCTCTCCTGCAGGTGAGTGGATGCCTAGGTGCCCCCTGGTAACCAAGCTTTGGCCGTCCTGGAAAACGGAGTAGAAGGGACGAAAACCACGGTTGGGGGGTACCGCGGACTACCGGGGTGACGCGGAAACGGAATCGGGGCAGGTGAGAGATAAGAGAAATTCTTGCTTTGAGATGACAAAACTGAACCCCGGCTGCGACAACCGCACGCCGACGAGGATGGGATTCGAACCCACGCGTGCAGAGCACAATGGATTAGCAGTCCATCGCCTTAACCACTCGGCCACCTCGTCCGCTGAGAAGTGGCTTCCACTCTTCTCTCTGGGGCCTGAACTCGTCCTCCCGCCCGCCGGACCCGCCCACGTGGCGCACGGCGCGCTCCTCTCGGTCGCCGAGCGACCTTCCCGCCCGCGCGCGCTCCACCCTCTCCCCTCCGGGCCCGGCGACCCGCCCTGCGCGCCAGTCCTCCGGAGCCCTGTCCCTCACCCGCGCTTGCGGGGCCCGGATCCGCGCCCACCAGCCCGCGAGATCTGGGCTCCCCCGACGGGGCGGCTCGGGACGTGGCGCCAGGGGCGCTCCCCGTCCGGCCCCTGCAAGGCGCTGCTCCGACTTGGTCGCGGGCGCTAGAGGGTAGGTGGACACGCCGGGGAGGGGAATAAATAAAAGTGACGGAAGCCGTAGCGGGGCGGGGGGGGCGGGGGGGGCGGGGGCGGGGAAAAAAGCTGACCCCGACGTGATTTGAACACGCAACCTTCTGATCTGGAGTCAGACGCGCTACCGTTGCGCCACGAGGTCGGCCGGCCGGAGGGGTGGACAGGTCTCCCCATGGCCACTTGGCGGCCGGCCGGGGTCCCGGCGATCGAGGCTGAGAGCCGAGGCCTTCCCGAGCTCCTAAGCTCCCGCGGCGTGAGGGGTGCGCGGTCCCTCCCGCCTCGTGCGTCCCGCGGGGCCCCCGCCCCCGGAGTCCTGCCCGCGAGCACCTGGCCCCGGGCTGTCCCCCGGGGTCCCCGGAGCGCACAGCCCGGCGGGGACGGGCGGAGGGAGCGTGTGGGAGCGCTGCCGGAGTCCCCCGCACCTGCGGGGCGCGAGCCCAGCTCCTGCAGCCACGCGTCTCCTCCCGGCTGCGCGTTCCCGGCGTCCGCGGGGCCTGCCTGCCCAGGCACCCGCCCAGGCACCCGCCCCCGGCTCGGAGACTCTGATTTCAAAGCCCAGCGGGTAATTTCGTCGCTCGTTACAGTTCTGGGGAATAATTTACATGCAGTGACATACACAGACCTGAAGTGTGTGTTTTGGTAAATTTTTACAAATGCAACCCACAGCGCATTCAAGGTATAGGACATTTCCTCCACCCCCCAGAAAGTTCTTCCCTGCCCCCTCCCAGAGGCAACCACTGTTCTGATTTCGATCACGACAGACGTCAGCATGTTTTAGAGCTCCCCAGGTGAGATGGAGCTGGCAACTTCCAGAGAGGGGTACCGGAAGCTAGCAGAGACCCCGATTTGCCTCTCGAGCCGTTCAATAGGCCAACACGAGGAAAGAGGTCATGCTGTGTCTCCCTCCTTCCCTTCCAAGTCAAATGTCTGTGCATTCGGTACAGTGCCTCCCAAAGTCCTCAGAGACCACGGAGATGACCCCCCCCAACCCCCCGGCTCTCCGACGTGACTTTCACTGACTCAGGGCAACATCTTTAAGAGCCCTCTCCCTTGGTTGTCAGGACATTGGTCTGCTGACTTTCCCCTATTCCCCCCAATCCGTGCTCCCTGCTCTCTTTTTCTGTCCTTTAACCGCAGAGCTCTGTCACCACTTTCCCTGGAGTCAGCCACCTGTGTGCCCAGGGCTCCTGAAGCCTGCTCCCACCTCTGGATTCAGCCGCCCAGCACCTGCTGGACACCTTCACTTGACCCTGTCATCCTTCCTTCCCACTCCCTCTGCACTCCCAGCCAGTCTCCTCTTGACTCCTCCCTCTCCCTCCCTCCCCATTCCCAGTCCTCAAGTCCTGTCAATTCCATTTTCCTTCATAAATCTCCCGCTAGCTCTCATTCCCCACCCTCTCTTGCTGGATTATTGTAATAGACTCCTCTCTGATGTCTCTACCTCCGGAATAGCCAAGGAGGATCATCTTTTTAAAATGCGAACATAAAACCAGTGCCCCATCCCCTTCGAGATTAGGTCCTAACTTATTGGCCGGGTCCCCAAGGCCACGCACTGATTAAGTGGGCCCTGGAAGCAGGTTGCCAATATTCACATATAGGCTTTGCTACTTACTGGTTGTGTGATTTGAGCTCGTTGTTGAACCTCCTTGCTTGTCCATGTCGCCATCCGGAAAATGGTAAAGACTGTGATGGATCACTGTGAGTAGTTTATTTGCCAAGATAAAGTGCTCAGAACCTCACTGGTCATAAACCAGTTATTACGGTTGTTATTAATATGTGGTCCTTGCCTGACTCTTCAGCCACCGCCACCTCACCTCCCAGGTGACAGCTACGGTGACTCGTTTATAGTTCCTTAAACACATTTTAGTCCCCAGTGTCTCTGTGCCACTGTCCTTCTTTATCTGGATGACCCTTAACATACCCTTCAAGACTCAATTCAAAAGCTCCCTCCTCCCTACTTCTCGCCCCATCTGGGGGAGGAGACCTGTGATGTGTCTCCTCCAGGATAACACTTAAAGCACTATTTTAAACTGTTTCCCTCACCACACTCTAAGTTACTCAGGAGAAGGAAATATGTATTCCTAGCACCCCATACAATACCTGGAGTATAGTGTGTATTCAATAAACATTTGTGAAATTAAGGACGGATGGATTTGGCAAAAGCACTATGTGGGCAAGAGCCTGCTTTATAGAAGAAGGAGACATGTCTGGGCAGCTGAAGAGCATGGGGTGAGGTGGAAATTTTTGCTAGAAGGGGAAGTTGGGCCAGTGAATATGGTACCAGGGAATGTGGACTTGAGTTCTAGGCTCAGAAATGTTCCGTAGCAAGTGTGAGGAATTATCAGTCCAGGGTCACCATCCAGAGTATTCTCGGATGTTTAAATCTCCATTTATCCCACTCGTTTCCAAGTTTTAGAAACCAATAGATTATTCTGTCCAGAGCTGCTCAATATGGTAGCCACTAGTGAACTGAATTCAGTTCCTTAGTCCCACTAGCCACATTCCAAGTGTTATTAGCCCCATGGAGCTAGCTGGCTACCACACTGGACAGAGACAATATGAAGTATTTCCGTCATAGAAAGTTCTCTCGGACAGTGCTGATCCAGAGGCTGAAAGCTGGTGACCTGAGGCTGTTGCATGCTGTTGTCATCAGGGGTATTTTTCTCCCTCTTCATTTTTTTCACCGTTAAGTTGGATACTAATATTTATAACTGGAGTAAGAATCTGGATTTCTGGCCTCTCTTAAAAAAACAAAAACAAAACAAAACAAAACAACCCCAAAAAACAACAACCACAACAAAACTCCCAGAAACCTGGCAACACTGGATTTCTATCTCCTTCCTCAAAACAATGGCCTGAAGCCGAGTAGCTGCTGCCCCACAAAACCCACAAAAGATGTTAAATCTACCAGTTCACAATGATCCTAAAAACAACTAATTGGTCCCTTTTGGAGGATGGTAGGGAATCGACTTATTATTCTGAAAACTGGTAAATAAATGGGGGAAAAGAAATCACACATGTATCCAGCTTTTCCTATATGACCTGTATCTCAAGGTAAACGGGTGGATGAAGGCACATTCTTATTTAAAGAAGAATAACAGTGACAAATGCAGAAAGGAACGATGCAATTAAGACATCCCTGTTTTGCAACTCCTCCTGAAATAATGAAGCTAGGCAGCCGTGATCAATTAAACCAGTAGGTGAAAAACTGACGGGAACTTTATAATGCTTGCTTCAGTCTGACTACACCTGAATCCACTGCTCAGATCTAACACCGGAAAAAAGAGAGACAAGCAGTCAGGATGCACCTCCTGATGTGATAGAATAAGAAATACAGGCCAACTCCCGTGATGTCTATTTACCAGAAAATTGAATGTGAGATTCATCAACCACTAGATCTAGCAACCAGTTTACAGGAAACACAGGACATAGAGGAACATGTGAAATGACAGGACCAGAGCACTGCCCACAAATGGCCCAGTGTCTTCATCAGAGAAATTGCAAGGAAGGAGAACAAGGCAGAAGAACCTAAGATTTACAAAAAAAAAAAAAAAAGATTTAAGAGACACATCAACCAAGTGTAATATGTGGACTTCGTCATATGTCTATATGATGGATATTGGGCAGTCTGAGCTATTTGGTGATGCCTGGGATTTGCTTGGCAATAACCTAGTGGGGCTGGGAGGGAGCTGGGAATCTAGCTGCAACAAGGTTGGCAATGTGTTGGTAATTTTTGGAGCAGAATGGCAGGCTTCGAAGGGGTTCATCCTTCTATTTTCTTTATTTTTAGATATGTTTGAATTTTTCCATGATAAAAAACATTTCCCTGAGCTTTTCTGACCAGATCAAATGTTAGGACAGGTGGGTTCCAGCCCTGGAGCCGGGGACTCCACTTAGGGAAGGACGTGCCAGGTCACCAGCAGTACCTTCTGTGGCCACACGGTGGCTCTAACACTCACTTTTGTGTGACCTCTGTGGGGCAGGCTTCTGGGAACCAAGATCATGGAGAGTGACAGGACAGACCTGAATGCCTGCTTACTGTTCATTAATTCATAATGTGAAATGTGACTACCCAGTTCTTACTATCTAGTAGGTTCCCTAGGCAGGAAGCCTATTATAAACAGAATGCCCCACACTTCCAGCTGTGGGAGCCCAATCTGTCATCCTTGACCCCTTCCTTTTCTCACCCACTCATAGCCCCATGTTTAGACCTTCTTATCTTTTAATGATCTCTTGATTCCTTACACTTGCTCCACTTTCTTTATTCCCCCCTGGTCCAATCTCATTCTGTCTGTCCTGGGATCACTATACAGCTTCTTCGCAAGCCTGCTACTTAACATCTCAAAATCGATTCTCCACATTGCATCCAAAGTCATCTTCTAGAATACAGACCTGACCAGGTCCCTCCCCCTGGCTGCAAGGCCATGCACCGTGTCTGCCCACCCCACCCCACCGCACCCTCTTCTCTTCTACCCCTTCTGTTACTAGCCTTCAGACATACTAGCTTCCCTTCTGTTCAATGAACATACTGGCCTCGTTCCCACCTAAGGACCTTTGCCCTTGCTGTGCCTCTGTCTGGAAAGTTCTTTCCCCACATCTTCACACGGCTGGCTGACTCCTTCTCTTCATTCTGTCTGTTCCGGGGCCTTGGAAAATCTTGCAAAAACAGGTCCTGGGTTTTGCTCACTTCCGACAGCTGACAGTGTTTCTTTCATCTGTGAATAGTCACACTTGATCAACTGTCACTGGGGGAGGTTGGTTCTGGCGGCCTGGACTTCCCGTTCCCAGGAGCAAAGTCTTATGAGTTATATGCAGAGGGAGGAGCCCTTCAGTCCTTGCATCTTATCTGTGTGCGCAGAATGTTTTCGCGCTTACTATGCTGTGCTTTCCATGGTGGAGAGCACATGGAGCCCACCTCTCATTGTATTTAGGATGTCAACACTGTCACTTGTTTTGAGGGTCTCATACTGATGAGGGTCACCTCCAGGGAGAGAAGCAGTGGGGTCCACTGTACTTTGCCTGTCCTCCTGAGGTGGGGGAGGTTTGAAAACATTTTCAGAACTTTAAAACGGTTCAGCGGTTAAAGAGAGAACCTCCCCTACACACCTGAGAGCTCAGAAACCCGTGCAGGTAATATTTGATTACCATCCAATAGTTTTGGAGTAAAAAAATACAGAGACTTGGCTGAATCTCACTCTTTATACAAATAATTCCTCTGTAAAGTCTAAATGATTGCGTTTTTTATTTTATGGGTTTTGGGACCACATTGTCTCCATTATGAGATTAAGGCTGTACTGCCCTCTAAAGCGGCGGTTTTATAGGAAAATGTCACTGCATAGTTTCAATATATAGGAGTTTAACAAGTAGGGACCGCCAATCCAGAAATCATTCCTTCTTTTTATAAAGCAATTTAATGTCTCAATGATATTATAGAAGACCCAGAAGGAAACCTTAGAAAGGGTTAACATTTAAAACTTTTTATTTTAAATAATCTGGTTTACCGAAAAGTTGTTGCAAAAATAATACAGAGAGGGGCACCTGGCTGGCTCAGTCCATAGAAAACGTGACTCTTGATCTGGGGTCGGGAGTTCAAGCCCCAGGTTGGGTGTAGAGCTTACTTAAAAAATAAATATAAGGGGCGCCTGGGTGGCTCAGTTGGTTAAGCGTCAGCTCCCGTTGGTTTCAGCTCCCGTCATGATCTCATGGGTCATGATCTCTGGGTTGTGAGATCCGGCCCCTGTCGGGCTCCACGCTCAGCGGAGTTGGCTTGAGATTCTCTCTCTCCCTCTCTGTCTGGCCCTCCCCCCTTCAAATAAATAAATCTTTTTTTTTTTAATAAAGATTTTATTTATTTATTTGACAGAGAGAGAGACAGCAAGAGAGGGAACACAAGCAGGGGGAGTGGGAGAGGGAGAAGCAGGCTTCCCGCGGAGCAGGGAGCCCGATGCGGGGCTCGATCCCAGGACCCTGGGATCATGACCTGAGCCGAAGGTAGACGCTTAACTTAACGACTGAGCTACGCAAGTGCCCCTCAGATAAATAAGTCTTTTAAAAATATACATATATATATAATACAGATAATTCCCATGTGCCTTTGAGACCATGTTCGCTCTAACATTGCCTCTCTGTCTCTATAGACACATATTTTTCTAAACCATTTGAGAGTAAATTGCAGACATAATACTCTTTTACTCCTAAAATAGTGTGTATTTTCTAGCAAGGACATTCTCTTCCATAAAGGCAGTAGAATTATCAAAAATCAGGAAATTAACATGGATAATACTGATATCTAAACTAGAGATCTTATTCCAATTTGCCAATTGTTCCACCGGTGTCCTTCGCAATAAAAGAAAGTGTTTGGGGTTTTTTGTGTTTTTTTTTTTTCTGGTCCAAGATCCATGATATTTCTCAAGTCAAATTTGTCACATCTCTTTAATCTCCCTACATGTGGAAGAGTTCTTCAGTCTTTGTCTTTCATGACCTTGAACAAACACCTCCTTGTTATCTCTTTTGAGTTCTGAATTTTTTTACCTGGTTTTTTTACTGGTTTAGAAAAAGGAAATCTATTTATTATATTGGGGTCCTCAAACAGAGAAACGCGTTTCCTCTCAATTTTGACATTTCCTACAACAAAGTTGAAGACTAAATGACTCATTTTTCGAAGGGCCTTTCCTCGATCTGTTATTCTAGCGTCTCCCTTTTAAAAATATATTTATAGCACCTCTTACCCTGCGAATTTATTATTTGTTCGCATGTTTGCTGTCCATGTCAATCTCCCTGACTAGAATACAAACTCCAGGAAGGTAGAACCTTCTGTCTCGTCAAGAACAAGAGCTCAGCACTTGCTAGCTGGTCAATGGGTATTTGTCGAATGGATTTAGAAATCAGAAATGCCCCCTGGGCGTGCGTGTTTAGCTTAGACCGGCCTCAAAGCACTGGGGTGGAGAGGAGGAAGAGAGATGATCTGGTAAATGGGCCGGGTCGGGGGGGCCCCGGGGACGCTGTGACCTGACCCGGGGGCAGGGAGCTCGGCGAGAACTTTCCCTTCTGCAAGGATCCCAGCTGAGGGCCCAAGGTCAGTGAGGACGCTCATAGAGGTTCTTGGGCTGCAGCTGGGCCAAGTCGGGTGCCCACACTCGGAGAGATAAGGAAATCCGAGCTGAGTCTGCGTCGCCGCCAGCTCCTTGCCTCCCGGGGCGCAGGGCTCCCTGCTCTTCCGCCTGGTCACCCACTCCCTTCCCCAAACGCGCCTCTCATCCACGGGGAGAGCTGGCCATTTTCTGCCCTCTGCGATCCCTCGCCAATCTGAGCAAAGTCGTCTGGGGACTCGGTGGGGGGCGGGGGTGGTGTCAGAGAATCAAGGAAGGTTCCGGTCCGGGGTCCTCGGATACTCAGGGACCCCGTGACCATCTAATAAGTGACAGCCGAACAATGCAGGGGCATCCGCGTCTGCTCGGGCCCAGGGCAGTGGGGAGCCACGAGGAGGCGGAGGAGGGAGAGAGAGAGTGTCCCTGCCCTAAGCCCGCACGGCGCCCCTCGCGGCCGACCCCCGACTAGCGCCACCGACCAAGGCTGCCGCCGCTCGAGAATTGACTGCCCTCGCGAGATTTTCCGAGATCCGGCCGCTGCGCCGGCTGACGCGGTTGCCAAGGCAACTGGGCGGCGCCGGCGCGAGCGGGAAGGAGGCGTCGGTCGAATTTCTGCTTGCCAGCCGGCGAGACTTCAAGAGTGGCCCTTCCTGAGCTTGCAGCCCCACAGAGCGCGGCCTCCGCTGCAGTCGGCACCCCTGCCCCCGGGGGACCATGGGCCGGATCTCGGGGCTCGTGCCCTCTCGCTTCCTGACGCTCCTGGCGCATCTGGTGGTCGTCATCACCTTGTTCTGGTCCCGGGTAAGACCCACGGCCACCCGCCTCCCGCCGCCCACCCCAATCCCACCTTAGGGGTGCTCCCAGCCCCTCCGCGCCCCTTCCCCACGACCTTACGGGGGCGAGTCCTCCCATCCCCCTCTGACCCCAGTGCTGCCCCGCAGCCCGCCCCTCTTTCACTTTCTTCCTCTCTGCCCTGCTTCCCCAGGACAGCAACATCCAGGCCTGCCTGCCTCTCACGTTCACCCAGGAGGAGTATGAGAAGCAGGACATTCAGTGAGCACTTGGGGGGCAGGGTGGTCAGAATTCAGCAGTAGCGGGAGTGGAGGGGTCTTTGAAGAAGTCCAGGAGGCTGAGCCAGCCTCTTTCCTCTCTGCAGGCTGGTGGTAGCGCTCTCCGTCACCCTGGGCCTCTTTGCTGTGGAGCTGGCGGGTTTCTTCTCTGGAGTTTCCATGTTCAACAGCACCCAGAGCCTCATCTGTATCCTTTTACGCACGGCCCGTTTCCATTTCGACTCTCTCCAGCCACCTAACTCGGCTTTTCTGGCACGATGGTGTGTGCTCTGGCGGGGGCAAACAGCCTCTCCAGTTCATAGATCTTCTTAGGCAATGTGGAAGTTTTAATACGATCTTCAATCATTTGTTAAGCTCCCGCCATGCACCAGGCACTGGAGATCCCTAATGGGAGTAAGACACAGTTTTCCACCTTGAGGAAGAGGCAGATATTCAGACAGACGTCTGTAACTCAGTGTGAGCATGTAAAGATATGAAGAAGTACTATGGAAACTCAGAAGAGACAGCAAAATAAATAAATAAGACAGAAATGAGGAAGATGGATCAGGGAAGGCCCTTGACACTTGAATTGTAGACTGGGAGGACCGGGGCGCTGCATGGTGATTCCAGCAGTGTATCAAGTCACTGTGAGCCTTCTTGTGTTCCTGGGGTAGAAGGGGAGCCTACTCCTGGACCTGAAGGGTCCAGGCTAGCCCCTAGATACCGGCTATCTGGCTATCTGGCCCAGCTCTGTCTGGTCTCTACTCACATGGCTGTCCTAAAGCTCAGAGAAGTCAGGGCTTGCGGGCTCTGTCCTTTGCAGCATGGTGAGGGAGCAAGGGGTGAACTTGAGTGCAGACACCTGTCCCAGCAACGGCCTTTTCTGGCTTATCACTACCTACTGAACCAAAGGCTTTCCTTGACTCTGGTGCATTCCCAAGCCATTGGGGCTCACTGTACGGCATCTGTAACCCTGTCCTTTTTCATATTCGAGCGTTGGGAGTGCACCACGTACTGGTACATTTTTGTCTTCTGCAGGTACGGTAGCATCCAATGTTTGGGGATGGGGGAGGAAGGTTTATTCAATCTGAAGGTTCCCCCCACCCAGGGGATATCCAGGATATCCTCCCTGTAGGATATAGCAGAACCACTCAACATGCCTCTCAGCATAATCTCTTGAAGTCCCCCTCTCCTACACTTTTGGGGTGGAGTCTCTGGTTTGGGGATTTGGGTTTGTTTTTGTTTTGTTTTGTTTTTGTGGAAGGATCCTTGAACTCACCACCTACTGTCCACAGTGCCCTCCCAGCTATCACCGAAATGGCATTATTCGTCAGCGTCTTTGGGCTGAAAAAGAAACCTTTCTGATACCTTCATGATGGGAGCATAGGATTGAAGATTGGAGGATCAAGGGACCACTCACCATTTCCGGAACAAGAGGATGTCAGTGTTCCTGTTAGGGTAATTATCACGCGAGTCTGGGATGATCAGCGTTTTATTTAGTGCTTTGTGATAAAATATATTTTAGAGTAAGATCAAGACTTGGGAAACGTTTAGGGGAGAATTGGGGTGGACAAACTACTAAAGAAACGGAAGGCTGTTTTCCAGCCTTGCAGACTGTAAGATCCTAGGTTTCGCTTTTATTTTGGTCATTACGGTAGCGTCTGGCGGAAGGAAGTAGGCGGGGATATGTAAATAACAAGTGCTGTCTGCCGTTAGGGTGCCAAGCTCGTGAGTGGGGCATTCTGGGAGGGATTAGTTTATCTTTTTTTTGGCAGCCAAATGGGGGGGGAAATGTTTTTTAATATCTACATACATGTAGCAATAGAATGGAAGACCCTCGATAACTTCAGGTGCTGGGGCTAGCGCGTTATTTACTCACCCTAGACGAAAGCGGCATCCTTGGCCTTGAGTAAGGAATACGCAGAGTTTTGCGTTTATCGTCAGGTGGGATAATCCTTACCTGTTCCTCCTTCGGGAGGGCAGATCGGAACATGATGATTGGAGTTCGGATGATGCGTGATTAGCGTCTCTGTGTGGCTGGGACTTGCAACACCCCGGTCGCTCCTGTCTGATTCTGTCTGACGATCTGGCTTTTTGCGTGTGTGGAAACGGATAGATTCTGATGCTTGAGTAGGGTGTAGACGGGTTTAGGTGCTGTGCTGATGGTGTGTTGGCGGCGGGGGGGGGACTGCTGCTGACCAGTTGTGTATCTTGCCATGAGTTTTTAAGGCCACTTTGTCACGTGCCCGGGATCTACATCCACAAGCGTTCTTCCGGGTGGGTGTCAGGTTTCCGCCGTTTGTGAGTCTTGCTCTTCCCCCCCCCCCCCACCCGTCTCGGTTAACTGTGGAGAACCGATGTGTGTCAAGTCCCTGTTCATGTTTTTCCGTGCTTGGTGTCCCGAACTTTTCCTGTCTGTCCGCAGCAGGAAGGGCCACCTGCTCAGAAACCGGGGTACAGCTTCCGGGGGGGGGGGGTCTGGTGTCTGGTGAGAACCCCGGAGCTCTGCCTGCACGCCCACGGAAGAAGTTACCGAAATGCGCTGTCGGGCGTGGTGCAGACGCGCCAGCCGTCTGGGGGGCTGCCCTGTCCCAGGATGAGTGTTTTCAAAGCCCTATTTCCTCGCGAAGGTTCAGCTATGTGCGGGAAGGTTCTCTATATTTTTCAGCCCTAAATAGTGGAGCCCAGGCCGTCCTAAGTAAGCAGAAGGCATCCAAGGTGGTGTCTCGCACACCCAGACCCCTTCCCTACACGCCTGTCCCCTCAGCCCTTCGGCCTGGGCGTGTGTGCAGTAGGTGCTTACTGAGCACGGCGGTGGCTCCTGAGGGAGTCGTGGTGACTGGGATCCACGCTCAGCCTCAGCCATGGCGGATACTGCGGCTCGTGAAGACGAGAAACACTTCCCCTGCGCCCGGGTACCGGAATAGCACGTCGTGGGAAGTGCCCCAGGGGAGGACTGCGGATGCTCGGGAGTGGAGACTACTTTGCCCAAGTGGGGGGCTGAGGTCCCGAGTGTGGCTGGAGCAGAGGTGGGGGGCAGATTGCCGAAGCCGAGGACGGTGGACACTGCCGGCCGCGCTTACAGGCTGCTCAGGGAGGCCACCTCCCGCTGCAGTCCGGCTGTCACCCGCACCCACTGGTGTGCTGCGATGATTTGGGAAAGCCGACTTTTTGTCTTTCGGAAACATGGTGAGCTCTTGCACCACAGCTCTTATCAGAAATTATGTAAACTCACAAATAAATTATATTTAGAAACAGAGGTAATATGCATTTAAATAAAATAAAATTTAAAAAAAACAGGTAATACTCAAAGCTCATTACTTCCTGATTATTTTTTTCTGCTTCTTTTTTTAGTTTGTAGGAATTATATTTTTATTGAGTACAGTTGACACACATGTTCCATTAGTTTCAGGTTCCTATTTTCTACGTTTTACTGTTACGTGCTCTCGAGCTTATTTACATTTATTGTACCTGTATGGTGGAAGTGCTATAGAAGGATTGGCTACTACTTGTGTTTCTCTTCCCAACTCGTATAGATATCAAGTTGGTGTTTTGAATTTGGCCTTGGTAGGAGTATTTATACCACAGAAATTGGCAAATGCTGCATATCAGGCTTTGTTGATTGTCTAGATTTAAGAAGATGATGGAGAAAATGTTAATAACGCAGGTTAAATTTAAAGATGTCACGTCTGTTACATTGTGAATAGCACACAAAATGGAGGAAATATCCCCCCAGATGTTGAAAACTATTGTCAGATTCAGCAAAGAAGTTTGTCAAGTCATTGAGGAACGAGTGAAGTCTCAACGTATTCTCAGTGTTTCATTTTTGTCTCACTCAAAAATGTAAATAAAAATATCAACCAGCATTCATACTGGAGATAGCCCTGGAGCTGGGACACAACTCCATCTATGAAGTCATGAATACAAGGGTGGAATTTACAATAAAGAATATTGTATGTTTTATTATTATTTGTAAATCCTGTGTTACACATCCTTTGACTCAGTAAGATTTATAATAAACATTCATAAATGCATACTATTTTTGGAGAACTGGTGGTGGGTTTTTTGTTTTTAAGATTTTTTTTTTTTAAAGATTTTATTTATTTGACAGAGACAGACACAGCGAGAGAGGGAACACAAGTAGGGGGAGTGGGAGAGGGAGAAGCAGGCTTCCCGCAGAGCAGGGAGCCCGATGCGGGGCTCGATGCGGGGCTCGATCCCAGGACCCCGGGATCATGACCTGAGCCGAAGGCAGATGCTTAACGGCTGAGCCACCCAGGCGCCCCTGTTTTTAAGATTTTATTTATTAGAGAAAGTGTGTGCACGAGAGCACAAGCAGGGGACGGGCAGAGGGAGAGGGAGAGGGAGAAGCAGACTCCCTGCTGAGGGCTCAGAGCTCAATCCCAGCACCCCAGGATCATGACCTGAGCCAAAGGCAGGTCTAACCACCTAACCGACTGAGCCACCCAGGCGCTCCTGGATAGCTGGTTAAACATTCGTCAGCAGTTCCTTGCATAACTTCACCCATCTCTTGTCCTCAAACAAATCAAGATGCTGCTGGTTTCCAAGCATGGGCTCTTTTATGTGAGCCCTAGTCCAGGGCAAAGACCGCGGGAGCAAGCTGTGGAGCCCATCCAGGGTTCAAAGTGCCCCTCCCCTTCTTGGCTGTGTGATTGGCAACAGGTCACTTAACCTCTCTGTGCCTAACTTCCTTCACCCAAACTCCAGAAGTAGGTTCTACAAGAATTTCAACTTGCCGTCTCTTAGTCCACACCAGGGGCTTTGCCAGTTAGCATCAGAAATAGGTTTTCTTTTTTTTTTTTTTTTTTAAGATTTTATTTTTTATTTATTTATTTGAGACAGAGAGAATGAGAGAGAGAGCATATGAGAGGGGGGAGGGTCAGAGGGAGAAGCAGACCCCCTGCCGAGCAGGGAGCCCGATGCGGGACTCGATCCCGGGACTCGATCCCGGGACTCCAGGATCATGACCTGAGCCGAAGGCAGTCGCTCAACCAACTGAGCCACCCAGGCGCCCCAGAAATAGGTTTTCATTTTATTTTGAAGTTAGCTCATCAACCAGGATAAGCCAGTCACAGAAGACAAATACTGCTTAACTCTACTTCTATGAGGTACCAAGGGTAGACAGAGTCATAGAGACAGAAAGTAGAATGGTGGATGCCAGGGGCTGAGGGGATGGGGATGAGGAGTTGATGATGGGGTAGAGAGTTTCAGTTTTGCAAGATGAAAAGAATTCTGGGGATTGGTTGTAAAATAGCATGAATGTACTTAACAGTACTGAATTGTACGCTTAAAAATGGTTAAGATGGTAAATTTTATGTATTTCTGACAGTTTAAAAATTAAATAGATGATTTGGGGCGTCTGGGTGGCTCATTTGGTTAAGTGTCGGCTCAGGTCATGATCTCAGGGTCCTGGGATCAAGTCCTGCGTCAGGCTCCTTGCTCAGCGGGGAGTTTCCTTCCTCTGTCTGCTCCCCGTGCTTGTTCTCTCTCTGACAAATAAATAAAATCTTTGAAAAAAAATTTTAAAATAAAAGGCCAGTGGGGGAAAGAAAAATTAGTCAATAAAGGTTATTAGAAAATTGAGTAGCACTGGGTATTTACCCCAAAGATACAAATGTAGGGATCCGAAGGGGTACGTGCACCCCGATGTTGATAGCAATGTCCACAATAGCCAAACTGTGGAAAGAGCCAAGATGTCCATCAACAGATGAATGGATAAAGAAGATGTGGTATATATATACAATGGAATATTAGGCAGCCATCAAAGGAATGAGATCTTGCCATTTGCAACGACGTGGATGGAACTGGAGGGTATTATGCTGAGTGAAATAAGTCAAAAAGAGAAAGACATGTATCATATGACCTCATTGATATGAGGAATTCTTAATCTCAGGAAACAAACTGAGGGTTGCTGGAGTAAGGGGTGGGGTGG
>NC_138383.1:48947656-49074019 GCF_054177405.1 Leptonychotes weddellii
TGCTGGAGTAAGGGGTGGGGTGGGAGGGATGGGGTGACTGGGTGATAGACACTGGGGAGGGTATGTGCTCTGGTGAGCGCTGTGAGTTGTGCAAGACTGTTGAATCTCAGATCTGTACCTCTGAAACAAATAATGCAATATATGTTAAGAAAAAAAAAAGAAGATAGCAGGAGGGGAAGAATGAAGGGGGGGAAATCAGAGGGGGAGACGAACCATGAGAGACGATGGACTCTGAAAAACAAACTGAGGGTTCTAGAGGGGAGGGGGGTAGGAGGCTGGGTTAGCCTGCTGATGGGTATTAAAGAGGGCATGTTCTGCATGGAGCACTGGGTGTTATGCACAAACAATGAATCATGGAACACTACATCTAAAACTAATGATGTAATGTATGGTGATTAACATAACAATAAAAAATAAAAAATAAATTAAAAAAAGAAAATTGAGTAGCCATCTGGGGGGAAAATATGGATCAATACCTTACACCACTATTACCAATAGATCAAAGGTGACTGTAAAAAAATACAAGCATAAAAGGACCGAAAGAAAACTTGACATTTTTAACCTTTTATCTTGACTAATTTCAGACCTACAGAAAAGTTGCAAAATGGTACAGATCTCCTGTATAGCCTTCATCCAGCTCCTCCAGATGTTAACATCTTGCGTGGCTGCGTCATGATTATGGAAACCAGGAAATTAGCGTTGTTGCCATACTATGACCTCATCGACAGCTCTGATGTGAATTTTGCCAACTTTCCCACTAATTCCCCTTTTCTGCCTCAGCCTCTAAATCAGGATTTCACGGGATGCCTGGATGGCTCAGTTGGTTAAGCATCTGCCTTCAGCTCAGGTCATGATCCCAGGGTCTTGGGATCGAGTCCCGCATCGGGCTCCCTGCTCCACGGGGAGCCTCTTTCTCCCTCTCCTGCTGCTCCCTCTGCTAGTATTCTCTATCTGTGTGTCAATTAAATAAATAAAATCTTTAAAAAAGTAATAATAAATAAATCAGGATTTCACATGGCATTTACTTGTCACTCTTAGGCTTTTCAACCTGAGACCGTCCCTCAGTTCCTTTTTTTCTGACTTTCACCATCTTGACAACGTTTGGAGAGTCCTGGTGAGTGGTTTTGCCGAATGTCTCTCCATTTGGATTGAGGGTATGCATCTTTGGCAAGAATACCACAGCAGTAAATAGTTTGGAATGAAGAGGACTTTTCTGAGTATGAAAACAAAACGCAGAAGTCCTAAAAGAAAAGCCTGATGCATTTAAATATGGATTAGAAACGCGAAAAGTATGCATGGTAAAAAATCATGAGCAAAAGCTAACAGATAAACGACAGTCTAGGGAAAATATTTATAATTCATATTGCAGAGAAAGAGCTAATTTTGAAATCTACAAATCTATAAGAAATATACCAGTAGGGCTCCTGGGTGGCTCAGGTGGTTAAGCGTCTGCCTTCAGCTTGGGTCATGATCTCCAGGTCCTGGGATCGAGCCCCATGTCAGGGGCTCCCAGCTCGGCGGGGAGTCTGCTTCTCCCTCTACCTCTCCCCCTTCCTGTGCTCTCTCTCTCTCTCTCAAATAGATAAATAAAATCTTAAAAAAAAAAAAAAAAAGAAATATACCAATAGTTCAATTATAAAGGACAGAAAAATTATATGGATATTTCACAGAAGAGGAAATATAAAGAACTCTCAAATAGATGAAAAGATGCCTAAACTCATTCACCATAAGAGAAATGCAAATCGTGTTTAACTTAATTTGTAATGCCCAAAAAGTTTCATTAAGAGTTGAAAAGGGTGGGGTGCCTTTCATTAAGAGTTGAAAAGGGTGGCTCAGATGGTTAAGCGTCTGCCTTCGGCTCAGGTCATGATCTCAGGGTCCTGGGATCGAGTCCCGCATCGGGCTCCCTGCTCCTTGGGAGCCTGCTTCTCCCTCTGCCTCTCTCTCTCTCTGTCTCTAATGAATAAATGGATAAAATTAAAAAAAAAAAAAAAAAGAGTTGAAAAGGGTGGGCGCCTGGGTGGCTCAGTTGGTTAAGCGACTGCCTTCGGCTCAGGTCATGATCCCGGAGTCCTGGGATCGAGTCCCGCATCAGGCTCCCTGCTCAGCGAGGAGCCTGCTTCTCCCTCTGACCCTCCCCCCTCTCATGTACTCTCTCTCTCTCATTCTCGCTCTCTCAAATAAATAAATCTTTAAAAAAAAAAAAAGAGTTGAAGAGGGTATGGGTTTAAGGAAACAGGCCTCACCTCTTTGTTGGTGGGAGTAAAAATGGGTAACACACCCACAGAGCCCAATTTGGCAATAGTCACAGAAATCAAAAGCAATCAAAATCACCAATACTCCTACCCTTTTGACCTAGGGTTTTCACTCCTAGGAATTAGCCCTGCATATTTGCACATAGGTGAAATGGGAACATGCAGATTATTCTTTACAGCTTTGCTTGAGTTGGCAAACTGTCAACAGGAGATTGGTGGAATTACGTTACGATGTAATACTAGGCAGTCAGGAAAGAAACCACCTCCAAGAAGGGTCCTGTCCCTCCCTCCCCGGCTCAGTGGGAGGAGCGTGGGACTCTGGATCTCAGGGTCATGACTTTGAGACCCACATGGGGTGCAGAGTTTACTTAATAAAAACCTTAAAAAAAAAAAAGCAAAACCAATCTCCATATGTTAAGTGACAAAAGGACCTTGTGGAATGGTTCCTATGGTTTGCTTCCATTTGGGTAAAAAGAGGAAACCATGGGCCCTGCCCGTGTCTGGAAGGTCTGGAAGGAGGCCACGGTAACTGGGAAGATTGGTGTTGAGGACAGAAGCTGGAGGGGGGGCAGGGAGACAGGGCAGGAGGGAGATTTTCTCCAGGTGCTCTTCTGAACTTACGGAATCTTGAAGCACACGCATTACTTGAAAAGACAAAACTATAACGTTTTTAAAGAATGTGAGCCCGCAGCAGCTGATGTTCCCTGCCTGGAAATGAAGCTAAGTCAGAGTCCAGCAAACCTTAGAAAGGGAGAAGCAGATCCCTGATGACATCACGTGAGTGCCTGTTTCCTGCTATTTCCAGTGAAGTTGCAGCACAGGAGAGTGCTCAGATTCTCCTTCTTGGCTGAAGTCTGTTGGAGCCGTGTTGGCAAGTGTCTTGATTGTTACTTCCATCAAAGATCGCGATGTTTTGGGTTATTGTCTCTCTTTCTCTCTCTCTCTCTTTTTTTTTCAGCTTTATTGAGGTCTAACTGACAAACACACTGTGTTTTGATGATCTTTCTTGTGTATTATTGTAGCTCCCGGTGCCCACACAGTGCCTGGCGCAGTGGAATGAAAGAGGTCTCATCCCACCAATGAGGAACATGAGGCTGAAGGAGAAGGCCATTAACTTCACGCAGAGACGGAGAGCTGGGGCTAGAACCCAAGTCTCCTGGCTGTCAGGCCAACTCACTTGACTCAGTCTTCATTGAGGGGTGCCTGGCAGCCTCAGTCCATAGAGCCTGCAATGCTTGATCTGGGGTTGTGAGTTCGAGCCCCATGTTGGGTGTGAGATTACTTAAAAAAAAAAAAAAGCCAGCAAGTCTTCATTGAGCATCTTCTACCTGCCAGGCTCTGGACATGGTGTGTGAGATGGAGGGGAAGTAAGGATGTGGCCCCTTTCCCCACAGTCCGGAGCCCCCCCGCCAGTTCCCCCCAACACACACAGAGGAACTTGTAAACCCCAGTGAGTCTCTAATGAATAGAGGATTGCAGTCAGGATTTGGGACCAGGAGGCCTCCCAGGTCCAGAAGACTGTGATCTGCCTGTGTCTTGTGGTACCCACACCGGGCTTTCCCACCACCCATGGTCCCAAATGCCCACCAGCCCAGGCAGGGCTGTCCTCACGGGGAACAGTGGGCACACAGGCCCTGCCCGAACCCATTCTCCCCAAACAGGTGCCTAGGCACTCACCATTAGCAATCCATTTGCCTGCTCTGCTTGGTTGGCGTTTACAACACTCCTAGCCAAAACCTTAGTCCACTGTCGTTCATTATTCATTCGCCAGCCTTGTTTCTGGCACTGTGTTGTGGCACTTGGGCAGGGAGAACAGGGTAAGATGGTACCACTTTATATATGTATGTTTCATACAAAAAAACTTTTTAAAGAGATATTCCAAATGTGAAAGAAAGTTGACTAACCAACTTACAAAGACTCCATCAAGGCATTTCTCTGCGCCTAGTTCTCCCCAAATGTAAAATCAAGACAGTACCCACCTCATAGGATTGTCCTGAGAGCTGGCTGATCGTGGGGACTATTTACAACAGCATTCCTAAGAGCACTGTTATAGGAGCAAAAGAATTGGAAACAACCTAAAAGCCAGTCACTGAAGGACTAAACTATGGTGAGCTTTCTGGCTAAATATGGAAGATTGGCCACGAGTGTTGTCCTCTCTTTCTTCCAAAACGGAAGTAAACAACAGGAGAGGAGTCAAAGATGGATACATCAACAAGGAACAAGAGACCAGAGAGAGAGTAGTGGACAGGAGATTTCAACAGTGGCTGAAGGGGGATGGTGGGCAAGCAAGGGCAGGGGGAGTCAGGACGTGACATCTGGAGATCCTGGAGGTCCTGGAGGTCACCGGATCCCCGGGTCAAGGCCTGGCTGAACCCAGGGGGTGGCTGAGAACCCAGATTCAAAGTGTTGAGACCCTTGGCGTTCCCTCAGCTCTTACACCTGAGTCACACACACCATCCCCCACATCCCGATTTTCAGGGAGGCTTTGGACTTGGGGACAGCAGGAGCACTAGACGTGAGGCTTGAGGCTACAAGCAGGAGCCCCCACCCTGCTCCAGATTCTGCTCCCTCCACATGCAGTGAGGGTGGGGATGGAGAATGGAGGATAGGCATCTCTCATAAAAACTGAACAGGCCCGGAGAAAGCCTGCCACCCATCAACATTTCGGAGTCCCTGTGAAAAGGCTTCCACTGTCCTACGGGAAAGCCAAGGGTCAATGAATTCTCCCCGCTACACACACACATCTTCCAATCAGCCTCTTGGTGGCCCCCTATTAAAGCCAAGGACCAGCAGACGTTTGAGGGAGGCCGGCAAAATGAGAAAGAGAATCCTCCCATATGTTAAAAAAAGCAATTAAAGGGGCACCTGGGGGGCTCAGTTGTTAGGCGTCTGCCTTTGGCTCAGGTCATGATCCCTGGGTCCTGGGATCGAGCCCCGCATCAGGCTCCCTGCTCTGCGGGAAGCCTGCTTCTCCCTCTCCCACTCCCCCTGCTTGTGTTCCCTCTCTCGCTGTGTCTCTCTCTCTCTGTCAAATAAATAAATAAAATCTTAAAAATAAATAAATAAATAAATAAAGACACTGGAAGGGGGTCACCTGGGTGGCTCGGTCAGTTAAGTGTCCAACTCTTGATTTCGACTCAGGTCATGATCTCAGGGCCGTGAGATGGAGCCCTGATTTGGGCTCCATGCTGGGCGTAGATAGAGCCTGAGTAAGATTCTGACCCTCTCCCTCCACCCCTGCCCGCACTCTCTCTCTTTCCCCCTCTCTCTCTCTCAAAAACAATAAAAATAAAAACAAACTGTAAGAGACAGAGATAGATACAGGGTGGGGGGGGCACAAGAAAAAAATAGCCTATAATTGGAAAGCTAAAAAAAAAAAAAAAGGAAGGGGTTTAATGCATATAGTCTGCGAGCATTTGTGTTTTTAAAAAGAAAAAAGAAGCATCTATGTCTTTTTATCTCCACACCAACCATTCTGGAGGATTTACAATCAGCTCAGAATGAGGGTTGGCTATGTTATCATTCTTTTGTACCTTTGAATTCTGATTTTTGATTGTGTTACCTATTACCGAGTTTAAAATCTAATACCGAATAATAAAAATATAATTATTATTGTCAGAGAGATGAGAGAAGAAATTGCATTTTGGGGAATGAAAAAACAAATATCACAAAAACCTTTTTTTCCCCCCAAAAAAGGAGAGTACGAAAAACCTTCCAGGGCATAAAACAAAAAGACAGATGAGTTGGGGGGTGGCCAAGGGAACCTCAGCTTTATATCTAAATGTTCTAATATTTTGCAAGGAGAATACAGTCACCTTAGTGTGTAATTAAAAAACGGAGCTCACGTGGAAATCCATGTGAAGCTCCTAGCTCGAGGAGGTAGGCTCCTGGGAGTTTCCTTCCCTCCAGGAGCCCAGGGCTGGGCAGGCAGCCCCCAAGCCTTCCAGGACTGGAGCGCTCAGCCAGAGATCACAGAGGTCACAGGCCTTCATAGCTGATAGGGATAGAGGTGAGGCGAGCCCCTGGGTCCCTGTTCCAGGCAGCATTCCGGAGAGCGTACCCCTTCTGCTCCTAATTAGAAGGCCTTGTCCTTACAAACACTGAGGGACACACTAGGTTTCTGAAATTAATTACTATGTGGTCAGGTTTGACTCATGGATGGAACGAGTTCATGAGCCAGTGTGGGAATGACCCGGCCCCATTCCACCCCAACGTCTAAATCCGCTGTCGTTTGAAGAGGAAAACATAAGAGAAAACGTTTATTCAAGTTTTTCTCCTGGGCCACCTACATCAGAGTCACCAGAGGTGCTTGTTAGAAATGAACTCGGGGCCCCCTCCCACATCTTTTGAATGAGCCTTAGCAGCGGGGCCCAGAGATTTGGCCGCCGAACCCCGAAGCAGGCAAATGCAGAAGCCACCGTCTCAGTCTGCAAAGATATTACTCTATTTTTCTTTAGTTCAACTTCTATTTTGCGTCTTCATCCTACTGCTTGCAGAAAACATTCCCTTATCCATTTCCAGGTGAACTCCGTCATCCCACGCCATCCCCTTCTCCTGCCTCCACCATTGATCTAAATTTGGGGAGTCCCTTAGCACCGCGGCATAGGGGGGTTGGCAGGGAGAGTCCTCTCTCTGAGATAAATCCTCCCGGGTCCCCACCTCCATGGATCAGACATGCCCTCATTTCTACCCTCCTGCTGCTGCCCCCAGGACCCAATAGCCATGTACCAGCTTTCCAAGCCAGGCTCCGTGGCCCTGATTCCCCAAACGTGTTCTGGGTTCTGTCCCTTCCAAGTCCTCTGGACTTGGCCATTGGGGAAAATGAAGATCCCACTCCGAAAACAATGTCTAACATCTTGTCTGGTCCTCCACTAGCTGGTAGGTAGTGGGGAAGGTGGGGGTGGGGGCTCTGCCTGTTTGTAACTCCTTCCCCATCTTAGACCCAGACACTGCAGCTTTTGAACTTAAAAGCCTGGGATTTGGCCTCTTTGTTCTCTGGCTAGACAATAGAGTAGTCTCAGGGCCCAAAAGCAAAAGCTAGCAGACGAGAGCTCCCTTTTCACATAGGCCGAGCCACCCAGACATTCGGTGGCTGTGCATAAGAACCAGGGACGTGGCTGCCCCTCTGAGGGGGGAGGGAGCTGAGAGTGTCTTATCTTAGATCTGCTGAGTCCCCACACCCAACACATGCTCCCTGTTCACTCACCTCCCCCAGACAGCTGGGAAATGACACCTCTGGTGGCAGAGCCAGTCCCCAGGCTTCTGCTGGGAGGGGGTGGGGCGCTGCATGGGGGAGGCTCTCACACCCTGGGAAGCCTGGGTGGGGGAGGGAAGAAGCTGGCTCCTATTTGTCTCAGACACCAAGGCCACCAGCCTCTCTCTGCTCCCCTTCCAGGGATGCGATGAGCACCCCTGGCCCAGGACCATGATCCCTCCCCCAAGACACCTCCTCCTTCACTTTTGAGGCTTGCCTTGACCGACCCCACAAGATAGGCGGCTCATCTGGTCCCATCTTGTCTCTGAAGTGCCAGGCCTGCTGGGAATGAGCGGACTGAGTGTGTGCAGCTGTTTAGAGGATCTAAGAGAGACCAGTCGGGGATGGAGGGGGGCATGGGTAATCTCCTTCTACCATGTTCCAGATCAAGCCATTTAACACGTATGTAGTGCCTACAAATGTAATATATGTGCAGCCCAGAGATAGGACAGGAACTGGCCAAGGTCACAGCTATGAGGTTAATCCACATGTAAAGTAGTATCTTGTACCTGGGTACTGTAGGGGCAGCCCCTGCCTACTGTCTTTCCCCTAAAGAAAAACAAAACAAGCAGAAAGCCCCCAAAGCCCCTTTCCGTCGCAGCCTGGGATCAGAGGCTGAGCCCTCCTTCTGTTGCCTGGGAGCTGACCCAACTCTGGGGCAGAGCTGGGTTTTTGGCCGGTCGGCCACCACGTGAAGCAGCCCCACGGGACAGCCTCGGGCCCTCCGCCCTCGGCCTTAACCTTGCCCTATCTCAGTCAAGCACCCCCGGTCTGAGCCCCAGTTGTGAGGAGCGGCAGCTTACACACTTCAGTGATTTGCTTGGGGTGAGGGGGAGAGCCTGCCTCTTCTCCTTTCCTTCACACCCCGCTCCTCAGCGGCCAGGGGCCCCAGGCCTCCCCTGAGCCGCCCACCCGCCGGGCGGGTCGAGGGCACCAGCTCCCGCCGCTCTGCCCACTTCTGCAGCAGGGTCCCAGCTACCCGCATTGCCCCGGCGACCTGCACTTGCCCCTTCCCGCGCCCCCCCTCCCCCGGCCACTGCAAACGCTGCAGCCGGTCGCCGGCCTTGGGGCCCGCGCGCAGCCCGAGGCCTTGCGGGGGGATGTGGGGTGCGGACTGGTTTACGGGTTTCGCGGGTGCGGGAGGACGTGGCCTGGGGCTCAGGGGCGCCGTCAGGACCAGGGGCAGAGGCGTGGGGCGACTGTGAGGGCTGCGGCCCGACCGGGCGGGTCGGCGGAGGGTGCGGGGAGCCGCAGCGCCGGGGCTCGGGGCTCACCGAGCTGCGCCAGGTGCGGGGCCCCCGAGGTCCAGCGCCCGGCCGGCCGCGCCCCGCCCCCACCGCCCCGCTCGCGACGCACCGCCCGCCGCGCCCCGCCCCCGCCCGCAGTGCCCGGATGTGGGTGACGTGCGGCCGCCATCTTCCCGTCCCGGGCAGCCCGCGCCAGTCGGAGCCAGCGCGAGCCGCCGCCGCCGCCGTCGCTGTCGCCGCCGCCGCCGCTGCCGAGTCGCCCACCCGCCTCCCCCGCCATGTGAGTCGGCCGCCCGCGCTCGCACCGGGCCCGCCTGCACCGGCCGCCGCCCTTGGGAGCCGGTCTGGGGAGCGCCCGGGGTTCGGCCGGCGCCCGTGACTGCGCGCGGGCGGCTGGAGAGCGCCGCGTCCCCGGGCTGGCCGCGCGGGCGGTGGCCGCGGGAGGGAGCGGGCCCCGCGTCCTCCGGCCCCTGGCCTCGCCGCCGCCTGTCATTTCGGGTCGACCCCGGACCTTGTCTTTGAGGTCGCCCTTCTTTGACGGGCGGGGAAACTGAGGCCCGGAGGGGGGAGGGGGTCTGATTCAAGGTCACGCAGCTAAGCGGCGGCGGGGCCGGACGGAGTCCAGGGCTCCCATCGGGTGGCCTTCCTCCGGGGAAGGAGAAAGGGAGGGACGGAGGGATGGACAGGAGGATGGGCGGAGCCCTGGCTGCGGGGTCGACGGCTCCAGGCCTCGGGTCTTAATCCGACCCTGCCCCTCAGGTCGGCTACCGCTGCCACCGCCCCCCCTGCCGCCCCGGCTGGGGAGGGGGGCCCCCCTGCGCCCCCTCCAAACCTCACCAGTAACAGGAGACTGCAGCAGACCCAGGCCCAGGTGGATGAGGTGAGTGGGGGGGGGGGTGGCCGAGGCAGTGGGAAGGACCCTGGGGGTTGGCAAACCGGCGGGGGGGCCCATCGTGGGTTGGAGGTGATGAGTTTATGAGTTTGCGGACAAAGACATACCCTGCCCCTTCCCTGTTCAGCTTGCATTTGGAACGGCGCTGGGGTGTTAGTCAGCCTTGATAGCCTGGGGCGGTTCAGTCCCGGCAGGTGTGGTCGGGTGATGGACAGGCTGCTTGAGGCTCAGTACACAGAGGGTGCTGCTCTGACATCCGAGATGTCTGACTGTCAGCATGCCTCTGATGTGTGCTCCTTGCATGTCCCCAGGTGTGTTAGGCATGTTCTCTGTGTGTCCTTGGCATGTTAGCCTGGCAACATCGGGGTGCATGTTCCCTCTGTGGGTGCATGGTTGAGGAGTGCCCTCATTGAGGCGGCCTTGGCACACCCCCTGCCTCGTGGACCCCTCCCCCAGGTGGTGGACATCATGAGGGTGAACGTGGACAAGGTCCTGGAGCGGGACCAGAAGCTGTCAGAGCTGGACGACCGTGCAGATGCACTCCAGGCAGGGGCCTCCCAGTTTGAAACAAGTGCAGCCAAGCTCAAGCGCAAATACTGGTGGAAAAACCTCAAGGTAAGGGTGGAGGCATGCAAGAGGGCTGGTGTGAGAACTAACTGATGGGTGAATGGGAGTGTCATGGTCTTTGTCACTGACCCCCCCTCCCGCTCTCGCCCCCAGATGATGATCATCTTGGGAGTGATTTGCGCCATCATCCTCATCATCATCATCGGTGAGTAGGGCAGGAGTGGCTAGGGCCCTTTCTCTGGAGAGGTTTCCCCTTCTAGGTTTTGAAGGTCATTAACCTAGTTTTTAACTATTCAGCAAAAAGCATATATAGCTGCCAGTGCAGCTCTGATTCATCTAGAGCCCCAGACCTTGCTGTTCTTTAGCCTGCACTTTGCCTGGTTGTAGGCAACTTTTGTTAAGATTTTTGGAAACAGGAAAGCTGGTAGATCCCCACTGCTCCCTTGAGGATCCTTTTTGGGCCTAAACCTAGTCCGGGAACCCTGGAATTGGGAAGTGGGAGAGCAGGCAAGGCCCAGGGGCTTGAGACATGGCTCGGAAGCCAAACACCCTACTATTTGAGAACTTGTGGGCCCAGAGAGCCCAGAGGATTAGGAGTCTGTGGCCCCAAGGCCATACCGTGGAGTTGTAGAGACTTTGGAACCTACCAGTCCAGCCCCTTGCTTTACAGATGGAGAACCTAAGGCTGAGAGGGCTGGGGAGTGGGGAGGATGGGAGCAGGGCCAGGCCTGACACACTGCTTTCTCTCTCTTTCTTTCTCCCCTCTCTCTCTTCGTCCTTCTCTTTCCCTCTCTACAGTTTACTTCAGCTCTTAAACCCCTGAGGAGCCCGCCCTGCCCAGAGAAGGGCCTCTCCCCACCTCCCCCCCATCCCCAGCCGCTCCTCCACCTCTCAGCCATATCTTCCAGCCCCCCTCCCCTGGATCCGTGTGTGTGTGTCCCCCCGTGTGTGTGCCCCCCTGTAAATAGCCAGCTGTTATTTATACATATATAATATTATATATATTTGGTCTGTTTGTAGTTTTATTACTAGAAGATTTTTCCGGTTGTCCTTAACACCCCTTCCTGAGGTTGCCATTTCTTCTCTCTTTTCCTCCTTCCCCTTCCCTCTCTTCCTGATCAGCCCTGAATCCCTTCATTTGCATCTGCTATGCAATAGTCCCTCTTCCTCTCTTCCTTCCCTTGGATTTAGCTGATCCTTCCTCCCACCCTGGCCTTCCCTGTACCTCCACTCCCTATTAAAAAAAAACACCAAAAAACCCACGAAAAGCAACTGTCCAGACCTCCCACGGTGCATCTTCTTTGCATCTTTGGGAGGCCCTGAGACTGGCCCCACTTGGTCCTAAGAATCCCAAGGTCTTCTGGGAGCTTCCAGCATGTTAATTAGCATTCATTTACATACTGACATCCCTTTTGGTTTCCTCCTTTTTTGTTCCATTGCTCTTCATTCTTTAAACCCATGTTTCTTTTTTACTGAGGAGTTAGTCCCTATGGTCCTTGTATCAGTCTTTCATTTGCATGACATTACTTGCAGGTGGTGGGAGCCTGGGCTTTTGGGGAGCCAGGCTCTTCTGGCCCCCAGAATCACCCCCTCCTAGCCCCTCTAGTCTGGTTTGCCTTCCTACCCCCATTTTCCAAACCTCTTGTCCCCTCCTCCCCCTCCCCCCAGCTGGTGTATAAGTGTCTTGGAGTTCAGTGTGTCATGATGGACCAATAGTTTTGCCACTTGGAGTCTCTCCCCACATTCCTGCTCCCCAGTTTTCATGTGGGGCACTCAACCGACATTCCCATGGGGTCTCCCTCCCTCCCATCCGCCTGATCTGCCTCCTCCTCCTCCCACCAGGAGAGTTTGGGGGTTGGCCACAATCTGACTCTTTTGGGGGAGATGGCTGCCAGTGTGTGGGGGGTCATCACTGCCTTGGGGAGGAGTGGGGCAGGGCAGAGAATCCCCCCAATTCCTGCCTGAAATCTGGCCCCACCCTTGCTGGGGTTTGGACCGAAAACTCCCCTCCCCGGTTTGTGGGGGTGTTGCTCCCATCACTGCCCAGCTCCTCTGACTGCCCCCCTGAATTCAGGGCGGGGGTACTAGTCACTGCCAATGTGTGTATGGGACTTGCTGGAAGATGGGGATTCTTGCCCCTCTCCAGGGCAGTTGAGCCCAGAGAGTTGTCTCCTCCTTAGGTGAAGTGATAGAGGGTCTCATGTCTTTTTAAATGGCACAATTTTAGGGGTCTGAGGGTGCAGTCCCTAACCTGCTGGAGGGGACCCCCCAAACTCTTCCCCCCACACTCAAGGTTTCTGTGTGGAGGGGGAGCAGGGAGATCTAAGCTGTGGTGTGAAAGGGTAGGGAGAGATGCTGGGGGTGGGGGTGCTGTGTTCTAGACCCCCCCATATTATCCCAGTGTCCCCTGCCCCCCCTTCCCTCCCCCCATGCCCCCAATTCTGTGACGCATCCAGATTGTGAAAATGTACAATAAATGTGTAATGAGTAACCAGCTGGTGTGTGTTCTAACACCTTTTCTTAACCAGTGGAAAGGGTATAGGATCTGCAGGTGAAACGGGAAAGTTGAGAAGGTACATTTGGAATGGACTGAGCTTTGCTGGAGGGCCTGACCTTGGGCAGAGCAAAGTGTGATTCCCAAAGTGGCCACGGGTGGGCGCCCGGCGCTGATAAGAGGAAGTTGTTCTTGATCCCTGTGTCAGCCTGGTGAGCCTCGAGGCTTGGGCCTGGAGGCATGCTCCCGCTCTCTTGGATCCCTCTCCAACCCTTGATTTAATTCCCAGATGCTCCGCAGTCGCTCCCGTGGTCATTTACTCCTAGGCCTGAAGTAGATGGCCGACTTGTGCGAAACGTCTCTTCCCCCTGGGTTCCTCTCGCAGTGGCAGCATCCCGAAGGGGTTAATAAATACAGAGCAGATGGGCTCAGGGAGACCCGGCCATAGACTGGCCTGCTAGGCCTGCACCCTGTTGTAGGGCTGGTGACTCTTGACCCCACGCTGAAGTCCCTTGGCCTCCCGGCTGGTGACGTCCCCAACGTGGCACCCCTAGCACCCCCGACCCCAGGTGCTGCAGCAGTCAGTGGAGTGCTGGATGAGCCCTGGAAGCCCGACTTCCCGGGCCGCAGCAGGAGGTGAATCCTACGTAGTGTTTCCCGAACTGCCAAGGGTGCTTTTACAAAAGGGTACGCCGTCCTCATAATAATGTCCCCCATTTACCGAGGGCTCACTACGTGCCTCGCGCTTCATCTACTGAGGTTCCCGAACGCCCTCGGGCCCGCCCTCTCTATCATCGTGTCGGGGGCCTGGGTTTAAATCTTGGCCCCATTACTGACTGGAGTGTTAATCCAGACAAGCTTATGTAACCTCTCTGGAGCCCAGTCTCTGTGGGGCGGAGTAGTAGTGAGACGGCCTCCCGGCTTGGGAGAAGCGCCTGGCTTGGTCCACAGAGAACCAGCCGGAGGCAGCCGTCATCACCGTGATCATCATCGTCCTCGCGCGGCGCTGGGATCTGAAGACCGCTCCACCGTTAATGCCGGCCCCTTCCAGCTTCGCGGGGCTTTAGGGGCCCGGGGCCGGAGACTCAGTGCGGGGGGCGCTCTGGTCACGCCCAGGACAGCTTGCCCGGGTCTCGGCACAAAACTCCCCCAACCAACGCCACCGCCGCTCACATCTGCGCCTGCGTGCAGGTCACCCTCGCTGCGCCTGCGCAGACTCCGCAGTCTCTGGTAAGAGTGTCGTCAAGGAAAATCCCCAGCTTCCAGGTAAACAAGTTGCCGCGTGAGACCGCCGGCACGTGTCCTCTACAGCTCCGAGACCTCCCAGCCTATGAGAAACTCTGAAGGGCTGGACTGGCATTCGCGTCCCGGATTCGGGCCGGTCGGAGGCTCGTGCCACAGCCAATAAGAACCTCCGAAGTGGGTGGGGGCGTGACTTTCGGCCAGACTCCCAATCAACGCGCCGGGGCGGCCCCTCTCGCACGTGGAGCTGTCACTGCGGGTGGGCAGACTGACCAATGAGAAGATGACGGCGGCCGCCGGCGCCAATGGCGGCGGCGCGGGGGCCGGGCGGCCGCACGCGGCAAGGGGCATGGGTCGGGGCCCCCGGGCCAATAAGCTTGAGGGGCGTGGCCGCGCGGCGGGTGGGCGGGCCTGGAGGAGCTTGTCCGGGCGCCGCGGTCCCGCTGGGGAAGAAGCTGTGGCCCGTGCGTGCGCGCCGAAGGTGAGTGTTCGCGGGTGGGCGGAGACCGGCGGAAACCCGTGTGCGCTTCTCCGGAGTGGTGTGTCCTGTCCCAGGCGGTGTTAATGGAGTGGGGCGGGGGGATCGTGCCAATGCAAGATCGCCGCGGTGGGAGCTTTGAGGGTCGTGGGAAATGGGACCCAGAGGGACGAGGGCGGGAGTCTCCGACATCTGACAGATTCCTCGCTGCCCTAGGTGCCTGGACCCCCACCCCCCTGTTTGGCCCAGGAGTCCTGGGAGGGTGGGGCTTGGAAGTCGTCAGCTCCCCGAGGGAGCTGAGACCCCTGCTCCCGGGGCGGTGTGGGGACGCGGTCCCTGAGAGTGGGTGGGGGACATTCCAGTGCTTGGCTACTGTTTGGGTAGGCTCCTTAAGCACTTAAAAGATTCAGGTGTTCTGAGGCTGGAGGGAGGCCCTGATAGGGCAGGTGGGAGGGTACGAAAGGGTTGACATGGTGATTCGAGAAAGGGTGGTGAGATGATGTGTGTGACCCTGAGCCCGTCGCATCATGGCTCTGGATGTCTCTCTCGGGTGTAAAGGGGAGGGGTTGAGCCTCGGAGCCATCCCTGGGAGTAAAGGTGGAGTAGCCACTGTCCTGAGAGGGACCGAAGGGTTGTGCGGACTGTCTGTGCACGTGTCTTCCTGAGCCCCTGGACGCCAGAAGGCACCAACCTCTCGGTAGAGCTCTGCTCTCTGTACAGACACCCAGGCCTGTGGCAAAGTGACCGGGGGTACGGTGAAGAGTGAGCAGGTGGGGCCCCTAGGAAGCCCCCGGGGCTGGTGGCTGCTGGGGTGATCTCAAGGACTTTGTGAGCGTGTGAAGACTGGGGCTGAGATGATTCGGGGCGAGCGTGTGGGGAGTGCAGACTGGACGTCAGAGACCAGGCCCAGGGAGAGGAGGGGCTGGATGGATCTGTGTTCCGGGCACCAAACTTAGAATGGGCTGGATATTTGAGAGGCGCCCATCCTCCAGTGCTGGGAATCACCGCACAGGTGCCCGCCCGAACGGTAAGACGCCGGAATGACAAGCCATGATCAGCGCTCAGATTTGAACCCTGGGCTCCACTTGTTAAGAGCCAAGAACACATTGTGAGGCAAATGTAGTGACTTCTGAGCCTTCGTTGGTTCTGTGGAATTGGGGTAATACCCATCTCCCAGGGTTGTTCTGGGGATTAAATAAGATAATATATATATATGTGGTGCTTAGCGCAATGCCTGGGTTATGGTTTAATGTTTTTTGTTTTGTTTTGCTTTTAGCTAAAAAAAAAAAAAAGTGGCTATAGGATCTCAAAACAACAGTGACAGGAGTGCTGTGGTCGGGAACTAGTCTCACATTCTCAAGTGTTTCTGCAAGTTTCGGTGACTCCCTCCTCATTTCCCTCTTCCTGGGCCTTCTGGTCGTCAGGCACCAGCCCAAAACCTCATTCCACCCTTTCATTCCTCTCCCAGGATCCAGGCCCCGGGCTGTGCCACTTGCTCTGTCCCAGTTCGATTTCCTCGTCCTACACCCATTCTTCTCCCTGCCCCTCCTCCATCTCTCTGCTGCCATAGTAACAGGAGATTCCAGCTCTGAGGGGGCCTCTGGGAAGGAGCAAAGGTGCGTGTTCTCTCGCAGAACCTGGGCCTCCAGCGTCCCCGCCCCAGCTCTTTGGGATTGGGCCAGCAGATGTGTACAGTTTGGGAGAAGGGGGAAGCCAGTGCCAGGAGCTGCAGGAGCAAGCCGAGGGGAGGGCGGATGCGAATCTGGAGAAGAGAGCCAGGCGCGGTGGCGGGGGACCCCTTCCTCCTAATCCTCTCTCCAGGAATCCCTGGCTTTAGGACAGGACGGCTGTCTTTGGTTGGGGGAGGCGCCCAGTCTGGGTGCATGTCCTGGGCCACCAGCCAAGAGTACATGATGTTCCCAAGTGCGCTGGTCGCCGCCCTCTCCGGCTGGCCGCCTCCCAAACCGCTGCCTCTCCAGCCTCCCTGTCCCACATTCCCCGGCTGCCTTGCTCCGCCCTCTTCCTCCGCTTTGACGTCACCGCTCCCTCCCGCCCCCTCGCCTCCATTGACGGCAGCAGGGCCTGGTTACTGTGGGGACTGTGAGGCAGGAGGACAGCCGGGGCCTTGAGAGCAGGTGGGCGCTGCAGGAGCGCTCGACCCCTTTGTCTATGCAAAGCACAGACCTAGAGGTGGGGGGTGAGAGAGCACGGACTGCCTGTGTCCGCGGAGATCACACCTAGACCCCAGAGGAGAACCCGGGAGGAAGAAAAACCCTGTTTCCAGAGGAGAGGGGTCTGAAAATGAGACAAGGGAGGGGGCCACAGTCTATGAGTTGGGGGGCCATTTCCAAGGAGATGAGACTGAGAATCCAGGCTCCTGAATCCTTTGTTTCCTGTGTTTTCTTGCTTTGGTTTTTTTCTGGGTTATTTTATGACATCCCTGTGCCCCAGCTTTTCCACAGATCCCTCCCCCCGGGCCCCTCCACGGGGAACACCATTGTTAAGGAAAGCTTAGGCCACGTGACAGTGAGGGAGTGCACCCACAGCTGATTATGTCAGCATCAGCTTGGAGGCCTCTTCACTCGCCACCCACGTTATCGGGGAGCCCTGAGAGAAACTGCTCACAGCCCTCTTAGATGGAGGGGTCTGTGTCACTGCAGTTCCCCCCCAGCTCAGCCGGGCACTGTATTTCCCCCAATTAGGACTCAGGGTTCTGCTCCCCTCCCCTTTACAATAAGTATAATTTCCAGCACCTTCTCCATGGCTGAGGCCCCTTCCCCTCCCTTATCTATCCTTGTTAACAACAAAATCACCGTATTTACTGATCACCCACGGTGTGTCAGGTTCTGTCCTGGGGACTGAGAAATGCAGTGAGGTGACAGATGAGGTCCTCGGCTTTCTCTTGTCCTAGGGCTGGGGATCTGAAGCCCTTGCCACCCCACCTGTCTCTCCAGGGTCCCAGTTGGTCTCTTCCCTCAGCCACCCCCTAGGTTCCCCCTGTAGTCCTGGCTTCCTGGCCCCCACTTTTGGGGCGGCCCTAAGTGTGGGTGGCCGCATCTTCAGGAGCGAAGCAGCGCTAGTCACCGCGTAGGCTGCCCGGAGACATTTTCTCTGATTGGGTACAGAAGCACCTAGCATTGTTTCCCTTCACAGCCCTTATTGGCCCTGGCTGCCCCTTCTGTTGTCTGCATCCTCCCCTGCACTCCACCCCCTGTCACGCGGGGATCCTCAATTGCCATCGTCCTGGCTGTCCACAGGATTTGAAGTGTTAGAGGAAGGGGCTGGATAAAATGGCTTTATTGTGATGACAAGGCTGGGGCGAGGAACCCAGGAGAGGCCAGGCTGGGTTTCTTTGTGTGTCCCCGTCCTCCCAAGGGACCAGCCATCTCATCCAACCTGGCCCACCCCCCAAGGGTCAGCATTCCTTTCCCCCACCTGGGGCAAGGCCAAGGTGTTCTGTTCTGTAGGGCTGACGGTCCGGGAAGTAGACCTCTCTTAAGCACCTACCGTGGCCCCGGCATTTTGCCCGAAGAAGGGCAGCTTATCTCCCCTCTCCGCCCTCCCATTATTCACTGTGCAAGGCGTCCTGCGCCCGTTGGCTGCGTGGTGGTGTCTGGGGCCCTTCAGCCCAGCGCCAGCACCCAGGTCCACGTGCGCCCGTGTGTGTGACACAGCCCTGACCTCAGTAGGGGCCAGTAGCCAATCAGGGGCCGGCCCGGGATCCCCCAGCCAATCGGGGGCGGGGCCTGCGGCTCCGCCGGCAGGAGGCCAATGAGGGGCAGTGCCTGGCATTATGCAACCCGCCTCCTGGCCCCGCGAAGCTTCCACTCGGCTGAGGGCTGCAACGGCGGCGGGCCGGCGGCCGGAGGGCGCTCGCGCGGCCAGGTAGGCATCTCCAGGGCCACCCGGGGACCGGTCTCCCGCCCCAAGTCGGACCGCCGCCACTTCCAGCCTGAGGCGCCGCTCTGGGCCCTGGCGCTCTGACGGCACACCGGTAATCCGCCTTCCTTGCCGCTGTCCACCCCCGCTCTGCCGTCGGGAACGTAGGTGTTGCTCGCAACCCTGCACCCGCTGTCCGCACTCCTGATCCGCTTACCTTACCTCCAGCCTTGACCTCTCCTCCCAGCTCCCCCGGCCCAACGCCCGACCCTCGGCAGGCAGGCCCCCGCCGCCTTTCTTGTCACTCGGGGGTCCCTGGTTTTGCCCCGGCACCAGGACCCCTTCGGGCTTTCCGCGCTCCCCGCGCTCCCCCCTCCAGTGCCTGGCCCCGCGCCGGCCGTGATGTAAGCCTGGTTCAGGCTGGAACATCCCGTTCCCGGCGCTAGTTCCTGCTGTTGCCACAGCCTTCCTTTTTCTACTGGCGCTCAGAAAATGCTCCGGGGGTTGGGCGGGGGGGTGTGTGTGGTTGGACGAGGAGTAGGGGAAGAACTATCCGCTGGCGGTTGTGTGTCCCTTGCTCACAGCTGAGTGTGTCCGCTTCGGATGGGGGTGGGGTGGGATCTAGAAAAGTAGAGGACTGAGGAAAGAGGATTCCCGAGTCTCTGACAATGGCAGGTGCCGCCTTGGCACCTGGGGGTCGGGAGAGGGTGCAGGGGCCGGAGAAGGACAGGCTGTGTCGTCTTGACCAGAATGACTGGGATCCAGGCGAGCGCCAGGCTGGGGAGCTTTTGCGCGGAGGGCGGTGGCGGTTGTGTTTTGCCCCGGGGAGCGAGGCCAGCCCCTGGAAACCCGATGGGTCGCCCTTCTTCATACGGCCACCGGGCCCTCCAGGGCCGGAGGGTGTATTAGAGGTGGGCGACCCGCGGCCGCGCCCGCTGGTGTGGGAGTGGGTCGATCCTCGGCTCCGTCGGGAAATGGGGGAGGGGTCGCCCTTCCCGGCCTCCTGTGGTCCCTCCAGCAACCGCTGAGCTCAGCTGCTGACGTCGGTTTCCCTGGCGACCGCGGCGGCGGCGGAAGCGCGTGGTGGGGCCGCGCATGTGCAGCGGGGGTGGCACCGCCCCCGGATAAAATTAGCCTGAAGGCTTAAATATAGGCGGTGCCGGGCATACCCCCTGCTCCGCGGCCTTGGAGTCCCGGGCGGATTGGGGGCCTGGTGGGAATTTGGGGATGGGAAGCGCCCGGGCTCTGGTTCTCGTCTGCTCAGTCTCTGTTTTCCCAGGCCACGCTGGCAGGGGACGTGGAGGAAGGGCCAAGAGAGGCCCCTTCCCACCTGCAGCCCCTCTCCCGGGATAGGAAACAGAACTTGCCCAGGCTCGCTGTGGGAAGCCTGGGTCCTAGGGGCGTGGGGTCAGACGGGGAGGTCTGAGTGCAGCCGGCCGGTGCTGTAAAGTTAACAGCTCACCCTTCTCCAAGCCCTCCTTCTTTGGTCTCCCCGTCCAGGTACTGCCCGTGATCGAACTTCTCAATCCTCAAAGGCTTGAATCTCCCACCTCACTCCCCCAAACCAGGGCGCCCGGCCCCCTGTGTGCCCCCGTGGTGGCCTCTCCGCCGTCCGTGTTTTCCTCCTGCCCTCCCCATGGCTCAGACATGAGTGGCCCTCTAGAAGGGGCTGATGGGGGAGGGGACCCCGGGCCGGGGGAAACCTTTTGCCCGGGAGGAGCCCCATCCCCTGGGCCTCCGCAGCGCCGGTCTTGCCCTGGCCCCAGCCTGGCTGATGACACAGATGCCAACAGCAATGGGTCCAGCGGCAATGAATCTAATGGGCCCGAGTCCCGCGGCGCATCTCAGAGGAGCTCACACAGCTCTTCTTCCGGCAATGGCAAGGACTCAGCCCTGCTGGAGACCACTGAGAGCAGCAAGAGGTGCGTATGGATGTGTGGTGCAGGGTCCGGGAGTAGTCTTGGGAGCAGGCTGAGCTACAGGACAGGCCCATGCTGCTGGCCGCTTTCTCATCTTGGGCCCGTTGCTTCTCCCCTAGCACGAACTCTCAGAGTCCGTCCCCACCCAGCAGTTCCATTGCCTACAGCCTCCTGAGTGCCAGCTCCGAACAGGACAACCCGTCTACCAGTGGCTGCAGGTTCGTGGGGTTGAGGGCCAGAGGACAAGGCTGGGGGGCCTGGGCCACGATCTGGGGCTCATGGCTCTACCCCCTCCCTCCCTGTGGGCCCTGCAGCAGCGAACAGTCAGCCCGGGCGAGGACCCAGAAGGAGCTCATGACGGCTCTGCGGGAGCTCAAGCTTCGGCTGCCGCCCGAGCGCCGGGGCAAGGGCCGCTCTGGGACCCTGGCCACGCTCCAGTACGCTCTGGCCTGTGTCAAGCAGGTGCAGGGTGAGTGGTGCTTCCGGGGGCGGCCCGGCCGGTCCTGGGCTGCGGCGGTGGGGCAGGCTCCTCCGCAGGCGCCTCACCGCCTTCACCCTGCAGCCAACCAGGAGTACTACCAGCAGTGGAGCCTGGAGGAGGGCGAGCCTTGTGCCATGGACATGTCCACCTACACCCTGGAGGAGCTGGAGCACATCACGTCCGAGTATACGCTGCGCAACCAGGTCAGCCGCAGCCCGGCCTCCTGGTCCCGAGGCAGCCCCGCCCCCCACGCGCACGGCTCCCGATTCGACTTTTGTCCCCGCTTTCCCGCCTAGGATACCTTCTCCGTGGCTGTCTCCTTCCTGACAGGCCGCATCGTCTACATTTCGGAGCAGGCGGGTGTCCTCCTCCGCTGCAAACGGGATGTGTTCCGGGGGGCCCGCTTCTCAGAGCTCCTGGCTCCCCAGGATGTGGGCGTCTTCTATGGTTCCACTGCCCCGTCTCGCCTGCCCACCTGGGGCGCTGGGACCTCAGCAGGTGAGGTCCCCAAGCAGTCCCCGGAAGCTGCCGCTGTGAGGGACCAGGGGACCCCAGCTTTTCCTCGCCAGGTTCTTTTTAGCCCAGGGTGGGGTGGGGGGGCTGTTCTTAGTGCCTTTCTGGTCTGTTCTAGGTTCAGGCCTCAAGGACTTCACCCAGGAGAAGTCTGTCTTCTGCCGTATCAGGTAGGTGGGGGAAGTGGGAGCAGACCCCCTCCTACCTTCCACTCTCCTGCCTCTTTGCTGTGTGGGTTGTGACCTTGAGGTGCAGGGTGGGTGGCTCTCTACCCAGTCACTAATGCCTCTTCCTCTCCCTTGCTAGAGGAGGTCCTGACCGGGATTCAGGGCCTCGGTACCAGCCATTCCGCCTCACGCCATACGTGACCAAGATCCGGGTCTCAGATGGGGCCCCGGCACAGCCATGCTGCCTGCTCATCGCAGAGCGCATCCACTCGGGTTACGAAGGTGTGTAGGCATCGGGCCTGGCCTGGCAGGCGGTAGGAGGAAGGGTGATTTCTCTAGGCTAGGGGAGAGGCAGGATGAGAGTCTGGGAGGCATATCTCAGCCCTTAAGAATTTTGGAACAGAGAAGGTATGGTAAGGATGAAGGTTTGAGGGGCGCCTGGGTGGCTCAGTCATTAAGCGTCTGCCTTTGGCTCAGGTCATGATCCCAGGGTCCTGGGATCGAGCCCCACATCGAGCCCCACATCGGGCTCTCTGCTCGGCGGGAAGCCTGCTTCTCCCTCTCCCACTCCCCCTGCTTGTGTTCCCTCTCTCGCTGTGTCTCTCTTTGTCAAATAAATACATAAAATCTTTAAAAAAAGAACAAAACAAAAAAGGATGAAGGTTTGAGCCCATTTTTAGAGGGAGTAGTGGATAAACACCCTGAACTAGGAGTGGGGAAAGGAGACTGCTTTGATTCTCAGTTTCATGCTTGCTGTGGGGTAGGAGAATGGTCCAGACCATCTCTGTAGGTTAGACGGCCCTGGGCAGAGCCGTGGGGAGGATTGCCAGCCCACTTGGGCCCAAGATGGTGTGTGAGGGGGGGTGGGCAGAGAAGCTGGACCATTCTGGATAAAACCCAATGGCCAAAAAAAACCCTCCAAAAACAAAAAACCAATGGCCACACTTGCTGTGCTCAGCTCCCCGGATCCCCCCCGACAAGAGGATCTTCACCACTCGGCACACACCCAGCTGCCTCTTCCAGGATGTGGACGAAAGGTGAGCTCAGGACCTGGAGGAAAAATGGGGGTGGCTGGGGCCGAGGCCTTGGCTACTCTGATGCCACCTCCCTTTTCAGGGCCGCCCCGCTGCTGGGCTACCTCCCCCAGGACCTCCTGGGGGCCCCAGTGCTCCTGTTCCTGCATCCTGAGGACCGACCCCTCATGCTGGCCATCCACAAGAAGAGTGAGTCCTCTTTTTCCTGCTCTCCCTTCCTGGCTGTCCGTGGGGCTTCTCCATGGCTGTGCTTGTGGTCGTACCTCTCGGGGCCTTGGTCTCTTGGGTCCTCAGGGCGTGGCCCTCTGCTTTCCCCGGCTCTCCCTCCTGCTGACCCCCCCCTCGTTTCCCACTCCCTCAGTCCTGCAGCTGGCGGGCCAGCCCTTTGACCACTCCCCTATCCGCTTCTGTGCCCGGAATGGCGAGTATGTCACCATGGACACCAGCTGGGCCGGCTTCGTGCATCCTTGGAGCCGCAAGGTGGCCTTTGTCTTGGGCCGCCACAAAGTCCGCACGTAAGTGGGCCTTGCCCCAGAGCTGGCCGTGTGGGCTGGGTCTGTGCGGCAGGGGGCGGGTCTCAGCTTCCCCTTCCCCACCCCGCAGGGCACCCCTGAACGAGGATGTATTCACCCCACCGGCCCCCAGCCCAGCTCTGTCTCTGGACTCGGACATCCAGGAACTCTCGGAGCAGATCCACCGGCTGCTGTTACAGGTGACTGTGGAGGGGTGGGGCTTGGCGAGGAGGCAGGGCTGGGAGCAGGGCTGAGACACCTAACCCCTTCTCCTCCTGCCTCAGCCCGTGCACAGCCCCAGTCCCACGGGGCTCTGTGGAGTGGGCGCCGTCGCTTCCCCGGGCCCTCTCCTCAGCCCTGGCTCCTCCAGTGACAGCAACGGGGGTGATGCCGAGGGGCCTGGGCCTCCTGCGCCGGTGAGTGTTCGTCTTCCGCTTCGCCCCCCTAGGCCGGCATTCCCCTGGTGCTGTCAGAATCAGCTTGGGCAGGTGCCTTTTCCTTCTCCTCCCGCTCTCGCTGTGCCCTGCACCCCTGCCCGCTGAGCACCTGTCATTGCTCTGCGCCCTGGGCCTCTGACACTGGTCACACGCCCCCAGTGCTGGCCTGCTCTGTCCCACAGGTGACGTTCCAGCAGATCTGTAAGGACGTGCATCTGGTGAAGCATCAGGGGCAGCAGGTTTTCATTGAGTCCCGCGCCCGGCCTCCACCCCGGCCCCGCCTCCCTGGTCAGTGGGTGAGGGTGCGGGTGAGGAATGAGACCTGGGGGCCCCATGACTTTCGCCCCAACCCAGAGGAGTTCGTCTCTTCCTTTTCTCTCCTTGGCCCAGCTACAGGCACATTCAAGGCCAAGACCCTTTCCTGCCAGTCCCCAGACCCAGAACTGGAAGTGGTCCCTGCTCCCGTCCAGGCCCCACTCACCCTGACCCCGGATGAGGCTGAGAGGAAAGAAGCTTCCAGTTGTTCCTACCAGCAGATCAACTGCCTGGACAGCATCCTCAGGTAAGGCCACCGGGGAGCCGTCTCCCACTTGGGCCCGGCCCCACCCCACCCCAGGCCCTGCCCTCATGTCCTCTGGTCCCCCGCCAGGTACCTGGAGAGCTGCAACATCCCCAGCACGACCAAGCGGAAGTGTGCCTCTTCCTCCTGCACCACATCCTCGGCCTCGGACGAGGACAAGCAGAGGACGGGTCCGGTCCCTTTGGGGGCCAAGAAAGGTAAAGACCCGGCGGGTCCCGTCCTGGCCCACTGGCCCCGTCTCCACACTTCTGCCTTTGGGGCCCCCACCTTACTCTGCCCTGTTCCCCTCCAGGCCTTCTGATTTGCAGACTCCTGGCAGGCCCCCCCCTCCCCCCCAGGGACCTCCCGGTGGTAACTGGCGCTGTCTCTCCGCACAGATCCATCGGTGGTGCTGCGTGGGGAGGGGGCCGGCCCTCAGAAGGAGCCAGTGGTGGCAGGCACCCTGAGCCCGCTCGCCCTGGCCAATAAGGCAGAGAGCGTGGTGTCCGTCACCAGCCAGTGTAGCTTCAGCTCTACCATCGTCCATGTGGGAGACAAGAAGCCCCCGGAGTCGGGTACGGGCGCGCAGTGAGGGGGTTCCACTCGGTGCCGCAGCCACCGCTCCCTCCCCCTGCCTTTTCCTTCCCTCTGGCCCTTCGGGGAGAGAAAGAGGCCCCCATCCTAGCTCGGGGCTGTTGCCTCTTGCTGTCCATCCCTCCAGCCTCTGGCGCCTTGTTTTTCCTGTTCTTCCTGTCAGCAGGCACACAGAGCCTGGGGTGGGGAGGGGTTCAAGCCCCAGGTGCGGATCACAGAGTGTCGGAAAAACCCCGCAAAGGGGCTTTGGGCATTGTCCTGGAGAGTGTGTGAGGGGAGGGCGACGACTGAGCTTGCCTTCCCAGGACAGTCCTAGGGGGTCATCCTGGGGTACTGTCGCTGGAGGGGACTCAGTATCCTCTCTCACCCGGGGGATGGGAAGAGGGCCCAGAACCAGGTCTCAGCGGGGAGGAGGCCCGGAGATGCACCCGGGGCCCAGGCTGGGCTGCTGGAGGGGCAGGGTGTGGTGTGGCTGTGGGAACCCCTGAGGGGATCCCAATGACCCCCCCCACCCCCTGTCTCCCCTTTCTCAGACATCATCATGATGGAGGACCTGCCTGGCCTGGCTCCAGGCCCAGCCGCCAGCCCAGCCCCCAGCCCCACGGTAGCCCCCGACCCTGCCCCAGACGCCTACCGCCCGGTGGGCCTGACCAAGGCCGTGCTGTCCCTGCACACACAGAAGGAGGAGCAGGCCTTCCTCAGCCGCTTCCGAGACCTCAGCCGACTGCGGGCGCTCGACGGCTCCTCCCCGGCCCCCCTGGCCCCTGGCGAGCGAGGTAGCCACCCGGGACATCCCTGAGCTTTGTCCTCTGCCCAGGCCAGGACCAGACTGTCCGGGGAGGGGGGTGGGGGCAGGGGGTGCTTGAGGGAGAGGTTCCTGCTGCAGGGACCCAGGCTGGGGCGGCCTCCACCACCAGGGCCGTGCGTAGGGACAGGCCCCTGGCTAGACTCTCCCCAGTAGGCCAGGGTTCCGGGCTGCAGCCAGAGGAGGGCAGCCTGGGGGGCTGGCACTGAGACAGGCAGGCGGAGGTGCTCGGTTCCAGGTAAGCTGTTTGAAGCCCAGCTTGGGGGCCGGGGCTCAAGTACGGCTGCTTCCGACCGAGGTGTCGCCGGTTAAGAGACCCGTATAGACTCCTGGCCGAACAGGGGCCAGGCGAGCCGGGACAACTCCCGCTGGGGTCGGGGCTTCAAGGGCAGGATGTCCGCCCTCCAGGTGCCTGAGAGAGGCTCCCTGCAGGACGCAGGACTCAGGACTCAGGACTGGGCTCTCCCACCCACCTCGTCGCTCGATCTAGGCCGAGCGCGGCCTCGACCTGCAGGAGGAGCGCCCAGGCTGTGGGAGTCTGGTGGAGGGACCGGAGCCGCCTGCCCGCTCGTCCTCGGACCCACCCTGCTTCCTCCCATCGGCCACTGTGCCCCGCCTTCTGTGCGCCCCCAGCTCCGCCCCATTTGTAACTTTACCTGTCCTGGCTCCTTGTGCAATAAACCCCCCTGGCCCTGCCTCCTGTGATTCTTCCCTGAAGGTTCTCTCTCCTCCTAAGAGGCCCCCCTTGATCTGGGCAGCCTGGAGGCCCAGTTCTCTCCGGGGCCTTCTCCTGCCCTGCCCTGGGTCATAGTGGCAGGGCAGCGTGGGGGGCGGGGCAGGGACGCTCACCCCCAGGTTGAGGCCCTCGCTAACCCTCGTCTCTCCCCACAGGCTGCCACCATGGCCCCGCACCCCCCAGTCGCCGACACCACTGCCGATCCAAAGCCAAGCGCTCCCGCCACCACCAGACCCCCCGGGCCGAAGCCCCCTGCTATGGCTCCCACCCATCGCCTGTGTCACCCTCGGCCCCCTGGCCCCCCCCACCAGCCACTAGTCCCTTCCCAGCTGTGGTCCAGTCCTACCCTCTCCCAATGTTCTCCCCGCGAGGAGGCCCGCAGCCTCTCCCCTCTGCCCCCACAGCTGGGCCCCCTGCAGCTTTCCCTGCCCCGCTGGTGACCCCCATGGTAGCCTTGGTGCTCCCTAACTATCTGTTCCCCGCCCCACCCAGCTATTCCTATGGGGTAGCCCAGACCCCCGCCGAAGGGCCTCCTACCCCCGCCTCCCACTCCCCTTCTCCGTCCCTGCCCCCGCCGCCCCCCAGCCCTCCCCACGGGCCGGACTCTTCGCTCTTCAACTCGAGATGCAGCTCCCCGCTCCAGCTGAATCTGCTGCAGCTTGAGGAGCCCCCCCGTGTTGAAGGGGGTGCTGTTGCAGGGGGCACTGGGATCAGTGCTGGGCCCCCGCCTCCCAGTGAGGAGGCCGCTGAGCCAGAGGCCAGATTGGTGAGCACGGATCCCCTGCATCCTCTTAGCAGCCCCCACACAGCCCCCCCTTCCCCTTGCTGCTCTTCCTGCTCACGCTCCTCCCCGCCCCGTGCCCTCCAGAAGATGGTGTCGTGGGGTGGGGGGGCCCCAGCTGAGTTTCTGAATGAGGCAGAAACCCGCCGCCTCATCCGCGGAGTGGGGACAATCCTGTCTGTCTGACAGGTGGGGAGGACACATCCCCAGAACTTCGGGGGGCGCATCGGCCTCCTGGGACGGGCCTGGCGTCCCACCCCTCCTCTCCTCCCCTCTCTTGTCCCGGCCCCCACTGTCGTGGAGTGGGGACAGAGACCACTGGGGTTAGGTGGGTCCCCCCAGCCAGTGGAAGCAGTTGACACGAAGCCTGGCTGTTGATCCCTTAATCCCGCCCTGTTCCCCTTGCCCCCCCACAGGTGGAGGTGACAGAGTCCTCCAACCAGGACGCGCTGTCGGGCTCCAGTGACCTGCTGGAGTTGCTGCTACAGGAGGACTCTCGGTCCGGCACGGGCTCCGCCGCCTCAGGCTCCCTAGGCTCCGGCCTGGGCTCTGGGTCCGGTTCAGGCTCCCATGAGGGAGGCAGCACTTCAGCCAGCATCACACGTGAGTGCCCCCCACCCCCGGGCCCCCCAGGGTACCACCCTGACGGGGCACGTTGGGAGGCCAGCCCCCCCTCCCTGCCCCCCGCCCTTAGCTGAGCAGCCTGGGCCCAGTGGGCTGCAGACATGGCCTTGAGGGAGGGCGTGGGAGGCCCTGGGGGGGGCAGTGGCCTGACTCTGGGGCCCCCCTGCCCCCTGCTTCGCAGGCAGCAGTCAGAGCAGCCACACGAGCAAGTACTTCGGCAGCATCGACTCTTCGGAGGCCGAAGCCGGGGCTGCCCAGGCCGGGGCTGAGCCCGGGGACCAGGTCATTAAGTACGTGCTCCAGGATCCCATCTGGCTGCTCATGGCCAATGCCGACCAGCGCGTCATGATGACCTACCAGGTGCCGTCCAGGTGAGCAGGTTCGGAGGCCCCCGCTGCCCCCCCGTCGGAGGGAGGTGTGCTGGTCCACCCGCACTTCCCACCGAGCTTGGGGTTTTCTTTTCGGGGTGGGGGGGCTGGCTCTGCCCTGGCACAGCCAGGCTGGGCACAAGCTTTCCTGGTCTCGGAAGCCCCGAACGCCCAGAGCCCTGGTTGAGAGGAGGAGCGGGAGGCCGTGGGTGGGGAGGACAGTAGCCGCTGGGCTCTGGCCCCGGCTCCCAGCCTCTGCCGTCGGAACCCCTTCCCCGGGCAGGGACATGGCCTCTGTGCTGAAGCAGGACCGGGAGCGGCTCCGGGTCATGCAGAAGCAGCAGCCTCGGTTCTCAGAGGACCAGCGCAGGGAACTGGGTGCCGTGCATTCCTGGGTCCGGAAGGGTCAGCTGCCTCGGGCCCTCGATGTGATGGTGAGAGACCGGGCCTCTGGGCCCCGAGGGAGAAGAGAGGATCGGGGCGGGGGGGAGCGGATCCCCTCCTTGTCCTCGGGTGGCTCATTCTGAAGGATGATGGTTGCACAGTTTGCTGGTGGGCTGGACAGCATTTAACCCCACGAGTCTTTGTAGACGCCTTCTGGGCGGATCCTCTGTGACGGACATTGGGACCGTGTCCCAGTGGGGTCTAGATACAGGGTACGGTACACTTTCCAATCTCGTTGGCCCGCGTGCATCTGTGACGAGTCTTTCTTTGGGAGGATATTTTGGGAAGTTATCCTGGGGGGTGGGGGGAGACACAAGGGGAGCGGGGGTGGCAGGGTAGCAGGGAGAACCTCGCCCCACTCGTCCCCTTTCTCCCTCCAAGGCGTGTGTGGATTGCGGTAGTAGCACCCAAGACCCCGGCCACCCGGATGACCCCCTCTTCTCGGAACTGGATGGACTGGGACTGGAGCCTATGGAGGAGGGCGGAGGCGAGGGTGGGGGCGGGGGTGCTGAAGGTGAGGGCGGAGAAGAGGCCCAGGCTCAAGCTGGGACCAAGGTCTCCAGCTCTCAGGACCTGGCCATGGAGGAGGAGGAACAAGGTGGGAGCTCACCCAGTCCAGCCTTAGCCACAACAGAAAATGGCACCAGCTAGACCACGTTTGGGGGCCCCCTCCGGCAGTGCATGAGAAGCTTCCTTCTCCCGTGTTCCACCTCTCAGAACTCAGATGTGGCTGGACCAACCAATAGGAAACTGCCCCAGCTTCTCCCGCGTAGGGGGCGGGACCCCCATCAGCAGCCCAGGATCCAGGGGCTGCCTCCTGCTTCTGAGGGTAGAGACGGGGCGGGGGGATTCGTCAGCCCAGCCCAGAGAAGCCGCGTCTCCCACCTCTGGTGAGGAGCTCTTCCTTCCCTCGGACAAGGTTGCTGACAAGCTGCTCAAGTGGTCTCTCCAAGTCCCGGCTCAGCCCGAGTCCCGGTCCCTGAGGGTTGGGGCTGCACTTATTTATTGGGGGAGACAGCCCCTTCTCCTACCTCCTCCCTAGAGGGGAGGGAGAGGGCCAGCGGTCCAAACCCCTAGCTGCTCCGGGGTGGGGGAGGTTGGTGGACCATGGAGTCCCTGGTGCTGCCCCTCAGGTGGGACCCAGGTGTTCTCAGCTGTACCCTCTACCGATGGCATATGTGTTTTTGATATTGTGTCTGTTGTTATTTTTTAATACAAAGAGAAAAAAAAAAACAAAAACACCCAGGACTTTGTGTTGGTTGGGGGTAGGGAGCTCGTTGTGGGGAGGTGTGGCCCCGCTTCCAGGGAGGCTGTAGTGAGCGTGAGGACCACTCCCCTGGCGCCCCCCAGCCGTCTGCTCCGCACACCCTTTCCGGCGGAAGGGCCTTGCCGGGCCCGTAAAATCTCCACCTACCTCGGACGGGGGGGCCCTGTCACCTGGCGTCAGCGGGGTGTGTCGTGAGAAGCAGGGCGGGGGGCGGCCGGAGAGCCGGCCCAGCCTGCGGGGGCCCCGAAGCCGGTGAGGGTGTTCAGCTGCTCCGTCACCGTGTCCCCACGCAGGAGAGGGCCCAGTCCAGGGGGGCTGCGGGACGTGAGGTCAAGCACCCATTCATGGTCGAGTTGGGCCCCCGAGGTGTGGGAGACGGGAGGGGCGGAGCGTTAACCCTCCGGCTCGGGACCTGGGAAGGGAGGGGAAAACCTTGGAACCGAGGGGGCGGAGGACCCGCGGCGACCGCTGTCTTGCGGTTCTCGCTTACTGACTCCCGCGAGTGGCTGATATACCTCCAGACGCAGCACCTCTTCCGCCGGCGCCGTGGCTTAGCTGGTTAAAGCGCCTGTCTAGTAAACAGGAGATCCTGGGTTCGAATCCCAGCGGTGCCTGGGCCCGCAGAAGGCGGTATATTATTGCTGCAAGGGCAACGCGCTTCCAACCTTCCCCAAGGCTCTTCGTGTGGCACCTTCCGGAAGATTCTTATTCTTCCCCAGCCAATCCCACCTGGAGCTTCCGCTCCCGCGCACTTTTAGTGGAAATTCGGAGGCTGACTCGCGCTTCGCTTTCACGAACCGGGGTGACGCGGGCATCCCTTGTGCTCGAGGACGTGGGACCCTGGGCTGGGGCTCGGGCTCATTTTGTTGTGGGCGGGGAGGGAGAGCGGGAGGGCGGTGGCTTCCGCAGGACTGCGGCCCGCACCCCCCACCCCCCGGCCGAGGCGCACGCGCACACACGTCCCGAGGCGGAGGGGCGGGGCCGGCGGGAGGCGGGCCCGTTGATAGGCAGCTATAGTTGCGCCGGCCCCAAGCCGCACGCGGCTGTGATGGCCGAGTGGTTAAGGCGTTGGACTCGAAATCCAATGGGGTCTCCCCGCGCAGGTTCGAATCCTGCTCACAGCGTGTGTACTTTTGGGAACGCGCGTGACTGCCCTTGGAGAGAGAAAGCCATTTGTTTTCCTAGCGCTTCCTTCCCTTGGAGAAGATACCGCATTTATTCTGGGGGCCTCCGCCACCCGCGACCAGCCCGCGAGCGCCCCCTTGCGGGCCTTACGCTCAGACCTGCGCCTCCTCCCATGGATGTGTCCTGTAAAAGTCACTTAACTACTAATTTGAATTGTTCACGTCCCCAAACCCGGATGGCTTCTCAGGGCTCTTCGGCAGTCGTCTTACATCCCCCTTATCCTTCCCCCCTGCAAGTCTCCCATACGACTGTTTCATCCCTTTTGTCACCCCGAACCACGAGTCCCTTCCTCCCTCGGCCTTCCTGGTTCACTGAGAAAATAAGGCATTCTGGAGAGATTGCCCCATCGATATCCGCAATCGCACCTGCCTACCTACCTGACTGCCTACCTGTCTGTGGTTACATGCTCTTCCCTTCCCTCAGTGGTGTAGACGAACCTTCCACCTAACCAAGGCCAACCCCTGCACTTACTAGATCTCCCATTCCCCGGCCCACAAGGGCTCAAGGACCCTGCTCTCCTTCCTGCACCATCAGTTTTCCTCTCTGGCTGGATCACTCCCACCAGCCTGCACACATACTGAAACGTATTCCAATTTGGAACAAGCAGGACAACAAAAACGACCCTGACACCACACACCTCCCCCTTCAGCTCCCACCCCGTCTCTCTGTTCCCCTCTTCTGCAAAACATGTTATCATATACCTACTCTCCCCCAATTCCATCTTCCCGTTCTCCTTTGAACCCTCTCTAATCAAGTGCCCACCCTCCCCCCACCCCATTCTTCAAGGTGCTCTTGTTAACAGGTTACCGAAGGACGGTGCATTGCTACATCCATTGATCTCTACTTATGGATGCTTACCCTCCCCTTAGAAACGCTCTCTTCACTTGCCCTCTGGGACACCCTAACTCCTCTGATATTCCTTCTACATCATTAGCAGCTCATGCACAGACTCCTTTGCTGGATGATCACCTTCTGGATCTCTGAATGTCAAAGTGTTCCCACCGCTCAGTTTTCCAACCTCTTCTCTATCTATACTCACTCCTTAGTGATCTCTTTAAATATCAACTAATAATACATAAATACATCCAAAATGTTCATCTCCAGCTCCACAACTCTTTCCTGAATTATAGATGCATATATACTATTATCTACTTATAATTTCTGCTTGGATATCTAATATCGTTTCCGTTTGTGATATCTGATCACAAACAAAATGGCCAAACCAACTCCTGGCTTCCCCCTGAAATGAGCTTCACCTGTAGATCTTCTATCTCAGGAAAGGAAAATTCCATTTCTTCAGTTGGTCAGACTAAAAACCTTAGGATCATCCCTGATTCTCTCTCACACACACACGCAGTCAGGAATTTATTTAAAACATGTTAAAAACCTGGCTACTTATCACCATGTCATCACTACACCCTGGTCCACCCACATCTCTCACTGAGATTATTACAACAGCCCCTAGATTATTTCCTTGCTTCCTTTCTTTTCCTTGTTCCTTTGCAGTCTACTCTGAATACATTAGGCATAGTGATCCTTTCAAAACATAAATCGGAATCTGTCATTCCTCTCTTCAAAATCTCCCATGGGATAGCAATATGAATTCATGGTTTTTAACTAGTGACATATAAACATACGTACATAAACATAAACAAACATACATATATACATATATATTTCCTAGCTCTTTCCACTGAGAAAGCCTAGAAGGAATGATACACAAATAGCAATAAGCACACAAGTGACCAGATCTTGGTTACTAAATACCATTCTCCTCTAAAATGAACCAGGGCCGGGGCGCCTGGGTGGTTTAGTCGGTTAAGCGTCTGCCTTTGGCTCAGGTCATGATCCCAGGGTCCTAGGATCGAGCCCTGCTTCTCCCTCTCCCACTCTCCCTGCCTGTGTTCCCTCTCTCGCTGTGTCTCTCTCTCTCTGTCAAGTAAATAAATAAAATCTTAAAAAAAAAAAAATGAACCAGGGCTCCTAGGAAAAAAGGCTGATTCCAGGGCTTCAGTTAGGGAATTATAAGATGCTCTTGGAACACTTTGTTGCACAGCAAAGTAATGTTCAAAGAATTTTGGGTACCTATAAAAAAAAAAAAAAGACATAACAGCTAGGGGTTACAGCTAAAGGAGCTCCCGTTGGCTAAATCTGGGACAAATCAAGCATTAAAATAAGGAGTGATTGTGATGGATTATAATTCCTTAAATCAGTTAAGACTCCAAAGTTCGTATCAGTATAAATAAATAAAATGGGAAGGAAGGGGATGGCTCTTTTTACAGTAAACTGCCAACTAATAAATATAGAGTTAGAAATCATCAATGAATATTCAAGTAGAGGGTGAACCTTAATGGGGCCATAAGTAGCGAAGAGTCTCAAAGTATCTTCCCACAAATTACATTAATTACTCCTCGGGAGGGGGCCAGTAATAACGTTCCGGCGGACAGCCCTGGCCAACACCATCTAACCACGTGACCGAAGACAGTATTACTATTGAGGCAAACTGACCTGTGTCTTCCTACATGACAACACGGAAGACCGAGAAGGACCTGATGTCACTTCCGTGGTGATGTCCCTGCCAAAAAGACATAATCTTTTTGCTAAATCCATTGATCACTACTTATGGTGATTGTAACTTGATTCTAACCGTGAAGAAACATCCGACAAGCCAAACAGAAGGACACTCTACAGAATAATGGTCCTGAACTCTTCAAAACCGAGAAGATCAACAGCGAAGATTCTTGCAGATTAAATGAGACGGAAAGGACCTAGGAGTGAGACAAAACCACGTGATCCCGGACTGGCTCTTGAATCAGGACAAAAGAGCTATAAGGACATCCCTGAAACACTTTAGGAAATTTGAATATGGACTGGAGAATTAAATAATGGTATTATATTAATTTTGATATTGATAACTGTACTATAGTGTTAAAAGTGCTAGAAACAGAACAAAACAAAAAAAGCTAGTTGTGGGGGAGGGGGGTGGAAGAGCCCTCCAATGGGCTCTCATCTCCTTCAGAAATGGGTGAATCGTGACAAAGTCCATGGAACCTTCTAGAAGGTCCTGGGTGATCAGGCCCTGCCCCCCCTTTATCTCTCTGATCTCAACTCTGGCCGTGCCAACCTCGTCCGGTGCCGCCATCCCCTCCTTGACAAGCCAGGCATGTCGTCCCTCAAGACTTTTCCTGCCTGGTGTCTGCCTGGAGAGCTCTTCCCCGAGGCACTCCTGTGTAGCTCTCACCTCTTAAATTTCACCTTCTCAGTGAGTCCTAAGGCTCTGATCATACCCTCTGAAATTACAATTCCCACTCTCCGCTCCTTTGCTGGCTTTTCTCCAAAGCACGTAACCACCACCTGACAAATACGTTTTGCTTAATGTTCCTGTGACTGACTGTTTCCCCTACGAGACCGTCTGGCCAGTGAGGGTGGGGATTGTCCTGTTTTGTTTTGGGTTTTTTGGGGTCTTCTATCCTGATTCATCCCTTGCCCTCCCCCCCCCAGGGGGCGGCCTGGTCCTCCTACTTCCCAACTCCCAAGCCCCCAAGACCCAACCCTCCAGGAACTCCCCCTACCCAGGACCCAGGGGGTCCCAGGAAGCCAGCCTCCCCTTTGAAGAACAAAGAGGGAGGAGCTGAGCCTTGGAACCCAGGCCTGGGGAGACGTCCCAGCGGGGGAGGGGAAGCTCGGGACACTCCACCAGCTGTGCCGTCTCAGTTCCTGGCCGTGCCGCCCGCCTCCCTAGGGGCCCAGCGCGTGTGGGACACGAGCTCCCCTCCCCCAAGCCCAGATGTGGTCGCTGTTGAGAAGGCGGTGGCCAGGAAGAGGCCCAGACACCCATACACACACCATATGCACGGGACCCGCACCCAGGCCCATACTGACAGAGGCCTGGAGGCCGCACAGAGACCCCCCACCCCAAACCTTCAGAAACACTGGGCATCCGCCTGGAGGGTGGTCTCTCAGCCTCATATCTGCACAGGAAACCCTGCTGGAGAAAATCGCGCAGCCAGGACAACTGGCCTCAGGTTTTGGGGGCTTGATGTGTCTATAATTTGGGAGGGGGGCTTTTAAAGAAAATCGTACAAAGGTGGGTTTTGTAGAGAGATCACAACTCACAAATTGGAAACGCTGACTGAAGCCACCCATGTCACCAAGTCCAGAAAACTACAACTTCTTTGCATTAATGAGCAGCCTGCACATCTCTGTGATACTTTCTACAGACTAGCTACCGGTTCTGTTTCCACCATCCACGTCCTTATAGTGACAAGAGCCACTGGACCCATTCGTATGGCGTGTGCCCCCCCCCCGGCTTTGCTCCTTCATGGCACAAGGCCTGGTGACGGACACAGGTGATAGCAGCTTCCTGGAACTCATTCCCACACCAGGGTAGCCAGGCTGACCCGTTATACGTGGAAGTCATTGGGAACCACCTCAACATATCCCACGAAACCGTACATTGTATGTCTCTCCAGCTCCCCTTTCCCGGAACTGGATCCCAAAATGGCAGCAGCCACTCCAACCCCAGAGGGAAAGAGTGACAGGCTGGCAGAGTGGGAAGAGACAGCGGTCTTCACCGTTTACAGTTGAAATATCTTACTTTTGCCAATCTTATAGAAGCACATGGCCATGTGAACACATTTGCTAGCCACCCCCCGCCAGGAGTCTGTGCAAGCGAGGGGGTCCTGAAGCATAAACTGAATTAGCTTTGTGGTGAATTGGCCTCTGCACTTGAAACTTTTGATCCCACATCTCAAATGGACTCTCAACCTGCCTAGAAATCCTACTCCTCTAGCCCACGGGGCTTTTCCTACTCTCCAAAACGAACATTTCACACCTTCTTTCTCCTCAGACGACCTGAGCTCTCTCCCTTCCAGCAGCGAGCTGGACTCTTTCTTCTTTGAGGAAATGAGAGCAACCAGGAGAACCTGGCTCATTCTCCCTGCACCCCAACTGACCCGCACCCTCTGTCTCCCCCCATCTGCCAGTGGGTGAGGAGCCTTCCCTACTACCTGAGGCTGATTTCTCTGCCTGGCACAGGAGTCTACTGCCCAGCCCCCACCCTCCTCCCTGCCCCCCTCCCTGGGCTGCTCCCTTCAGCCTCCAGGATGGTCCGTGCCCCTATGTGCCACACACTGTTCTGCTCATCGTTCATGGCAGAACTTGCTGGAGATGTCTACAGCTGCTGTCTGCATGCCTTCCCTCCCATTCGTCCATCAACCCACCCTAACGGGACTGTGCTCAGGCGCCCCTCTGCCCAGGTCATCAGTGATGTCCAAGATGCTAAGCTGATGGTCGCTTCGCTCTCTTGTCCTTACTTGACCTCCCAGGAGCTTAGCTAGAACCAGTGGCTCCCTCCTTCAGAGACTCGCTGTTATCCTGGTTTCCCAAATTCTCTGTCCCAGGGACACTGGCCCTCTTTTTCAAGCTCCCACTCCTTTGGCTTTTCTGCTACCTTCCCGATCACTCTAGATTCCTTTGCCAATTCCTGCTCCTCGGACCAGCCTGTAAGTCTTGGGGGAGTCCCAGGGCTCCTTGCTCAGCCCCTCTCTTCTCTCTCCACACTCTCTCCCTGGGTGCTCTAGTCTCGTAGCATTAAAGCCATCTATCTCCCAGGGACACCCCCACATTTACCCTCCACCTCTGACCCCCAACTTCATACATCCCATAGACGCTTGGATGTCTAAGGGGATCTCAACTAATCTGACTAGAGCGTAATGTTTGGTCTGTCTCTCCAAACTTTTCCCAAAGCTCCACTCCCCAGGCGTTTGCCATCTCAGTAAAAGGCACCATCATCCAGCCAGTTACTTAAGCCCAACACCGAGAAGTAACCCATTCACTTCTGTCTCCGCTGCCTCCACCTGATACAGGCCACCATCAATGTCTTGCCTAGAAGGCTGCTCCAGCAACCCAAATGATCTCCCACACAGCAGCCAAAGTGGTCATTTAAAAGAGAAGTCAGTGACCATGACTTTCCCGGTTAAAACCCTCCACTTGCTTCGCCTGGCACGTAAGAATAGAGTCCAAAGTCCTTGCCGAGCTTGCAAAGCCCTGTGTGATGGGGCCATGCCCGCCTCTCCCTCTTATCTCTGCTGCACCCCAAATCCGCGGTCCCAGGGACATTGGCCCTCTTTCTCTAGCTCCCACCAGCAAAGTCCATTCCTGCCTCAGAGCCTTTGCACTTGCCGCGCCTGTCACCTGCTTTCAGCGGGCTCTGCTGGGCTGAAATATCACCTCTTCCTAGAGGATGTCTCTGACCACCCCGAGTAAAGAAAGCAGGACTTCACTCTCAGGCCGTTGCCCCGGCCGGTTGCCCGCCCCCCACCCCCACCAGCCTAATAACCGTGTTATATTATTTTCTGCTTTCTTAGTTATTTTCTGTACTCCCCTCCCACCATAAGGTAGCTTCAGCAGAGCCCAGACCAGTGCACCCTGAGTGCCTACCCATACTTGGCACCCAAGAGTAATCGACTGAGTGAGTAACACTCGCAGACAGACAGATGCCCAGATTGTCGTACAGTTTCCTGCTGGGAGCCACGGCCGCGGCTGCGAGGAGCGAAGAGAGCATTCCGCGTCCTGACACAATCCAGCGACAGGAAACCCCCAGATGAAACAGACTGAAACAGACCCGAGGCAGAAAGCGGAGGCCGAGCAGGCCCAGGGCGAGCTCCGGAGAGCGACCCAGACTCAGCGAACCAGAGACCCGGGCCCGCAGGAGGCCGGGCAGCGGCGGAGCCCAGCGGGCAACGGCGCGGCGTGGCGGGAGGGGTGGGGGTCGGGGTCGCCCCCGCCCCCGGGCCCCCCCCTCCCCGGCTCACAAGTGGCCGCGGCAGCTGGCGAGGGCGCCCGGCCGCCCGCCGGCCCGACGCGTGCGGGATCAAAGCGGCCGGGAAGGGACGGGCGGGGAGGTGGCGGGGGGCTCGGAGGTGTGAGCGAGCTTCCCAGGGGCTGGCAGGAGCGTGGGAGCGCAGAGTGCCGGGAGGCGACAGAGACCCGGAGAGACCGCGAGAGATCAGAGACCCAGGCGCGCCGGAGACGAGCCGCGCGGGCCGGAGAGGCCCGGAGCTAGCGACGCACGGACACAGGTGCAGACCCAACGAGACCGCGCGGACGCTGCTAAGACACCTGGAGAGATAGAGCCCCCGAGGGGGCCGCGGGGGGCACAGGAAGACGGCGGCACCAAAAGGCCGGGACCCACGGACTTAGAAAAAGCAGGCGTGCTTCAGAGAGAACAGAAACTAGGAGAGAGCGAGCGAGGAAGAGAAAGGGCCAGAAGAGCCCGGGACTTGGGGCGCGTAGGGCGGAAAGGCCCCGCCCCTCCCCCGCGGAGGGTGGGAGGACCCCCGGGGCAGGGATCCGAGCAGCGTGTCCTTTCTCAGGGTCACGCCTGCGGAGGTGCGGGGCCGGGGGGGCGGAGGGAGGGGTGCGGAAGGCAGCAGGACCCCCGGGCTGGGAGGCCGGGAGTGGGAGGACCTTGAGAATCCGGATCTGGATCCAGAGCCTCCAACTCTGCCATAGGGTAAAAAAGTTGAGTATTAATATTTGCTCAGAATGTCAAACAGAGATGCTTCTTAGACATTTCATCAGACTTCTCCCCTATGTGGGGACAAGAAAAAATAAAAATGAAAAAGACATTCAGCAGTGCATTGGCCGGGAATCGAACCCGGGCCTCCCGCGTGGCAGGCGAGAATTCTACCACTGAACCACCAATGCAGGCGATAGCCGTTCCTTACTGGCCCTACCTGAGCTTGTAAGAGGTGGAGGCGGCCGTGGTCAGGCAGAAGGTGTAGGCCAGGGGCTCGGCGGAGGAGTGGCCCCCGAGTAGCTGACGTGGGTGGAGCGCCAGGTCATGCTTCCTCCCGCCCGGATCCGGCCACCCGGCCATAAAGTCGCCCCATATGGCCAGGGGCGGCCCCACACCCGGGTGCGAACAGCCCGAGGCCCCGAGCCTCGCGTGCAGGTGAGAAAAACTCAGCCCGAGCGCAGGTTCCCAAGGAGGGGGGCGAGGGGGGCTGCTGGGGCCACACATCTGCGCTCCCATTTGGCCCAGATAGGGGGAGGTGGGATGTGCTGGCGGCCCTGATCCCAAATGGGAGCGCCCTCCCCAAGGTCTGTGTGTCTCCGGGCTCGGGCTTTGGCAAGGCAGACTCCGTGAAACAAAACAAAACAAAACCCCAAGGTGTGGAGAGGCCCTGGGAGGGCTCGGAGAGCCTCCTCGGCCTCTGACTCCGCAGCTTATCTTCCGACTCGGTCTGCAACCTTGTCTTTCCGTGTCCTTGTCCCCGGCGGTCTGGCTGTCCCGTGAAATCTCTGATTTTGTCTTCTCAGACACTTTATCTGGAAGCCTCCGAGGGTTCACGCACCATTCTGCAGAGGGTCATGTTCTTGGTTTGAGGTGGGTGTTGATCCCTTTTTGTATCTCTTTCTTGTCCCTTTAAGAAAACTGCCTGTTCCCTGCTCCCCGATGGGCTGGAGGGGTCCCCAGGAGCAAGCAGCGGGAGCACGACTTATGTCAGGTGTCCTGGAAACCATACGCCGGAACCTCCTATAATTAGTTTTGAATCAAATACTTCTAAGTGGGAAGGTTTCTCCACCCCCTGCCCATGCTTCAAAGCCTTGCTTCCTCTTCCTTGAGGGTCCCGCTCCTCCCCAGTCCAGCCATCGGTCAGTATGACCCTCTCCCAGCACCTGCTTCACTCTGCTCTATAATAGCTACTTGATAACACACGTCTTTCCGCCTCGCTCCTGTAAGGGTAAGCTGGGCCTGTAGTGCTTATGTGTGTATGAACGACCCAAGCCCACACCAGGTGTGCATAGTGCTCGGGGAATGGAGTAAGATTCACTAAGATCTCACAGAGCGGCTCCTTCACCCCAGGTGAATTAGACAGATTCACCCAGCACACTCAGGTCACTCCCTTACCCAATTAGGAGGTGGATTTTGGGGGAAGGTGTATAAGATCCACTCTGGGGGCTGAGGGATGCTATCTTTTATTTCAGAGTCGGTGAGGAAACGGAGAGCTCCCAAGAAAGCTGCGAATGGTGGTTGGCGGGGAGGACTCTGAACTTCATTCCTGAGTCCTGTCCCAAATCGCTTCAACTCCCTCTCCCTCTAATAACCTCCTCCCTTCAGCTGGGTTCCACCTCATTATACAGCCTTAGGGGACTTAAACCAGCCAATGCTGCATTGGCCCCTCATTTCCCACACTCCCAGGCCAGTTCCACTCCTTCCCCTCCCCCTTGCGCTCCTCCCCTTTCCGGGAGCCTCGTGCCCCGGGCCGCGCCGGGCGGGATCCGGGGGCCGAAGGGGGCGGGTCCGGGTCCTACACCCCCCCCCAACCCAGGAGCCTGCGGGATATAAGGCGCCAGGCGGGCAGGGGCTCGGTCCACACCAGGGTCCGGAGGAGCGATGGTCACTCGGGATCGAGCCGAGAATAGGGACGGCCCCAAGGTGAGAGGCGGGAGGGGAGGGAGCGGAGGTCCTTGGTCCGGTCAGGGGACCGGGTCCCTGAGACCCTGGGGGAAGGGAAGAGCCTGGAGGCGCAGGGTTGGAAGGGGGGAGGTGCGTGGGGGACCCAAGGAGCCAGGAGGTGGAAAGGAAGCTGAAAGGATGAAGAAGGGGACAGAGTCAGGGCGGGAGCTGCGTGGGCGGCAGAAGTAGAGGTCTTGGGTTTGGGTAATGGGATGTGGCACCTTGCGGCTTGGAGGGCGTGGGAGGGGGCACGAATTTGAGTGAAATAAGCAAGGGGAGCACAGAGCTAAGGGAGGCGGGTGGAAACTAAGAGCGGAGAGGCTAGGCACTTGCTCCACGCGCTCGGTGAGCCAGAGCTGGCCCAGGGCAGCCTCATAGAGAAGGCCCGGAATGCATTGGTTCCAGAGGCCTGAGATCGGGTGGAAGCTTTTAGAACCAGTAGAGTAATGTGACTGCATAGACGGGTTAGAGGGAGAAGAGGAGGCGCGGTCGCGCCGGGTATCTCCCTTTCTACACTCAGGGCCGCCGACTCAGAGCCCGGCACCTTGCGGGCCACGTGTCTGGGCGCAAAGAGGGCCCCCAAAGTTCTCCACTGAGACAGAGAGACTGCACGAGACGGAGACGTAGAAAGAAAAGAGGAGGAGGAGAAGGAGAGACACAGAGAGGGGAGGAGGGAGGACAAGACTGAGAGAGGAGAATGCAGAAGACCCGGGAGAGAGAGGAGGCGAGCTACAGACGTTGACCCTAGGGGCGTTGGGAGCGGGAGCGGAGAGGGACCCAATGGGCCCGGCCCTAGGCCCTCGTTGGGGGTGTCCGGGAAGGGGTGGGGGCGGGACTATCCCAGCCGCTGGATCAGAACGCCGGCGCGGCCGCGCTGAGTCTCGGTCCGGTCGGCCCGCTCTCCCTTTCCTGCTGGTCGCAGATGCTGAAGCCGCTGGTGGAGAAGCGGCGCCGGGACCGCATCAACCGCAGCCTGGAAGAGCTGAGGCTGCTGCTGCTGGAGCGGACCCGGGACCAGGTCAGTCCTTCCACCGCCCCCGGAGCGTCCCCAGCATCCCGTCCTCGCGACCCAGGGCCTCCTACTGGGGTGGGGACACACGCTGCACTGACGACCCGGGCGCCAAGGCGTCCTGACCCGAGTCCCGCCCTTGGAAACCCATCCCAGAGCCCCCTCTCGCTCTCAGAACGCGATCTTCATGGCCACCCCTCGGGTCTGTAAGTTTCACACCCGGCTCTGTAAATTTCACTCCCAGGGTCGGTCCGTGTTCAACCTCTAGGTCTGTAAACGCTCGCTCCTCCTCCCCCATCACCCCTCAAAACAGCCTGCAGGGTGGTTCATTTCCGTCCCTGGGTTTGCCGTTTCAAACCCCCTCCTCACCCTGTGGGTTGGTTTCATCCCCTCGGGTTGGACGGTGTAGTCTCAAGGTTTCCCAGGACCGTCCTTGGTCATCGCCACTCCGCATTCGGTCGCGCGCTCCGTGGGCAGCGCGCACACGCGATCGGGGGCACCCCTAGCTCCCGCATCCGCCCTCCCTTCTTCCCCCTGCCACTTCCCCCTCTCTCCCCACCCCTCTCTGTCTTTGCGCCCTCCCCCTCCCGTCTGTAGAACCTCCGCAACCCGAAGCTGGAGAAAGCAGAGATACTGGAGTTCGCCGTGGGCTACTTGAGGGAGCGAAGCCGGGTGGAGCCCCCGGGTACAGCGCGGGGGTGGGGCAGCGGAGGGCGGGAGGGGGGATTCACGGAGGCCCGGGGACCGGGGTAGATGGGGCGGACCCTGCGATGGACGGTGGGCTTGGGGAGTGGTAGGCTCTGCTCCGAGGCGAGGTTAATAACACCCGCGCGTGTCTGTCTCTGTGTCTCCCTCATTTTCTCCCTCTGTCCGTCCATCTGGCTTCTTGTCTCTGTCTGTGCGTCTGTCGGGCCTCGGTATCTCTGCGCCCCGCCCCTTCCCTCACCCCTGCTGGGCCCCTGCCCCGCCCGCCGGTGCTCCCGCCGGCCGCACCCGCCGCCGCGGCTCCAGGGGTTCCCCGGTCCCCAGCCCAGGACGCCGAGGCGCTCGCCAGCTGCTACTTGTCCGGCTTCCGCGAGTGCCTGCTTCGCCTGGCGGCCTTCGCGCACGACGCCAGCCCGGCCGCCCGCGCCCAGCTCTTCTCGGCGCTGCACGGCTACCTGCGCCCCAAGCCGCCCCGGCCGGAACCGGTAGATGCGAGGCCCCAAGCGCCGCGCCCACCGCTGGACCCCGCCGCCCCGGCGCCCGGCCCCGCGCTGCACCAGCGCCCCCCAGTGCACCAGGGCCCCCGTAGCCCGCGCTGCGCCTGGTCCCCGTCCCCCTGCTCGCCCCGCGCCGGGGATTCCGGCGCGCCGGCGCCCCTCACCGGACTCCTGCCGCCGCCGCCGCCGCACAGACAAGACGGGGCGCCCAAGGCCCCGCCGCCCCCGCCGCCCGCTTTCTGGAGACCTTGGCCCTGAGCTTTGGGGGGTGGGGCGGGGGCGGGGGCTGGGGGTGAGGTAGAGACTCCAGCCCGAGGGCAGCAGAGGGACCCGGGCGTCGGGGCTAGCAGGTGTTGGGGAGGGCGGCGGGGCGCGCGGGCGCAGCGCGCGGGTGAGATGTGGTCTATATTAGAGTATCTATATAAATATATATTTCCCTGGTTCCTGTCCCTTTTCCCTGCCCCGCCCCCCCCACCTTGCATCTAGGATTGTACCCTCTCTGCCCCCGGCCCGGCCCCAGTCCCTCCCCGAGTCCTTAGTGCATGGAATAAAGTGGTTATTAAATCCCCGTGTGTCCCCGAGCCAGGGGCCTGCCTTTATGTCGGCGTCCACGCCCACTTTCCTTCTGTCTCCCTTTCCTTCTGTCTCCCGCCCCTCCCAGTCCTGCTCTCCATGGCCCAAGCCCCGGGGCAGACAGGTAAGTAAAGAAGAGAGCAGAGCGGAGACTGAGGTTGAAGCTGAAACCAGGTGGAAAACACTGAAATAGGGTAGGGGGAGAAGGGATGGGAACCTTTAAGGAAAAGCCGGATAAAGAGGAAAGGGAAAAAAAAAAAAAAAATTGAAATAAAATCGACTCTGGTGGGATTCGAACCCACAACCTTTGAATCGCTCTTTCGTCACTAGAAGTCCAATGCGCTATCCATTGCGCCACAGAGCCACCTGGCGGGCGGCGGCGTCTGACGGCTTACGGGTACTAGCATGCGCAAGGGGCGGGGAGGGAGAGGGGTGTGAGGGAATTGGGCGGGGTGGGCCAGGAGCGCGTGGTTGGGACCTCGCAGGCCTGCCGGGGAGAGGTAGCGGGCCAAAGGCACGAGAGCCAGGTGGGAGTGCGGGCGCGCACGGGTGGAAGAGACCGGGAGAGAGAGCAACCGAGCAGGAGCGAGCGAGTACAGAGCTCCGGCTGCCCGCTTGGGGGATGCTTCCAGCCCAGGCGCACCCCCACTCCCAGATGTGGCCCCACCCACGAAAATAAACTTGTTTTCGTTGCAAATATCGGTGTGTCTCTATTTCCTCCGCCCTGTCTGTTTCGCCGTCCGCTGCTCCCGGGTCTGGGGTTTCCAAAGAAGGCCCGCTGACTTAGTAGAGTCATCGCGAGCCTGTCTCGCCCCTCTAGTCTCTTAGGAGGACTACGGGGAGGACTCGTTTCCACGCAGGTAGCGTGGCCGAGCGGTCTAAGGCGCTGGATTTAGGCTCCAGTCTCTTCGGAGGCGTGGGTTCGAATCCCACCGCTGCCAAGATGGAGTTTTTCTGGTGGCCGGTGCACCCTAGAACTCATAAACGCCCTTCCTCTGGGACGTATGTCTCTTGTTTTTACAAGGACCGCATTCAGCGATGGCACCATCCCCTCCCTGCTATTCGGGACAGCCTGGGTGGTGGCAGCCAGAACCTGGCGGGAACCGCCAGAGAGGCTTTCGGTTCTTCTTAACTGATGTCCGCAGTAGGGTGTCCTGAAATTGCGTTCTCTCTCAAAACTAGCGCAACTTGTTCTATCTTTTAAGTGCTGACCGTGTGTTTCGATGGTGTGCCGGCGGCTCCGATTACCCGGTCTGGGAAGCCCAAAGGACAGCGTCTTCGTTTGCTTTCCTTCTCAGACCCTCTCGGGGGACGAGAAACGCTCATGCACGAAGCTGAGAAATAACGGTACGAGTTGAGGCAAAACTTAAGGTTCCACCGAGATTTGAACTCGGATCGCTGGATTCAGAGTCCAGAGTGCTAACCATTACACCATGGAACCCACTCCTGGGAGGCCTTTTCTGGGAGTGTACATAATACTGAAGTTCTTGCCCCTCGCAATCTATCATTCACAGAAAAGAAAACAAAAACATCTACCTGAAGCGATGGGCGCCTCTATGGAGCTCCTGAGATACGAACTGCGATGCCCTGTGACGTGTAAAATACACACCATACTTAGAAGACACGGCACTTAAATGAAAAGAAGATTGTTAAAATTTCATTAATAATTTAAAAATATTGGTTACGGGTTGAGATAAGATTTCATGGGTTAAATAAAATATGTTATTAAAATTAATATCACCTGGTTCTGTTTAGTCTTTAATGTGCCTACCAGAACATTTAAATTCGCAGGAAACATCTCTACTTTCCCTCCACTCTCACTCGTTCTACTTTCTGAAAACTAAAAACCCTATCAGTTCTTTTTTAAAGTCATGTAACAGCACTTTTGTTATTCTTTTTTTTTTTCTTGCTTTTGTTTAAAGGAATACAGATATTACGCATACTCAAGAAGAGATTTATACTCAAAAAAAAGAAAAAAAAGCAGACGCCCGAACAGGGACTTGAACCCTGGACCCTCAGATTAAAAGTCTGATGCTCTACCGACTGAGCTATCCGGGCTCTTGCTATGGGGCTGCGCTACTGCCTATAAGAGCTGTTCGCCCGCGGAAGTCCAGGCTCCCGGAAGCCGAGAGTGAGTGCACGCGCGAGCGCAGCGCCCCGAGCGCGCACCGGGAGCGAGCAGGGGCGGCCCCGCGGCTGCCGCCTGCGCTCTGCCAGCCTCGCTCGAGCACCGTCCCGGCCGGGGTCGGGCCGCTGGGACCGGAGCGCCGCCGAGGCTGGGCCGCTGCGGTGCCGGGACTGGCCGCGCGGGGCCGCTGCCGGCTGCGGGCCTCCCCGGCGGAGCGGTTTGTCCGCGGCCCGGGTGACCCAGATCCCCGGCACCCCCGCACTTGGCCCCGGCCTTGCAGGCCGCGGGCGGGCCCGGAGCGGAACGAAGGTCACGCGGGGCCTTCAGGCGTGAGCCCCGGGTCCACGTTGGTCCGCTGGCCGGCCCCATCCCGAGGGAGGGATCGAGATCGGACGTGCCGCGGAGCGGGGTCCCAGGGGAGCGGGCGCGGGGACGGTGGTGCGCAGTGGGGAGCGGCAGGAGAGTTGTGCCTGACTCCTCTGCAGGGGCGACTCGCCTGCGTGTGGCCGCGGTCACGTGTGATTTATGTCGAGGATGGCTCACTTGCGCAGACTGATTCACGTGGATGATTCACAAGTAGGGAATGCGGCTGCCCGGTGCCCAGGCCTGGCTGAGAGGGGGAAGGGGCCTCGGGGCAAGTTGGGGAGTGGGCGGACCAGGGTCCCAGTCACACAGGTGTCACCTGCTCCTCGTCTCCCTCTCAGCGCCTGGTCCCTCCCTTCCCAGTGGGACGCGGGCTCCTGATATCCATCTGGGTGAGCCCTGTCCTGCCAGCCAGAGAGACCGGCTGTGCCAGAGGCAAGCAAACAACTATTAGGGTGGGGAGAGGGAGCCCGCAGTGAGCCGGGACAGAGCCCGGGAGCTTCGCGGGAGAGAGGCGGGCGAGCCCCAGAGCATCCCAGAGAGAGCGGGGCCTTCCCTGGGAGGCCTACCTGCCCGGGCCGAGCCCCCCACTCAGGAGCTCCGCAGGCCGACAGCTCAGCCCCGCCCCGCGCCCCGGCCCCCCTGCGCCAAGGCGGGCTGCTGCTTTGGCCACCGCTGCGGGGACAGCCCTCTTTCCTTCCCGCCATGGCCGTGTACCGCGTGTGTGTGACCACGGGTCCCTACCTGAGGGCCGGCACGCTGGACAACATCTCTGTCACTCTGGTGGGCACTTGTGGTGAGAGCCCCAAGCAGCTGCTGGATCGCTTGGGCAGGGACTTCGCCCCTGGATCTGTAAGTACGGAGGAGAGGGAGGAGGGACCCCTGAGGGCCTGGGGACCCTGAAGGAGGGGAGGGTCATTCCCCCAGGTCATTCCTCCAACCCTGCAGAACTCAGGGAGCCGGCCCTGACCTCCTCACCATCCCATTCTGGTCTCTGTCTTTCCTGGGGAGAGGATACTTTCTACCCAGGCAGGGCTGTGAAGAAGGAGCCGGGGGGCTGGGGGTCAGGAGAATTCCACCGGCTTCCTAGCTCCTCTCATAATTGAAGGTGGGCTTTGGGCAAGTCACTTGCCCTCTGTGAGTCGGGGGTTTCCTCTTCTCTGGAGGGGATCCGCTTGCCTCCGCCAGGCCCCGCGATTGTTTGCTGGTGGCCTACACAAGTGTGTGGGAGCCAAGGAGGCTGGTGAGGTCCAGAATCCACTCTGCTCACTCACCGTGCCTCTGGGAGCTGTGGCCGCTCCTGCTTGGATGGAGGGGTGCCTTTTCCTAATTCATACAAAGGCCCCGCGTGGGTTAGCAGCTCCCAGCTTTATATGCCAGAACAGGTGTAGGCATAGAGGCTCCTCGCCAGGTGTAAGGATGCCCCCGCCGTTCCTCGCCTCTCACCTGCTTGCTTTTTGGTCCCCTCAGGTGCAGAAGTACAAGGTGCGCTGCTCAGCGGAGCTGGGCGAGGTCTTGCTGCTGCGTCTACACAAGGAGCGCTACGCTTTCTTCCCCAAGGACTCTTGGTACTGTAGCTGTGTCTGCGTCACGGCCCCCGATGGCACCCATTCCCACTTCCCCTGCTATCAGTGGATTGAGGGCTACTGCACCCTAGAGCTGCGACCAGGAGCAGGTGGGCCAGAGGCCGGGGCCTGGCCTGGGTTGCAGAAGGCATCTGTTGGGGTCGGGGGTGGGGTCTCATGGGGCCCAGGCTGCAGGGAACGGGGGTGGGGTTAGGGTGACTGGAACTCAGAGCTTTCGGCCCACTCCCTCTGCACTCCCCCAGAGTGAATTTCTCCTGCGCCCAGAGCGGACTTGAGCTGTAAGCCGAGTAACTGGGTGTCGGCAGGTGCAGCAGCTGAGAGAATTTAGCTGGGAAGGCCCAGCCGACAACTACTAGTGGCTTTTCTGGCGTGGACGAAGTCCCTGTGACGTGCTGTTAGGATTCCCCCTTGCATCTGGGGGGCCTTTCAAGGATGCCGAGCTCGAGCTCCTTCAGCCTCTGGACCCCCACCCACGTCTCCTGAGCCGTCTGATCTCAAGAGGCATGACAAGGGCTGGTCCGAGTGACATGAGTCTTAGGGGTGAGAGGTGATATCTCAGCCCCCTAGCGAGTTCTTCAGAGACCCCCCCATCATCCTAGCATTTCCATCTGTCCACCACTTCCCAAAATATACTCATTCATCAGTCATTTGTCAAGTGCACATTATGAGCACAGTGTGGGCCCCACACCAGGTGCCAGGAATACACAAAATTACTACAATGTAATTTCTGCCCCCAAAGAGTCCTGGGAAGGAGACAAAAGTACAATTAGGACGATCGTTACAATTTGGGGGTGAGGTTGTCTTGAGTCCCTTCTGCTGATGAATGCACGAAGAACATGGGGTATCCCTGTCAACTGAGGGATTGGGTTCAAGGGTTAGGGCGTTCAGGCAAGCTTCACCTTTTGAAAAGAGACGTATATGATGAGTACTTTTCATTCCCCACAGCAAAAACTATTTGTCAGGACTCCCTTCCCCTTCTTCTGGACCACAGGAAACGGGAACTCCAGGGCCGACAGGAATGTTACCGGTGAGGATGGCCTAATTTGACTTCTTCCCCCACCTTTATGCTGACCTCAGCCTCAATCAGACTGTCACTAAATCTGACCTCAGATCCAACCTTGGGGGCTCGGCTCCGATCAGGACCCTTATGTAACCCTAACTTCCATCTGAGGTTGACCCCAAGTCTAGATCCAGAACGCGAGTACCGACAATTGTCCCAAGAGCATCAGTGTATCCACACTCACCCCCTCCCCCAGCTGCCCTTGATGGTTTTTTTTACCCTAAGTTTGACTAGCCACCCCTGACCTCTCTCCCTCCGGAAGCTGGAAAGTTTACGCCCCCGGCTTCCCTGGCATGATAGACGTCAGCAGCTTTGAGGAGATGGAGACAGACAAGAAGTTTGCCTTGACCAAGATGTTGCCTCGGGCAGACCCAGGGGACAGGTGAGGGGGGTGACCCCGAGGGTCTGGCAGGGAGGTGGCTTCAGGTTGGGTGGGAGGCCAGAGGCAGGGGAGGATCCAGGGAAGGAATGAAGGGGAGTGGGCTTTAAGTCTGTCTGACCGGTGTCTGTCTTTCTGCCTCCCCCGCTGCCCTCCACAGCAGTGGGAATCGGTACCTGCCTGGCTTCACCATGAAGATTGACTTCCCGTCCCTGATGCACATGGAACCCAACATTCGCTACTCAGCCACCAAGACGGCCTCCCTGCTCTTCAACGCCATCCCTGCGTAAGGCCACTGCCCTCCCCGCACTCCTGTCACTCTCCCATCTGCCCCCACCCTGCCAGGCATATCCACACCTCTGTTCCCGGTCTCCCCCTCTCTGTCCCCTGTCTCCCCCTGTCTGTCCCCGGTCTCCCCCTCTCTGGCCCCAGTCTCCCCCTTCTCTCTCCATTCTCTGTCTGCCCATCATCTCCTCTTGCTCCTTTGCCATCCCTTTTCTTTCCAGTTCTCAAATCTATGCAATGAACCGAGCACCTTCTCGGTGTAGAGTTTGGTGCTGTCTTGAGTAAGACAAGGAGGCCTGGCCCTAAAGCTTTAAGGAAGTGAAGTCAGACCAGCTCATGTTCAGATTCCAGAACCAACACCTTCCAATTGTGTGACCTTGATCTTCACATAGTCTCTAAACAGTTTCCTCATTTGTAAAATGACAGTAAAACCCATGCCTACATCATAGGTCTGGGGGAGAGGAAGCGAGATGACACCCAGTGCAAAACAATCTCTCAGTGGATGTGACCGCGTGTTAGGATGTCGTCTTCCACCATGAGGAGCTCAGTGTCCCTAAGGAGAGGTGTGGCATAGTTAATTAGGAACCGAGGGGCCATTAGCAGCTCGAGTCCACAGCTGAGGCTCTGAGTGTGACTGATGGAGGGGGTCCTGTCGACCCTCATGACCAGAGTCAGCCAGGGTGAGCAGGGGCCAGCAGGTGGCTCCCAGGAAGGCAGGTGGGACTGAAGCAGGCTTTGGGCCATGGAGAGGAGAGGTGAGCAGAGAGGGGGTGGGTCCTGGGCAAAGCCAGGTTCGTTTGGGGAGGACGGAGAGGCTCAGCTGGCCATCTCTGCAGGGACTGCATTAGAAGGCACAGAGGAGGGCGCCTGGGTGGCTCAGTTGGTTAAGCGACTGCCTTCGGCTCAGGTCATGATCCTGGAGTCCTGGGATCGAGTCCCATATCGGCTCCCTGCTCAGCAGGGGGTCTGCTTCTCCCTCTGCCCTCTTCCCTCTCGTGCTCTCTGTCTCTCATTCTCTCTCTCTCAAATAAATAAATAAAATCTTTAAAAAAAAAAAAAAAAAAAAAGAAGGCACAGAGGAGTCCGGGCCAAGGGGCTGGATTCTCATCCTTGGGGCTTCTGCGCCCAGATGAATCTTTGGGAGAAGGGCTAGTGGGAGAGGGCCAGAGGTGGGGTGAGCGGGGAGCTGGGGAGTGTCCTGGCTGGAGTGCAAGGTGGTCGCAGGTGGCTTGGGCCTCAGGGCAAGGATCTGTGAGAGGCCCTGGCAGGGCTGAGGGACCAGGGTCGCCTGAGCTGGTCCCCAGATGGGCGTGTGGGTCTAAACAAAGGAAGGCCCGGAAGACCCCTAGGACAGGGCTCGATCCCAGGACCCCCAGATCATGACCTGAGCCGAAGGCAGAGGCTTCATCAACTGAGCCTCCCAGGTGCCCCTCCTTGCTCTCTGCTTTAACACAGAGCTCCCGCCCAGTGTTTCGCCTCTTTGGGGACTTACGGGGCAGGTACCCGGCAAATGCTGTGGACCGAGGGGCGGGCAGCTCAGGCGACACTCAGGAAGTTGTCCCCGGGCTTGTGAGGTCATGGTGCCCACACCCTTTGGGGCACCTGAGCACGCTTGCACAGCCTCCCTCACCCACCACTTGCCACAAACCCACCTGGTAGGCGTTGCGGTCCCTTCCATTTAACTTGGTGCAGGCAGTGAGTGGTTATTATGAATCGGTATGTCCAGGCATCCAGGACATACCCTAAGGGGCCCATAGTGTCGTGTGTAATAAAGGGTGTCAGGAGGACACTGGATTTACCGTGTAACGCAGGGAGGGAGGAGCCTTTTGTGGAAGATACACAGCAGGTGTGTGTTTGCGGGGTGTCAGGCCGTGCCCCCTGGTGGACTGTGTGTCTTAGGTAGGTTTGATAGTAGGTGGAGATGTCGGATGCAGCTCTCCATGAGACGCACAGCTTCAGAAACTTCAAACAGTACAGACATCCACAAAGTGAAAAGTGCACGGTGCCCCCAGGCTGCCGCCCCCCCCCCCTTTTACCAGTCTGATGTACAAAGTACACCTCCATTACGTGTGGTGAGAAGGCTGTGGTTGGTCGGGACGGGCTGGTGGCAGACGTCCCAGCCAGACAGGGGCCGGCGAAGGTCCGTGATTAGATGGAAGCTTGGAGAAAGGCCAAGGCACCAGTGGAGATTGGCTGTGTGCAGCAGTGGGCGCGCCCATATGGAGTCACCCTTACAGAGCTGCAGCTGGTCACTAGACTTTTCTAACGGGCACACTGTCAGGCCCCTCTGCTCTGGACGTTGACCTGGTCAGGTCCCTCCAGGCCTCTAGGCTGGGGGCACAGTGCCCCGGGGCAGCCCCAGGCCCCAGCCTCGCTTCCCCTCCCCCTCAGGTCCTTGGGCATGAAGCTCCGCGGGCTGCTGGACCGCAAGGGCTCCTGGAAGAAGCTGGACGACATCCGGAATATCTTCTGGTGCCACAAGACGGTGATTTCAGGTGCGCAGAGCCAGGCGGATGTCTGTCCCCCACCCTACTCCGCGCCCTGAACCCTCCGCCCCATCCTGGCAAGAGGCCCTTTTTCAGCCCTCTCAGGGAGACCGTGGGACCCCCGAGAGAGGGGCTCCTGGTTTCATGGGTGGCCACCGCACGGATTCCCCTTAGGAGCTCTCGCCACCTCCCCTTCCTCTGGGAGGGGACAGGGATAGGGGAGTGAGGGGAGTGGGGACAGAGAGATACCCTGCTTGCCTGGGAGACCGTCAGGGCTGGATCTCGGGAAGCCCCCTCTCTTGCCCCCTAGAGTACGTTATGGAGCACTGGTGCGAGGACCCCTTCTTCGGGTACCAGTACCTGAACGGTGTCAATCCCGTCATGCTCCACTGCCTCTCCAGCTTGCCCAGCAAGCTGCCCATCACCAATGACATGGTGGCCCCTTTGCTGGGACCCAACACCTGCCTGCAGACGGAACTAGAGGTGGGTGAGGGGCCATTATGGACAAGGGATGGGCGTGGAGGGCAGGGATGGGACGGCTGGGGCTGGGCATGGCTGGAAGCCTGAGGTGAGGCTTGGTGGATGGTAGGAGGGAGCAGGACAGCATGGAAGAGAAGGTCCTGCCCGTGTTCTGGGGCCTCCAAGATCCCCAGTGCTGAGGCCCAAAGAAAGCGATTTTAGGACAGGTGGAAGGCAGTGCCGCCGCATGCAAGGGGGACAGTCACGGAGACTAGGAGCTCCGAGGGCGTGGGAGAAGATGGTGATCAGTCTCTCTGGGGCAGCCGAGCCCTCAGGCATCCTCCAGAAGGCTGGAGATGGGGCGGTCAGTTCTCAGTGTGTGGTCATTTTCCTGTTGTTGAATATACTGACAGGGCCACTGAGTTGAGAGAGCAGGAAGGGCCAGGTATGGGGGCGCCGGGGAGAGGATGCCAGCTTATCCAGGTGGGAGGTGGCGCACCAGGGACTCAGCTGGGCCTCATTCCGGACATTCTGGGGAGGGTGGGGTACCTCACTCTGGCCGGGAGTGCAGGCACCAAGCATTACTGAGGCCCCGGCTGCGGGGGGAGTGGGCGGGGAACAGAGAGGGCAGCGCAGCGCGGGTCGGAGGGCGCTGTGAGCCTGTGTGCCTTCCGCAGAGGGGCAACATCTTCCTAGCCGACTACTGGATCCTGGCGGAGGCCCCGGTCCATTGCCTCAACGACCGCCCCCAGTACGTGGCCGCCCCGCTCTGCCTGCTGTGGCTCAACCCGCAGGGGGCGCTGGTGCCCCTGGCCATCCAGGTGAGACCTGGGGCGGGATTCCGGGGGCGGCACACTAGCAGTTTTGAGACTCACCCCCTTCTTATTCTTGGGCGCAGCTCAGCCAGACCCCCGGGCCGGACAGCCCCATCTTTCTGCCCACTGACTCTTACTGGGACTGGCTGCTGGCCAAGACGTGGGTGCGCAACTCCGAGTTCCTGGTGCACGAGAACAACACACACTTTCTGTGCACGCATTTGCTGTGCGAGGCCTTCGCCATGGCCACGCTGCGTCAGCTGCCGCTCTGCCATCCTATCTACAAGGTCTGTGTGGCCCCCGGGCGGGCGCCAGAGGTGGGGGGGGGGGCAGCTCGGCCTGCTCCCCTGACCCTCGGCTCCTGGGCCCTCATCCCGCCCGCAGCTCCTGCTCCCGCACACTCGCTACACGCTGCAGGTGAACACCATCGCGCGGGCCACGCTGCTCAACCCCGAGGGCCTTGTGGACAAGGTGCGGCCTCAGGCCCCCGCCCGCCCCCTCGCTGAAGCCCCGCCCCCAAGCCTCTTCAGCCTCCAATCCCGCTTCACCGTCCCAGCCAGACCCATTCCCTCAAGCCCCGCCTCTCCCTACCGATTCCCCTACTTGCCCCGCCCACAAGCCCGGGCCCCGCCCCCTCGGGCCCGGCCTCCGAAGTCTCCCGCAGGCGGGCAGGGCAGCCCCCCTAGATCGCATCCCCTGGCCGACCCTGCGCCGGCGTCACTGCTTTCTTTCAGTTACCAAATACCTAGGGAGTTCCTCCCAGGCACGTAGTAGGGCCGCAACCTCTGCAGCCCGCGTCAGTCCCTGCGGGGGTTTGACCCGTGGTCTTGGACTCCTTGATTAACTGGAACATCCCCGCGGCTGAGTCACTGGCCTCGTCCCGTCCCCAAGCCGAGCTGTGTTGTGTTCTCAGGTCACCTCGGTCGGGAGGCAAGGCCTCCTCTACCTCATGAGCACCGCTCTGGCCCACTTCACCTACACCGATTTCTGCCTTCCGGACAGCGTGCGGGCCCGCGGCGTCCTGGCCATCCCCAACTACCATTACCGGGACGACGGCCTGAAGATCTGGGCGGCCATTGAGAGGTGCGGGGTGCGGGGTGCGGGCCCAGGACCCTGCAACCAGTCTGGCCCCAGCAGGGCCTCCTGGCCCAGGGTCAGTGTGGACCCCTGTTCTCATGCAGGCTGGGGAGCTTGGGGCTGGGGGTCGCAGGTGCTTCAGGCCCTACCAGGGAGCACCCCCAGGGTGAGAGTTAAGATTCGGTCCTCAATGAAATGGCAGGTAGCTGCAGGCTGGGGAGGGGCTGGGCTGTACGCAGGGGAGGAAGGAGAGGACAGGGTGTCCAGAGGAATGGGGGGGGTGGCAGGTGCCACAGTGAGGTGTGGGCTAGGGCCCCCAGGCTCTCCTCAGTGCACTCCCCACCCCCAGACCCCTGGGTGGGAAGGAGGCTCAGAGCACCCATGACTCAGGAGTGGCCAAACCTGGGCCCTCGGGTTCCCTCTGGATCTGGAGGTTCCCACTGGACCGTGGTGGGCTCTCGGTGGACACTGGCTGTCTGGCTTTCCCCAGCCTGAGTGGCACTGGGCCTTGGATTTTTGGCCAGGCCCGAGCCCCAGGTCACCCCCGTGGCACGAGCATCTCTTTCCTGCAGCTTTGTCTCCGAAATCGTGGGCTACTATTATCCCAGCGATGCATCTGTGCAGCAGGACTCGGAGCTGCAGGCTTGGGTCGGCGAGATTTTTGCTTGGGCGTTCCTGGGCCGGGAAAGCTCAGGTATCCCATCCCCCAACCACAAGCTCCCAATGCCCTGGTGTTCCCTCTGGCCTCACCTGTTCCTTGGTTCTTGTTTATGGACAAGCCTTTGAGGTACATCCTATTATTAGCCCTGCTGAACAGATGAGGAACAGGCACAGAGAAAGCTTTGCAGGTAGTGGCCAGAGGCGGGATCCAGAGCCGGCTCTCACGGTCTCCAGAGTCCTTGCCTGCAGGCACTACACTGTGACCCTCTGGTTCTTCCTCGACTTTTACTCGAGCCTGTCCATCCACCGCTGCTTGCTGAGCTCTGTGGGTGTGTCCCATCGTGTGGTAGGAGCATCTCCAGCCTCAAAGGTTGAGGGTTCTGGAACCTTCTCTCATACTTCTTCGTGCTTGTCCCACCAGGTGGCCCCTCTAGCCACCAACCTCTCTCATTTCTTTTGGCCTCATGGAGAGACGTGGTCCTGCTGCCGCCTGGTTCTTCCTTATTAATACCTGTCCCCCCTTCTGACACTGCCCGAGAGGATTTTGAGACCCATGGACCCCAGTGGCCCCCTCTTCCTCCTCCTTTGCTTAACTTCAGCAGACCACCCTCCCTTCCTTAAAGTCTTCCCTTAGCCCCAGGGAGGAAACATCCTCTGAGCCTCCCACTTCCTCCCGGGCCTCTGCCATGTCCCTGTCCCAGCCGTTGGCTTGTCCTGCCTGGGTCCCTGTCTCCTCTCTACCCTCCCGTGATGGACTGATCCTTTCTCCCGTTTCTTCTCTGCAGCTGATTCCAGACTTGGAAATGCCCCTGACCCCCATTCCCTGAAGAACTTTCCATTTTCGCTGCTGTCTCACTGTCACCCTTGAGACCAGCACACAAAAACTACCAGCTACAGGTTCTGAGACTTTTTTTTTCCCTTTAGACAACAAATTTTAAACATACAGAAAAGTAGAGAGTATAACGTAATGCACACCCATTCACCCACTGCCCAGAATCCACAAGCATTCATTTGATTAATCTGTTGCTTTTATTTATTGCTGAAGTCTTTTAAATTACATCTATTTCATATTTTACTCCCACTCAATATGCAACTCAAAAAAAAACCCCATTTTTCTACACAATCACAATACTGTCATCACGCTTGACAAAATTGACAATAAACTCCAATATGGCGCATGTAGAGGGAGAAGCAGACTCCCCGCTGAGCAGGGCGCCTGATGTGGGGCTCGATCCCAGGACCCCGGGATCATTACTTGACCTGAAGGGCTCGATCCCAGGACGCCAGGATCATTACCTGAGCTGAAGGCAGATGCTTCACCGACTGAGCCACCCAGGAGCCCCTCTTTTGGATCTTTAAAGGATGACCAGTCCCCTGCTTTGCAAGCCCACTGTTAATCCTGGGCTGACCTGATCCTGACTGCTTCCTCCCCCAAGGGCAGTTTTTTTTTTTCCTCTTTGGGGTTGTTTCTTATTTAAGACCTGGGGCGGCAGGGGGTCTAATTACTGTTGGCTGATTCTCCTATCTCACTTTTTTCAAACTGTCTCTGACTCAGTACATCAGAGCAATCTTCAGACGGACAACCATCTCTGACACTGCACACTTATCGCAGATTCCTGGTTTAAGACAAGGCACACTCATTCATTAACTTCAGTCAGTGTGACTTTTGCTTCCATATTTCACGGGGAACAAATTAACAATGGGAACTAAGAAAAATCCCCACAGAGGGCCTGACTTCTTTTGCCTTTTAATCTCGGCCCTTCCAGGTTAGACTATCTACCCCGAAGGGAACATCCCAGAAAATTCCCACAGGCTCCCAAGTCAGACGCCCGGTCCTTCCTCCAACCCTCTGCATCCTCACTGCAAACTCTGAAGCTGTCTTTGGCTCCCACTCTGTCTTCCTGTTTCCCTATATCCAGCTGGGTGGCCAATTCCTCTTGTCGCCATCATGTCCCACTGTCACCACCCAGTCCCGGTCCTCATACTGTGGCAGCTTCTTCTCTACCGGCCTCACCGTTCCCAGCTTCTTGCTGCCTGCCCGTCAGGTTGTGGGACCACCACCCTGATAATCCTCCGGAATTGTGCCCAGAAACCCTGTGGCCTCGCACATGCTTTGGCCTCACCTCCAATAAGTACCCTCCCTGCCCCTTTGCCTTGCTGATGCCTCATTCCTTCCCGATCTGCCTTCTTACCTTCTTAGTCCAGTCAACCAATAATTACCGGGCTCTTAATATTAAGTATTGTTCCAGCGGCCGGGGTTTAGCAATGAACATGACGGATGAAACTCCTGGCCTTCACGGAGCTTCCCATTGTAGCGGGGAGATTCGGAGAATCACCAGACAAATATGTCAGGGGGTGGGCTAGGGGAGCTCAGGAAAAGGAAACAGCACGTTGAGGTAGGGGGGTTATTTCATCTTGGCTGTCCGGGAAGGCCTCTCGGAGGAGGTGACATTTGAGTAGAGAACTAGTTCTGCGGATGACTGGTTTTAGCAAGGGGGTGATGTGATCGGATTTATGATTCTAAAGTCTCAGCAGCTCTGGCCTGCAGGGGCAAGGGTGGAAGCAGGTGGGTTCATACAGGAAGTATTTGCCGATATGCGCGGCACGAGATAAAAAGAGGAAAGAGCGCACAGACTGTGGTCTGAGCGACTGGATAAAGTGACCAGAATGGGACCACCGTAGGAGGGACAGATCTGGGGAGTGAGTGGGGGAGGGGGCCAAGCATCAGGGTTTGCAGGGGTGACGTCTGAGAGGCCGTGTAGACACCCACCTTGGAGTGTCAGGTGGCAGCCACAGAGTTATGCCCTCGGCTGCATCTAGAATTCAGGGGCCAGGTGGAGTGGGAGGTGTGAATTTGGGAGTCATCGGCCGGTGGGAAGAGGTTAAATCCATCGATTTGGACGAGAGCAATGATGTACAGAGAGGGGAGGACCCAGGGCTGAGCCTGAAAATGCCTTCTTCCTCTGTCATCTTTCTCCCATTCAGAGCTCACCCACCCTTGCCTTCCTGCAGGGAAGTCTCCCCTAAGCGCCTCAGCCCCAGTGTCTGTCTCTGCGCTGCCTGTGCTCTCCTCAGAGAGCCAAGCCCTGGTCTTGGAGCCCCCTTTTGCTTCCATCACTGCGAACTTATGAGTAACACACTCTGGTCACCTGCCTTTGTCACTAAGCCCAGCTGTGGACGATCCGCCACTGAGTGCTTGGACAAATCTTGGTGAACTGGGTAGAATTAAATTATTAAGGGCTGGGGCGCCTGGGTGGCTCAGTGTGTTGGGCATCCGGATCTTGATTTTGGCTCGGGTCCTGATCTCGGTGTTCCTGGGATTGAGCCCCGCGTCAGGCTCTGTGCTGGGCCGGAAGATTCTCTCTCTCCCTCTCCCTCCCTCTCTACCCCTACCCCCATTCTCATTCTCTCAAATAAATAAATAAATCTTTAAAAAAAAATCATTAAGTGCTATCAGGGGTTGCAGATAGAAGTGGGGAGAAGATCCAACTTGGCTGACAACTTGAACTTGGGTCCTCTCTAGTGAGCTCTGCTGGCTGGGCATTTTCTGGTCTGATCCCAGTGGCCAGCTCCTATCCCGACCCCCTTCAGAGACCGCAAACCTTGGTGATGACCGTCCCTAACCTCAGCCCAGCCCTAATCTTAGTGAAAAGACAGTGGTGGCCAAATGCTCAGCCCTCTCATCCTCACTCTCCCCTTGCGGTGAGCCCCAGCCCTGAGCTGCCCCCAGGAATCCGGTCCTCTCCCTCCACACCCTTTTCCCTTCCTCCCACACCCAGGCTTCCCACGCCGGCTGTGCGCTCCAGGAGAGCTGGTGAAGTTCCTCACTGCAATCATCTTCAACTGCTCCGCCCAGCACGCCGCTGTCAACAGTGGGCAGGTGAGGTGGCAGGGGACAGGCCTGGGGGCACTGGGCTATGCAAGGTTGGGCTCAGCACTGGACGTGAAGCCAGAGTTGGGGTTGAGAGCATGGGTGGGTCAGAGTAGAGGTGGGTTTACGTTTGGGGCTGAGGCTGGGTGGTGACTGGGTGGAGTGAAGGAGTGAAGGGCCAGTGTTGGATGAAGACTGGGGTGGAGCGGGGTTCAGGATTGTAATGGTGACTCCAGCTAGTGTTTTGTAGGGAGTAAAACTTATAGGGCCTGTCATGGTGAGGACCCAGCCAAGGGGAGTATCAGGCTGTGCTGAGTGCCATGCCAGCCCTTTGACTAGGGCCCTCTTTGGGTTCTTCTCCTTCCTTGGTGATTCACTCCACCTAGTCCTGGAACACTGGGTGGGGAATGACAAGGGGTGAGCCTCCCACCCCACTTCTGGGACTTTCTACCCTATACTCCTCCCTCTCTTCTCTTTCCACCATCCCTTCATTTCTCAACTGCAAGTACTGGGATGGTAGGGGCAGGATCAGGGATGATGAAGGAGCTGGTTCTCCCACTCTGGCCAGCTGACTCAACTGGGGTGGGGTCTCTACAGCATGACTTTGGGGCCTGGATGCCCAATACCCCGTCATCCATGAGGCAGCCCCCACCCCAGACCAAGGGGACCGCCACCCTGAAGAGTTACCTAGACACCCTCCCAGAAGTGAATATCACCTGTAACAACCTTCTCCTCTTCTGGTTGGTCAGCCAGGAGCCCAAAGACCAGGTGTGTATGGGGTGTAGGGTGGGGTGGGGGTGGGGGTTTCCAGGGCCTAGGCAGTGGCAGTGGTGGTAGGTGTTCCAAGGGGACTTGGGGACTGAGCGCTGCCATTTATGCCCACTGCTGAGTTTGTCTTGGGTTCCTCAGTTTCTTTAGGAATTGATAATTGATCCCCAAAGACATACATGGAAGCAAATACCAGTTTAGTGGCTGGGGCAAAATGTCTATCAAATTCACCAGTTTACCAATCCACCCATTCATCCATCCACCCACCCATCCACCCATCTGTCCATCCATCCATCCATCCATCCATCCATCCATCCATCCATTCATCCATCCACCCACCCATCCACCCATCTGTCCATCCATCCATCCATCCATCCATCCATCCACCCACCCATCCACCCATCCGTCCATCCATCCATCCACTTATTCATCCATCAACCATTCATCCATTAACTGCTCATCCATTCATCTAAACATTCAACACACATTATTTTGGATAGTTCCCACATGTCAAGATGGCACTGGGCACATAAAGCTGAATGAGACCTTCCTGCCTTCAGGAATCCTATGGTCTAGTTGAGGAGACACACAGGGACATGAAAAAGCCCATCACAGTGTTGTAGGAATCATTTACGTACAAACACATACTTCATGAGCATTTGCAATGTGCCAGACATTGGGAGGCAGATATGAACCCTATCCTCATGAGCTTAGTCTCGTAATAGAGGTGAGAATGGGGACTTGTGGAACCGGACCGAGTCTGGGTGAACCCAGGAAGGCTTCTTGGAGGAAGTGACATCAAAGCTGAAACCTGTAGGACAAGTAGGAGCTCGGCAGACAAAGGAAGAGCAGGGTTAGTTTCTAGACAAGAAGAAGGACACAACCAAGTGAAACAAAGTGAAGATGAGTCCGTTGGTGTGTTGGTAGGATTGTAAATGTTTCAGTGAGGGCACAGTGTTCATTCAGAGGAGGATGGGGAGCCACTGAAGAGCTTTAAGCCCCAGAGTGACACGGCTGAATTTGTGTTTTAGCAAGGGCACGTGGATGGTTGGGAGGGGCAATTCTAGGCAGCAACAGGCGAGGAGGCTGTCAGGTCGGCTTGGCCAGGGGAACAGCCCCTTAATCCCTGATTACCAATATTTTCATTCATATGTGGGGTCATCAATCCCACCTCTGCCCTCCTGGTCTTGTTCACAAGCCCTCTGACATCACAGGAATGTCCTCATTTCTCATGCTTGACTCTGTTTGGTGCAGGTGCATGTTATCTTCCTAACAAGTTTTAATTACCATCTCAAGGCCTGGGAATGCCAGGAACTCATCCCTGGATCCTGCTCCTTTCTGGTCCCATTTCCCAAGGACTTGGAGATGTTATTATTATTATTTTTTCATTATAAAGGAAAACCCTCTGGGGTTCTTTTTGTCTACTCACAGAATACTCTATTACTATTCCCAGTACTCTCATTCAATACTTCTAGCCACTGAATGTGTGTGGGACGAGTGGGGTGTCAGATAATTTAACTCAGTTCTGACACTCTCCTTGCAGAAAGTGGCAGGTCCTACGGGTTCAGACTCAGTCCCAAAAGACTGCCATGCCCCCCCGATGCCAACCTCAAGCCCAGGTTGTCACCTGGGCTTCTGACCCACCAGCTAAAAATCAGAGGTTTCTACAACACCCACCCCCCACCCCCCCACCCCCGCCACCCCAGGCTTGGTCATTTGCTGAACTGAACTCAGGGAAAACAGTTTACTTATTAGATTACTGGTTTATTTATTATAAAAGGACATAGCTCAGAAACAGCCAGAGATGCGCTAGGCAAGGTGTCTGGGAGGGGCTGCAGGGCTGACTTTCTCTCTGGCTGCCCTGCTCTCCCCATACCTCCACATGTTCACCAGCCTGGAAGCTCTCCAAACCCCTGCTGCTAGGGTTTTTCTGTCTCATTATTACCTAAGTGTGATTAATTGAATCATTGGCCACTGAGGATTAAGTCAACCTCCAGCCCCTCTCTCTTCCCCAGAGATTCGGGGCTGGAACTGCAAGTTCCAACCCTCTAATCACGTGGTTGGCTCTCCTGGCAACCACCCCTTAGGAGCTTTCCAGAAGTCACCGCATGAACTGTAAACTCAGGTGTGGTTGAAAGGGCCTTATGATAACAAGACACCTTTAACACTCTAACGCTTACAAAATTATAAGGGTTTCAGGAGCTCTGTGCCAGGAAAGGGAGGAAGCCCAAATGTATATTCCTTACGTAAATCGCAATATCACAGTGGTGAGGGATGATAGGCAAGAGGATGAAGGTGGAGGGCTCCCTCCTAGAAGCCAGTGGTGGGGTCTACCTTAGAAAATTATTAACAACAGTAGCTATAGCTTCTTGGGGATCTATCATGTCTCAGTCATTAAATCAGATACCTTATGTATGCTATTTTAAAATACAAAGTAGGTAGGGATCTTTATTTAAAATGCTTAATACAGTGCCTGGCATATAAGTGTTCAAGAGATGGTAGTTCCATTTTTTTTTTAAGATTTAAAAAAAAAATTTTAAGTAATCTCTACCCCCCACGTGGGGCTCAAACTCACAACCCCGAGATCAAGAGTCACACGTTCCACCAATGGAACTGGCCAGGCACCCCAAATGGTAGTTGCATTTTACAGGAGAGAAAACTAAAGCAAGTTGGTTCAGAGACACTAAGCAAGTTGCCCAAGGTCACAGAGCTAGTACGTAGGCTTTGAACCCAGCCTGTCCTGTTCCTGTGTTCTGCTTTTTGGACAGCCACACTATAGTTTTAGAAATTAGATGTCAATCTGGTAAATAAGACATAAAACTGATTCTTTGAAAAGACCAATAAAATAAAGAAACCAGAGACAATCCCAATCAAGAGAGACGAGAAAGCATCAATGTACAACATTTGGTAGGAGTGGAAAGGCAAACAGCCAATAATTGAGAAGGTTGAAGAAATTACAAGAAAGCATGACTTGCAGTTTTATGCAAACACATTTGGAAATCAAGGTGAAAGAGATGATTTTCTAGGAAAACAATAAAGAAAAATTGACACCCGAAGAGATGAAAACCACACATGAATGGAAAGGGTGTAAAAGATCTGATCCCCCTCCTTGCAAGAGATTCTACTAAACCTTCAAGGACCAAGTCATTCCTAAATCACTCAAACTGCTCGAAAGTATAGAAAAAAAGTGGACACTCCCCAAATCATGTTACTGGGAACCTCGATTCCAGCACTTGGCCAAGGTGATGCTCTTAAGAAAGGAAGTGGGTCTCCAGGAGAAAGTTCTAGTCCCAGATCCGCACTTCCCCGGTGTGACCCTGGATATGTAATCGGGCCTCTCCAAGCCTCAGTTTCCTTATCTGTGAAGTGCGAATGATAAGAACACCTGTCTTACAGGATTGTTGTGCCATCATGATAGTTCATGTCAAGTGCTTGCAACGTGCCAGCTGTAATTAAGAAAATGAAATTATAAATGTGTTCCACTTAGCTACAACAATCTTAAAAATACATCATTAGCCAATGAAGGCCAATACTGCATAGTAAGACAATAATACACTGTGCTGAGGTCTAGTTTATTCTAGGAATGAGAGGAATGAGAGGTGGGTTCACCCTGATGAAATCTAACAGTGTAATTTATTACATCAATAAAGCAACATCATATAATCATCTCAATATGTGAAAAAAGCATTTGCTAAGTGAGGACAGTCATTACTAATGAAAACTCAGTGTAAAATGAAACTCCCATACCACGTTTTATTTTTAAAGATTCTATTTATTTGTTAGAGAGAGCGCACAGAAGCAGGGGGAGTGGGAGAGGGAGAAGCAGGCTCCCCGCTGAGCAGGGAGCCCAATTCAGGGCTCGAACTCATGATCTGAGTCAGATCATGATCTGAGCCGAAACCAAGAGCTGGACATTTTAACCGACTGAGCCACCCAGGCACCCCAAGACCAAGAATTTTGAAGCAACAGGATTATTGGCAACAATTGGATCATATGCAGGTTATACTGGACAGGAGGCACAGGCTGGTTAGGAGGCTAGGCCCCCGGAACTGAGGAGCTGAGCTGCTTCTGTGGACTGATCACGGAGAGAGGGACCATCCCGTACTGCCACAGGACGGCACCCACCAGAAGCTCACTGTGATGCTTGCCGATTGTGGTTGGCCGGGCTCTAAAGCGAGCCTGTGCGTGGTGATGGTGTTGGGTGGGTTGGCGAGATGCCTTCAGAACTAGTTGTCATCTTCAGGGGTTAGATTTTGTGAAATGGTGGAGTGACAGGTGTATCCTGGGTCCTATTTGCTGGAGTGTGTTTATGTTGATTTCATAACATGTTGGGTTGATTTGTGTTATGAACGTGCTTGTACTCCTTCGGTTCACAGAGCAGCGGACCAGGCATTTAAAATGGACCTTTTTTTTTAAGATTTTTATTTATTTATTTATTTGAGACAGAGAGAATGAGAGAGAGAGAGCACATGAGAGGGGGGAGGGTCAGAGGCAGAAGCAGGCTCCCTGCCGAGCAGGGAGCCCGATGCGGGACTCGATCCAGGGACTCCAGGATCATGACCCGAGCCGAAGGCAGTCGCTTAACCAACTGAGCCACCCAGGTGCCCTAAAATGGACCTTTAAAAAGATGTTCTGGTCCAATGCATCCACTTTCAGGTGCAGAAACGGTCTCCAATCGAGAGTATCAGGCAGAGGGCTACCAGCAGAGGGGGCACTAACCTCGGGCTAACCATTCCAGCCCCCACACTCCCTGGGTTGTGGGTGTGTGCCCCCCCCCCCCCCGCCGCCCTGCTCTGGGCAGGCTCCCTGGAGTGGGGAGTGGTGGTTTGGAGGGCTCTCATTTGCAGTAACTGTGGCTGAGTCAAGCCCTTGGAGCTACCCTGACTCTGTGTTGGTCATCCCATCCTGACCGTCGTCCTGACCGCCTCCCGGTTTTCTCCCAGCGGCCCCTGGGCACCTACCCGGATGAGCACTTCACAGAGGAGGCCCCTCGGCGGAGCATCGCCGCCTTCCAGAACCGCCTGGCCCAGATTTCACGGGAGATCCGGGAGCGGAACCAGGGTCTGGAGCTGCCCTACACCTACCTGGACCCTCCCCTCATTGAGAACAGCGTCTCCATTTGACCCCCTCCTCCTACTGCCCTGGAAAAAGGCTCCAGCTCGAGGACATGAGGAGGGACGGCATGTCAGGGCCCCCTCTGTTCCCACTCAGCTGGAGCCTTCTCTGCAGCTGGGGACTTTCCCCCCCAGGGTGGCTCTAGCCTCCTACGGGTGGGCCCTGAGCGGTGGGGGACCCGATCAGCAGCATCCAGGGTGAGAAGCCACTGCCTAACATCGAACGCACAGCAGGTCCTTCAAGAGGAAGGAACCCCATCACCCCTTTCTCTACTTGGGCAGCCTCCTAATTTCCCTCTCCTGTGAAAACCTACCTCCTCCCATTGGGAACCCCACAGGGACTCTGAGCTCCCCCTTCCCATCCTCCCCTGTCCCCAAACTCTTCCTCTTACCTTGTTGCTTTGTTTCCACTTTCCTCCAAGCCTAGGACCAACCAATCTAACTTCCCTCTTTGGAAGAGCCTGGAAAATGGGCAAGAAAAGATGTGTGGCCTGGGTCTGCCCCATGGTCCCCGTTGACATCAGCATCTTTAAAGGGAGGGTTAGGATTACAGCCCAGCTTCCCTGGACCTCTAGCTGCAGGCCTCAGAGAGCTTGGGTGTGTGGGGGTACCCTCCCCAGCCCTTGTTCTGTCTCCTCCCTCCTGTTTTCCTGTCCTTGAGCCCAATGAATGCAATAAAATCCAACATATTTGGCTCCCATTTCATTTTTGGTTTGGGGTGTGCGTATGTGTGTGTTGTGTGTGTGTGCACGCGTGTGTGTAGGTGGCTGGGGTGGCAGGGGATGGGAGAAGGAGCGAGCAGTAGGGAGTCCCTGGATCATCTGCTCTGGAGACAGGGAGCCTCCCAACTCAACCCACCACCTAGCCAGGCCCCACCTTCCTGCCTTCATCCCCCACAGTGTGTCACCCATCAGGAGATGAAGGAATAGCCAGACTCAAGGGGCTGCTAGGAAAAAAGCAGGCGCTTTGCAAAGAATCCAGCTTCTGGGTGTGGGAGTTACTGGTGCTGCCCCTGGGATCCTGTTACTCTTCTGGATACAGGGAAGACTCAGTCTCCGGGCCTCTGGTGGATGCGAGGAGTCAGGCTGAGCTCTGGCCAACCAGCTCCGTGCGGAAGGGATGCGGGAGGCAGGTCCTCTCCAGGCTGGGGCAGTTAGTCGCTGGTGCGAGCCCCTCCAGAGCTCCCCCTCTCCCTGCCTCTGCTGTTCTGGAAGCCCACGTGGAGACAGCATAGCCATCAGCTCCTGTCTCGGAGGGACCAGGACGTAGCCCCCTGCTGACCTGGGCTGGACTGGAGCTGAGCGAGAAATACACTTTCCTTGGGTCCCACCACTGGGATTTTGGGATGGTTGGTCGTTGCAGGATTACCAACGCAGATAGTAATCTGGGGAGTCTGATGTTCTTCCTTGCAGCCCCAAAGCCTTTAGAAATAGAGATATGGTGCACCTGGATGGCTCAGGTGGTGAAGTGTCTGCCTTCAGCTCAGGTCATGAATCCGGGGTCCTGGGATCGGGCTCCCTGCTCAGCGGGGAGTCTGCTTCTCCCTCCTCCTCTGCCCCTCCCCCCTCAAATAAATAAATAAACCCCTCCAAAAAGAAGAAGAACAAGATCAAAGGACTGAGAACTAGCCAGAGGCACCCGTGTGTGGCCGGGACTGTGGCAGAGGCTGGACAGTTGGGCCCCTTAGGACCGGGCTTTGACTTAGAACAGCAAGACCAGGATATAGAACACACACACACATACACGCACATGCACACGCAGGCTGTCCCTCCAGACACGCCTTGGCCACCACAGAAGTTAGCATTAGAAGGCATGCCCATGCTAAAAATGGCCCCGAGCCAGAGAGGGAGGGATGGGGGTGGATCACTGGAATCAGCCAGCTTGGAGGGAGATTCCCTGCGGAGACACACCTGGCCGTGCATAGGATTCTGCTCCGGCTCTGGGCCCCTTCTGGGGACAGGACGTGGGGAAGGGGCTCGAGCCCCGTCCGATCGGGGGCTTCCTCCAGCCGGCACTCTGGACCCCTGGGTGCTTTCTGGTCTGGAAGGAGACTGGCAGAGTAGGAAGAACACCAGCCTCTTTTCCCAGCTGGTATTGAGCAAGTGCCTCAGGCTCAGTGGCCCCAATGCGTCAGATACATAGGAGGGACACGAAGACCTGGAAAGTCCCTTCCAGCGTTGACATTCTAGGATCGGCTTGCCTCAAGGCTCCCGTGTCCCTAGATGCTGTTCGCTGTTGGGGAAGCAGCTGTGAACTCTCCTGACACCACCCCTATTACCAGCGGCTCACCGGGAGACAGACAGCAAGCACGCGAACAAATAGATCCTTGGAGACGGCTGCGGGTGGGGCTGGGGGATGCAACAGGGAGGTGCGTTGGCAGGACCAGGGGTGAGGTGACTTGAGGTCTGGTGATCAGGGAAGGCCACTCCAGCTAGTTGAGACCAGGATCAGAACAAACCACTAGAAACAGCCCGGTGGGGAGGTGGGGGCTGGGGGGGGGGACGGTGTTACAGACCATGTGTTCGAGGAACAGAGAGAGGGCCAGAGCTGCTGGGATAAGGTGACCGAGGGGGTGGACGGAAGATGGTCACGCACAGTCCTGAGGTCCACAGTGCGTCCTTGGATTTGATTCTAAGGGCAACACCCAGAGCATAAGTGTTATGCTCTGGCAAGTTCTGAGCAGGAGAGTGACCCCATTTGATTTTTTTCCTGTGTCCTGGGGGGTGGGGCCACAGGGTTGCTCCCTGCCTTGCAGGGCTTGGGATGGGGTAAGCAGGGTTGCCCAGCAGTGAGGACTCAGCTTTCTGTGTGGGTGGCCATTGCGGCCAACCCAGCGAGCTCGCATCCTTCCCAGGGACCTCCCCTGCTCTCCGGTCCACCCCTGGTCCAGGAGAACCAGTTTTTCAGCCCAGTGAGCACCTACCCAGAGGCACGCATCCACGTTTGGGCCATAAGTGGGGAGCACTCCATCTTCATTCTCATGCCTAGTCCCAACCACATCCCCAGCCGTGTTTGAGTCCCCACCGTCCTCATCTCCGTCCGTTTCCTTCAGGGACCTAATTCCCACTCCAGACTCTTGCCCTGATCAAACCCAGAGCCACCATTCCTGCTTTTTGGGGGGACAAACGGATTGGCTGAGGGGAGACCTATTGATCACAGGTTATGATTTGAGGAGGCAGCTTTTGGGGGATGGAGGTAGATCCCCACCATTTGGGGGTGACACCCAAACACTTCCACACCATCAGCTTCCTGCCCTGCTCCCCCCAGTACCCCCTTTCGCTTTACCTTGCAGGCCCCCTGCCTCCTCCCCACACCCCACTATGTGATTTTACCACTGGATCAGAAGGTTCAGGAGGGGCCTCTCACCCCCACTGACCCGGACTGTGTTCCAGAGGGGCCTGGAAATGCCACTTCCCAAACCCCTGAGCTTCAATCCCCAAGCCACCCCTGCCCTGCTCTGCACCCGAGATTAGCAGCCCCCTGGGGGCACAGTCTCGAGGAAATGGGAGTGGCTACAAGGTAGGAGGCTGGGAGAGCTTGCATGGAATTTGCATCTTATGCAAATTTGCACCATCAGGCTCCTAGCATCCCCCAAGAGTCATCTGGGTGGCTGAGCGGAGTCCAGGACGGCAGGCCTGACCTGCCTAACAGCTCCTGTCCTCAGCCCAGGGCAGCACTGTGCCACGCAGATGAGAGCCCTACCAATTCCCCACAGTCATACACAGGCATGACTACCCCCAGCCTTCTCCCCCATCCTGCCCCCATCCCCCTAACCCATTCCTTTCCCCCACATCACCACCCCAGTGCCCCGTCCCCAGCCTGGCACTTACCCCAGTCTAGCTCTCCTCTCCCCTTAATCAAGCCCCATCCCTGATGCACTTCCCAGCCCTGGCCTCGTCCTCATCCGACCAGCCCACCTGACCATTAAGAATCATGTTTTGAGAGTCTCCCAGGTGCCAGGTACTGTGCCAGGAGGTGGGGAGAACCCAACCAAATGATGGACAGTCTAATCTAGTGGGGAAGATGGGCATCAAAGATGTTAGCTGCAGTGCCATGAGAACCATTAATAGTGAAATTTGGCCTTCCTTGACGAAGCCTTTATCAAGCTAAGATCAGAAGGAAGAGGAAACTTAACCAGGTCCAAGAGGTAGAGTGGGACAGCATGTGCAAAAGTCCTGTGGTTGGAAGGGGATTGACCTCACTTCCTTCATGTTTTTATTCAAAAGTCCTCCTGTCAAAGGGCACTTCCCTGACCCCTCTCTATCTAAAGTTTGCTCCTTTATACTTTATAATTTCTTTCCCTGCTTCTCTTCAGTACTTGATCACTAACATAATATTTTATTTACTTCATTAGTAGGCTGTATTGTCTGTTTCCTCCACTAGAAGGTAAGCTCTAGGAGGAAGGGCGGTGATTTGCTTTGCGACGAGACCTAGGAGACAGGCCACGGGAGGTATGTGAATGGATGAAGTCATTATCTGGAAGGTCAGAAAGAGCCACTGCCAGGCCTGAGCTGGGGTTGGACGGGATGGGGGTGACAGGAGCACATTTGGGTCTTAAAAAGGTCATCTCACTCCCTACCTCCGACCACAGCCCTATCCCTAGGCTCAGCCTGAATCACAACCTCATGCCCATTCTTCACCCAATCCAGAACCTACTGGCATCTTCTCTCCATCTTAGAATTCCAGCCCTCTTTGGACCTAACTTGGCCCCGGGCATTGTGTGACCTTCCCTCAATGGTGACAGTAGAGTGAAAACTCAGAGGTAACCTGGGCTGGAGCTTCCTGGTTGGTGGGAGCTGCTCCTGCCAGGCAGGAGCAAAGAGGGCAAGACAGAATGATTGTTTCCTTCTCTCCCACCTTCAGTAAGCTCTGTGAGTATTTCATTTCTTCTCCACATCTGTGGTGCCTAGAACAGTGCCTGAAACATATGTGCTCCACGAACATCTCCTGAAGGAAGGAGGGCAAGAAGGAACGAATGATTTGGTTCCAGACAAACCCAATTCTATTGGAGCCCAACCTTGATCCCAAACCTCTTCCTAGAGCTTCATTGTTTTTTTGGGGGGGATGGGGTGGGGTGAGGATATTGAGGGATATCATATAGTAAAATGCATCAAGTTCCTTCTGTACCACCCAGATCAAGATACAGAAGGTTCTAGCTCTCCATGCGGCTCCCCACTTGCAGGCGCTCTTCAGCCCCTCATCACGGAGCTACCCGCTCCTCTGATTTCCGTAAGAATTGCTTAGTTTCGTCTGTTCTCAAACTTTGAATCAATGGAATGATAGAGCATGTACTGTTTTCTGTCTGGCTTCTTTCATTCAATATAATCTTTGTGAGATTTGTCCACATCGCCCACCTTGTTGTTTGTGCTTTTTTTTTTTTTTTTAATTGCCGGGTAGAATTCTGTTAGGATTATACCACAAGGTACATGTCCACCCCTTGGCTTATTTCTCATGCCCCCAGCTTCACTGCAATTGTTATGTACTCTTGTATGCACCCCCGTCCCTCGGCTCGGCTCAGCTGATCCTGGTCTTGCAGGAAGCCACAGACATCCTCTCTCCCTCCCTGATCCTCTCTCCCTGGAGTCTCTCTGTGCCCTAGCACCCCGAGCTCAGCTTCAGCATCCACTACTCTTCCTCTCAAGGGCTCTGGGCCCTGGGGCAGGAGGATGGGCCAGCCTTCCTGCAGCGGCCACAGCCTGCCCCATTGCCCAGAGAGGAATGGCCCCGCAGCCGGCCAGGCAGACAGAGAGTTTGCGCTGTGCCCCATCCCCTGGCCCCCACCCACTGTTGTGGGGGGTGACCTGTTGCCCCTGGATCGGCTCAGCAAGGGTGTCCAGTGCTGCAGCCCATGGGGGCGGGCAGAAGGAAGGCACTTATTAGGCTGATAATGATCTGGGGCCCCACCCAGCCCCGTCCCCCCATTTCCCTGGGGCCTGGGCTCAGGCTGGACTGGCTCCCCCACCCTGAAGCCTCCTTCATTCAAGGCATGTTCCATCCACCCTCTCAGAAGCCAGCCCAGCACCCTGTCTGCTCTCCCTGCTGGCTACTGGAGGGCTGGCCACCCAGATTCTGGCTCACCCGCCCGACTCGCCCCGCCCCAGCCTGCCCGGCTCCCTGCCCGCCTGCCAAGGGTAGCAGCCTCTCCAGGCTCTGGGCTGCCCGTGGGCCAGACGTCCCTGCCTCACCTCTCCCTCTCGGGAGGCTGGCCCTGTCCCCGTCTCCCTGTGTCTGACTCCCCTGCCTGGCCTGGGCCCCCGTGCGGCCCCCACGGTGTCTGGACTTGAGCCCTCCCTCCTGCCTCCTCAGGAACAGCCATGGCCGCCTACAAAGTCAAGGTGGCCACGGGCACCGACCTCTTGTCGGGAACCATGGACTCCATCTCGCTAACCATTGTGGGGACCCAAGGAGAGAGCCATAAGCAGCGGCTGAACCATTTTGGGAGAGACTTTGCTACTGGGGCGGTGAGTAGGTGCATGTGTGTGGTGTGTTTGTGTGGTGTGTGTGTGTGTGAACTGTGTGAATGGTGTGTGGTGTACGTACATGTGGAGTGTGTGTATATACACATGTGTCTGTGTGGTCCATGTGGTCTCTGTGTGTGTGTGATGTGTGTGGTGTGCATGAGTCTGTGTGTGGTGTGTGAGTGTGTCTGTGTGAATGTGTGTGCTGTGTGAGTGGTGTGTGTGTGTATGTGTGTGTCCAGGGAGCATGAGGAGGGATGGAGGTGTGCAGGGGAGGGAGACAGCAGGCAGGGAGAGATGGGGCACTGTGGGGGAGCTCTGAAAGCAGTGGGGTCCAAGGGCGGCTTTGGATGCCCTCCCCGCAGACCTGGCTCCCAGTGGTCCCTGCTCTCTGGGCCATCCTGCCTCATCCCTGCTCTGTTACCTCTCACCCCTTTGTGCTCATTTCTCATCTCTCCCTGCCCTTTCTCACCTCTTCTCTCTTCCTCTCTCATCACTCACCCACATCCCTCATCTCTCAGCCTCTCCCTCATTCCTGCCCATGGCCTCTCCCTCTCCCTCATCCCTCCCCATTTCCTCTCCCTCTCCCTGATCCTTCTCCATTTCCTCTCCCTCTCCCTGATCCCTCCCTATTTCCTCTCCCCTCCCTCATCCCTCCCCATGGCCTCTCTTCCCTCACCCCTCCCCATTTCCTCTCCCCCTCCCTCATCTTTCTCCATTTCCTCTCCCTGTCCCTCATCCTTCCCCATTTCCTCTCCCCCTCCCTCATCCCTCTCCCTCCCATCCTTACTCTTCCTAAGTTAAGTTGCATCATAACTGGCTTAAAAGCACACTGGATTCTCTGTGATTTAAAACAGCATCAGACCAGTCTGTCCAGTGGGGCCTGCCTGCTCCATGATGGAAGGCGCCCTTTGCTGGTACCTCAGCCCTGATTCTGAGTCAGGTCCAGCCACCTACTGCTATGTCATCTTGTAGGTCCCTCTGTCTATATGGCCATTTCTGTATCTCCACGTCTTCATTGATAAGTAGAAGAGGGGGCTGGCAGGACCACCTCTGCCCACTCTAAGACTGCAGGAGGTCTAGGGGGGCCCTGACCCCACTTGGACCCCTTTGTAGACCAGCCCCTGGGGGGCTGCATGGCTCCCGCAGCCTCAGGTGGCCGAGGAGGGGGTCGGAGGATGGGACCTGGGGCGGGTGGCCGGGAATGGAGGCGGAGGGACCGGTGTGCTGTGACCCTGGGTGGATGGGCCCAGCAGGGGACAGCCCAGTGGGAGTGGGGGAGGAGAGCCCCGTGATCGGGTCACCCCAGCCCAGGGAGGTGAGCAGCTCCCCCATCACAGGAGCCAAGCCTGGGGGAGGGGCTGGGCCGGTGGGAGTCCTGCCACTCACCTAGCCCCGTGCCCTGCCCAGGTGGACGAGTACACTGTCCGGTGTCAGCAGGATCTGGGGGAGCTCATCATCATCCGCCTGCACAAGGAGCGCTACTCCTTCTTCCCCAAGAACTCCTGGTATTGCAACTACGTGCAGATCTGTGCGCCCGACGGCCGCATCTACCACTTCCCTGCCTATCAGTGGATGGACGGCTACGAGACCCTGGCCCTCAGGGAGGCTACAGGCAAGCTCTCAGCACCCCACCTCCGCCGCCAGGCCCCTGGCTCCCGCCCGGCTGTCGCCTGCTGGGCTGTCCCCGCAGGGACTCCTGGGCCCGCCTGCCACCCTCACACAGCCCCCTCACTCACTGGTGCTGCAGGGTCCAGCTGAGGGCTGCCCCCTGCGGGGACACAGATGGGGGCAGCTTGGATCTCAGGATCACAGGTCTTGCCCGCTAGCTCCACTCTGACAGGACGCCCCACCATCCCACCTGCTGCCCGTGGTGTTAAGAGCCCTGTGAGCTCAACAGTTGTCCGTGCTCCCTAACAGCAGGGTTTGTACCTTATCATAAGAGCACTGGGTCTCCAACGGGGCAGATTTCAGACAGATGGGATGCTCTATGCTCCCGAGGCCTCCCTGCTACTCCAACAGGACACCTTACTTCTCTAGCAGGACTCACTGCTGCTCCCAAAGGCCCCCCTTCATCCAGTTAGGCTCCATCAGAGCCCAGTAGATTGACCGGGTGTTCTCTAGTGCCTGGTCGAGGCTGCGGGCTATTTTCCTGGTCACTTGGTTGCTCCCCTGGAAGAGGGACAGGGAGCCCGCCCCTGCCACAGCCCTTGTCTGGTGGGCTTGGCTCAGCTTCCTAGTAGGGGGCTGCTACATGGGGACTGCAGGCCTGTCCTCTTTTGTCCCCTTGGCTCCCCCCCCCCCCGGGCTCTGTCGGCCTCCTTCAAGGTGCACAGGAGCGAGGGGGCTTGGAGCTACATCCGGCCGGCAGCTAACCACCCTGTTCCACCTCTCATTTCCCTGGGAGCAGGGAAACAGAGCCTGAGCTGGGGCAAGAGGCAGAGGGAGGCAGGCCTGGGGGAGGGTGGGGAGGCCAAGGGGAGAGTCCCCCTCCCGGAGATGTGGAGCATCTTCCCGCAGAGACAGGCCTGAGTGTCCGGGAAGCAGGGGAAGGGCAGGATGAGGCTGGGCGCCATGCAGGAATGGCGCTGGGTGGGGCAGCTCCCTGCAACACCAGGGCAGGAGGCTTGCATCACCCGCCCGGCCCTTGGAGGAGTCCGGCCCCCACCCAGGGGATGAAGCCAAGCTGGGTCCCCGGGGTTGCACAACTCCAGGGGGCACTGTTCACCCGGGACACAACATGAGCTGCAGCAGATGGAGGAAGGACAGGTGGCGAAGGGGGCCTCAAGGGAAGGTGACGGGGCTGTGGTGACAGGCACATGACAGCCCGGGGCTGCCCTCCAGGACGCTGGACAGAGACAGCCCTGGGTGTGGATCTCAGCTCCACCACCTACTAGATGGACATCTGGGTCTACTTCTGAATTCTAAGCCTCAGTGTTCTCCTCTGTAAAATGGGGCTAACAGCAGAGCCTACTTTATAAGGCTGACGAGAGAATCCAGGGACCTCGCCTCTAAAAGGAATTTTTAAAAGGCTCAACGACTCTTGGTGGTGGCTGGTGGTTGGGCGGTGAGTGGTCAGAAGAAGACTGCCTTGGTTCAAATCCCAGCTCATGCTTTCTCTCTGTGTAACATGGGCTGTTTTCTCCTTGTAAAATGAGCACAACGATATTGTCCCTTAGCTGAAACTTTTGGGGTCAGGGGTGTCTTGAAATTCAGATTTCAGGGGCACCTGGGTGGCGGAGTCGCTTAAGTGTCTGACTCTTGGTTTTGGCTCAGGTCATGATCTCAGGGTCCTGGGATGGAGCCCCAGGTCAGGCTCCCTGCTGAGCGGGAGTCTGCTTGAGATTCTCCCTCTCCCTCTGCCCCTCCCTCCATGCACACACTCTCTCTTTCATAAATAAATCTTTAAAAAAAAGATACTCAGATTTCATTTAGAATATGTATGTATATGTACATCTATATCTATATATTCCACTCACACGATCCATATGTTATATTATATAACCACCAGGGCACCCCCTAGTCAAATATTCTAATATTTCTGCAGCAAAAACTACAAATAGTTAAGCCAAGTGAGTTCAGTAAAGACTGTGTATAGCCTCCGGTAAATTCAGAGCAGGTTTTGTCGACCAAGGAATTTGTGCCTAACTTGTGAAAAAGACAAGGTTGATTTCTATAGTCTTCTGGGTTTTGGAATTGTGGAGACAAGATTGCAAGCCTATAATAATCACCTGCCTTGTAAGGTTGTTCCTGTGTGGATTAAGTTATTAATATAAGTAGAATGGGGGCACCTGGGTGGCTCAGTCGGTGAAGTGTCTGCCTTTGGCTCAGGGTCCTGGGATCGAGCCCCACATTGGGCTCTCTGCTCAGCGGGGAGCCTGCTTCTCCCTCTCCCTCTGTGCTCTCTCTCAAATAAATAAATAATATATATGTATTATTTATTTATTAATATATTTAATATATATTATATATTAAATATATTATAAATATATATTTAATTAATATATATTTAATATATAAATAAATATATATTTAATTAATAATATATTTACTATTTATTTATTTATTCTCATATATATATATATATATATATATATATATATATATATATGAGAAAGTGTTTAGAAAGTGCCTGGTTCCCAGTAAGCCCTACATAACTGTCCTTCATTAATGTTTTAGCGGGTGCAGAAGACGGACTTCCTCCCAGCAGCAAGCCCAGCTCCAAGGGTAGAGGGAGGGGGAAGAGGGTGGTCCCTGATCCTTCCCTCTGAGTTTTTGGGAGGACACATGCCTGCCCACCCAGGTAAGCCTACCCCATGCCATCTTTGTCTGTGGGCCCGCAAAGCCAATCTAGAGGGCAGGAGCTGAATTGTGATCCTTGAGGTGGTCAGGGGCAGACAGGGCTGGGGTCAGACCTTGAGCCTCCTCTATGGTCTCCCTGCAGGAAAGACAACAGCAGAGGACACGCTCCCCATCCTTCTGGAGCACCGACAGGAGGAGATCAGAGCCAAGCAGGACTTCTACCAGTGAGCGGAGGGTGGCAGGGGCTGTGGGAGGCCAGGGGGCGGTGATGGCTTGGCCTTCTATCCCTGGGTTGGTGCCTGGGCACCAGGGCCCACCGACTGCCTTCTCTTTGCAGCTGGAGAGTCTTCGTTCCGGGCCTGCCCAACTACGTGCATATCCCCAGTTACCACCCTCCTGTCCGGAGGAACCCCAACGGGCCTGAGTGAGGACCTGCGGCTGCCCTGGGGCCCCTCCCATGGTTGACCCCTTGGCTCTCCCCCTTCCCTGTGCCCTGGACCCGAGTGCCCGGCCCCAGCCCTGCACTCCTTCCTACAGGTGGAGCGGCTATATCCCCGGCTTCCCGATTCTCATCAACATTAAGGCCACCAAGTTCCTGAACTCAAACCTCCGCTTCTCCTTCATCAAGACGGCCTCCTTCTTCTTCCGCCTGGGGCCCATGTGAGTGTGCGCGAGCAGGGGCGTCCCTGTCGCCGCTCCATGCCGCCTCCACCGAACCCCGGGGAGCTCGCAATGGCCAGACGGGCAGAGGGGGCTGGCCTAGGGAAGCCGGGAGGTGGTCCCCAGACCCCGGGGCACAGAAGGACCTGGAGCCGTGCGGCCGGAGACCCCAGGGCCAGACCAGGGAGGGCTGCCTGTCTGAGCGCCTCCCCCTCGAACCCTGTCCACTAGGGCACTGGGCTTCAAACTCCGCGGCCTGGTGGACTGCAAGCAATCGTGGAAGAGGCTGAAGGACATCAAGAAAATCTTCCCCGCCAACAAGTCTATCATCACCGGTATGGGGGGCAACGCGAAGCGAGCCCGGGGGAGCCCGTGGTCTCCGGCGGGGCGGGTGAAGCTGCGGACGCGGGCCAGGGGCGGGACGCCCCGTCGGGGCAGCGGGATGGCAGGAGCGGGGCCAACCCCAGGCCCGAAAGGCCGACGAGGCGAGCGCGCCCTCTGGCGGCTTCGTGGAGAATGCCGCCCTGGGCGCCGCCTGCCGCTCAAGGGGAGGCTGGGGGCGCTTCTCGGGGGTCTTCCTCTGTCGCGGGCCTCAGGGGGTTCTGGCAGCGTCGTGACGCCCGCAAGGCCCCACCCAGAGTACGTGGCCGAGCACTGGACAGAGGACAGCTTCTTTGGGTATCAGTACCTGAACGGCATCAACCCAGGCCTGCTCCGCCGCTGCACTCGGATCCCCGACAAGTTCCCCGTGGCAGATGACATGGTGGCCCCGTTCCTGGGCGAGGGAACGTGTCTGCAAGCGGAGCTGGAGGTGAGGCCCCATCAGGTGGGGATCCCCGGCCTCCCAGCCTCCCTTCCTCCCTGGCATCCCCGGCTCTCCACTCCTACCTTTGCTGTCCCCAGAGTCCCACTGGCCTCTGTATACCCCACTTGGGTCCTTAGCTAACCCTGCCCCTGGGGGACCAGGGCACTCGGCACCCAAGGCATGGCTCACAGGTGCGCTGTGTTGGTGCCTACCTGCCCTCCCATTGCGGCTCCCTTCCAGAAGGGGAACATTTACCTGGCAGACTACCGCATCTTGGAGGGCATCCCCACCATTGAGCTCAACGGAAGGAAGCAGCATCACTGTGCCCCCCTCTGCCTGCTGCACCTCGGGCCGGAAGGGAACATGATGCCCATCGCCATCCAGGTGCCTGGGATGCAGGCCTGGGGCCGCTGTGTGAGCACGTTGCCGATGCGAGCGCTTATGTGTGTGTGTGTGCATGCGTGCGTGTGCACGTGGGCAGGTGCCCATTTACACGAGTGTGCGATCCCAGTGTGTGCATCTGAGAACACACGGATGCTTATGCATGTTCCTGTCTGTGTGTGTGGCCCTGTGTGTGAGCCTCGGACTGAGTCCCTGCTTGTCCCTGCATGAGCACAGCTTTGTCCTGCCCCTGTCCGCCTGTCTGCCCATGCGTGAACTTGGGTCCCTGTGGCTGTATTTGTGTGCAAGCCCCCGTGTGTAGAGTGTGCATACTCTGTGCACATGCGCAGAGGTGACCAGATGGGAATGTGTTTGGTCGCTTGAGCTTGTCTCTTTGGGTCCATTCCTTCATGTACTTGTTAAGCCGACACCCGCTGTGGGCTAGGCCTCTGCTGGAAATACTGAGCTAATCAGACTTAGCCGCTGCCTTGAGAGTGGCCTGGCAGGACAGGGACGGGAGGTGCTATGTTCCCAGAGGTCTCCACCAGTGTCATGTCCAAATTAGAAAAAGGCACCTCTCTGGGGGGGATCAGCCAAGCCCTGAGGCTCCTGGCTCATTAGTGGGACAGCATAGGCTGGATTTCAGTGACTCCCTTTGCCCCAGAGGGCTGGTATCCTTGTGCAGTGCACAACTTGTACAGCCGAATGGGGCGGCCGTGGGGTTGAAATAAGGAGGGCTTCTCAGAGGAGGCAACTTGCAGGCTGCTTCTTGAATGAATGGGAGCTGCCAGGTAGAGAGAGGGAGGGGGGAAGGGACTACAAGCAGAGGGGAGAGCAAGAGCAAATGTGAGGAGGAAGGAAGGGTCCTGGTGTGCTCAGGGGACCCAGAGGGCCTAGAGTGTACAGAGCGGTGTGTGTCCCTCCTCAGACTCTTCTCTGCCTCCTTCCTGCAAGTGGGGGCTCTTGTGTGTGTGTGTGTGTCTGTGTGTGTGTGTGTGTCTGCCCTCACCTCCTTCCTTCCCCATCCCCAGCTCAGCCAGACCCCCGGGCCCGACTGCCCCATCTTCCTGCCCAGTGACTCTGAGTGGGACTGGCTGCTGGCCAAGACGTGGGTGCGCTATGCCGAGTTCTACTGCCACGAGGCCATCTCCCACCTGCTGGAGACGCACCTCATTGCGGAGGCCTTCTGCCTGTCCATAATGAGGCAGCTGCCCATGTGCCACCCCCTCTACAAGGTATGGGCTTGGCCCCGGGTGCCCCAGAAAGGCACCTGGCTTGCTTCACTCAGGGGGACCCCCGGTAGTCTTGCGGAGGCAGCTGGGGACCCACAAGACAAGGTTTGGGGTGGGGACTTCCCAAAGCGAGAGGGTCTGATGCTGCACAAGGGGAGGGCTGGTGCTGAGGTCCTTTGGGGCTAACTGTGGTCCTCTCTCCTTGTCCTTGCTCCCTCCTGCAGCTCCTCATCCCCCACACCCGGTACACCATCCAGATCAACAGCATCGGGCGGGCCCTCCTCCTCAACGAAGGGGGGCTGTCTGCCAGGGTAACACTTGTGCCCCAATCCCAACAAGACATGTGCGGCCCTTCCGGCCTTTGCCATTAGGCTAAAAGCAGGATTTCCTGCTTGCCTTCAGATCACGAGGGGGCACGGCGGGCGGGGACTGGTGGAAGTGGGTGCTTTGCCTTTGAGGGTGCAGAGGGGTGCTGGCCCGGAGTGTGGGGGCTCATGGGGCGGGCTGGAGGAGCACGCGCTGGGCTGCGTGCGAGGCGGGCGTGATCCTCACAGGGGGGTTCCTGCCGGGACCCTGTCGGCCTCAGCGGCTGCCTCCTCCCAAACAGGGCATGTCCCTGGGCCTGGAAGGCTTTGCTGAGGTGATGGTGCGGGCTCTGTCAGAGACAACCTACGACAGCCTCTACCTCCCCAATGACTTCGTGGAGCGCGGGGTCCAGGACCTGCCGGGATATTACTACCGTGACGACTCCCTGGCAGTGTGGGACGCGCTGGAGAGGTGCGGCTGGGCCAGCAGGGGGTGGCACGCAGGCTGGACGCCCTGGGATGTGGGAGCAGGCACGGGCCGGCTTTAAGGACCCGGGCTTGGGTCTGAGGCCACCTCCGCCCCGCAGGACGTGCCTGCCCCCAGGCCCCGGGCAGCTCTGGGGAGGAAGGCCCGGGGAGGGGGGAATGGCTGCTGGGAAGGGGGAGGATCCAAACTGAGGCCTGTCCCCTGGTCAGGTATGTGACAGAGATCATCACCTACTATTACCCGTGTGACGCGGCTGTGGCGGGGGACCCGGAATTGCAGTCCTGGGTGCGGGAGATATTTAAGGAGTGCCTCCTAGGGCGTGAGAGCTCAGGTATGGGCCTGGGCGCCGGGCACCTGCGGGGACCTGGGGCTAAGGGGTGGGCCCTTCCTGCTGGTGGCGGAGCATGTCTTGCTGGGTGCTGAGGGAGCCAAATCTCAGAGAGGTTGGGGAAGGAAACGGGGCTGCCCATTGGTCCCTATGTGAGCTCAGGGGCCGTGGGGCAGGGCCATCTCTGTGGAGATCTGGGGGGCTCCCAGACCTCCCTGGAAATAAGCCATCATGGGCTGAGAAATGGGGCGTGAGGTCAAACAGGTAGAGCGTGCTGGAGGCCAGGGAGCTGGTAGGCTCCAGGAGGGCAGCGGAGCATCCTGAGGTCAAGCCGCTTGGGCACCACTCAGCAAATATTTAATGAGCATCTATAATGTGACAAACGCTGAGCTGGGTACTGAGAGGCAAAGGGAGTGAGACAGGAGAAGGTGTCTGCCCTCAAGTCTCAGGGGTGGTCCACTCAGTAGACGGACAGTCATGCTATCTTAGGACTGCTACAGTCTGGGGTGGGCGTGGGTGGGGCAGGGGTGCATAGAAGTCCTGGGGAAGCACCTAACCCAGCTGGAGGAGGGTACTGGGTGGAGAGTGGGGGGTAGCAGCATGCTAAGATCTAGCTGAGATCTAACATCTGGGCTAACATCTGGCTACGGGACCTGTAGGATGGGGAGGTTAGCCGGGAGGTGTTAGAGGTGGGGTGGAAGAGCTCTGGGTGGGAAGCCAGAGCCGACAGAGGGAGCTCCGGGAGCTGCTCAGAGGTCCCTGCATCTGAGCTGAGGCTGGGATCTGGCCGGGCTCCCTGTGGGGCTAAGCTAAGGCTGAAGCCATGAGCAGGGCCGGAGGCAGGCCTGGTGAAGGAGGTGAGATTACCCTGACCACCAGAGGGCGCCGTCGACGGGTCTGCAAGGAGATCGGATTGTACATAAGACTGTCAGGCTGCCGGGAGTCAGCAGACAGTTCTGGAAGGTCCTGCGGTGTCCAGGAGCCGGGTGACATGGGCCTGGCTAGGGTGGCAGTTGTGGGAAGCAAGAGAATTCCCGAGCTGGCTGGGAGACAGAAATGACAGGACTTGGTGACTGGTTGGGGTTTGGTTGTGGGTTTAGAGAGAAGGGCGGAGCAAGACTCCTGGGTTTGGGGTTTTGGAACCTGGGTGGACGGTGTGTGTCATGCTGTGAGCTGGGGGCCTGGAAGGAGGAGTGGTTTGGGGAGGAAGATAACGGGTCTGGTTCAAATGTGTTAGGCTTCTGGAACCCGGGGACAATGGGAAGGAGAAGCGAGCAGCTTGGTTAAGTATGAGACCAAGAGCCAGGCTACTGAGAAATCCATCTGGTGTGAGTGCAGAGGCTCAAAAGAGTGTGTGTGTGTGTGTGTGTGCATGTGCGCGCGTGTGCACGCATGTGTGGTGGGGGGGTAGGTATGGATGAGGGACTGTGCTGACTCAGGGCAGGAAAGCTGGGATTCCTCCAAAGCCTGGTCCCCACTGAGTCCCGGGACCAGAGCGGCCCCCCTAAGGGAGCTGGAATAAAGATCTGAGGGCCCCACCTCAGGCAGGTGCCTGGAGCAGCCCTGGAGGACCTGGCCAAGGCCATTTGGGTTTGCCTCCCAAGGCTTGTGGTCTGGATGGGGAGGGGGGTGGGGGGTGGGGCTGGGGGTTGTGGTCACAGGAGGGCCAAGCAGGTGGAATGAGCACATGACCCCCTGAAGTGGCAGCTAGGAGTGTTGGTGGGACACGGCGGGGGGGGCAGGGGGGAGGATGCCTGGGCTTGGGGTGCTGGGCCCTCTGCCAGCCTTCCAGGACCAGGGCAGGACTGACGCTGCCGGGCCTTTCCCTGCCCCCAGGCTTTCCTCAGTGCTTGCGAACAGTGCCTGAGCTGATCCGATATGTCACCATCGTCATCTACACCTGCTCGGCCAAGCACGCGGCTGTCAACACAGGGCAGGTACCTGTGCTCACCAGGCTCAGCCCCAGCCCCAGCCCCAGCCCTCAAACCCAGCCTCGGCCATCAGCCCTACTCAGGCCTCCACCCAGCTCCCAGCTTCAGTCCCTAGCTCAGTTTGGACCCCAGAGTCCCAGGGTGCTGTCTGACCCAGGACCCCCGCCCCCTCCAGCTGGAGTACACCGCCTGGATGCCCAACTTCCCATCGTCCATGAGGAACCCACCGATGCAGGCCAAGGGGCTGACCACTCTGGAGACCTTCATGGACACGTTGCCGGATGTGAAGACCACTTGCATCACCCTGTTGGTGCTCTGGACACTCAGCCGGGAGCCTGACGACAAGGTGCCCCGGGGCCCCGGGGTGCAGGCGGCGGAGGGGGGGGTTGCTCCGAGTACAGGCAGGGAGAGGGCTGGGGGGGGAGGCGGGCGGAGGGTGTCCAGGGCGGGAGGCAGGGGGAGAGGGGCTGCGGCAGGGGCAGGTGGGTGGCAGCTGCCGGGTTGTGTGTCCGCAGCGGCCGCTGGGCCACTTCCCCGACATCCACTTCGTGGAGGAGGCCCCGCGGAGGAGCATTGAGACGCTGCGGCGGCGCCTGGCCCAGATCTCGCACAACATCCGCCAGCGGAACAAGTGCCTCCCCATCCCCTACTACTACCTGGACCCAGTGCTGATAGAGAACAGCATTTCCATCTAGGCCGCTCCCCCGGCCTCGCCTCTCCCCGCCGGCGCCTGTTTTCAAAAAAAAAAAAAAAAAATCCCTCGCTATAGTGCTGGGTCTGTTGGTGCACGCGGTCATTTACTGGGGGGTGCGGTGGGGTGCGGGCTGCAGCGAGATGCCGTTCATCACTGCGGGGTCCAGGTAGGCTCAGGGCCGCAGCTCCAGGCCCCGGGTCCGCCCTGATGTCCCGTGAGATCCAGGCTAGAAGGCTCTGGAAGGTGGTGATGTTCCCACCCTGGGCTTCTTGGTGAAGTTCTGGGAGATGCCAAAGTGCTCCTGGGAACGGCAGGAGAGAAGGCTAGGACCCCCGCACCCTGCCATACCCAGCCCTGTCTTTCAACCCAAAGTGATTCTGGTTCATCTTAAGTCCCCCTACCTAGGGACCCAGACCTCCAAGGATCTTAGTCCATCAGAAAATCTACCCAAGGAGGATCATCACCTGAGCCCTGCCCACCTAGGCACTCAGACCACCCAAGACCAGTCCAACTTGAAACCTAAATTACCCATCCACCCAGGCAAAAGACCACCCTGAGCCCAGCCTACCAGAAACCTAGACCACCCAAGCCAAGCTCACTTTGAAACCCAGCCAGCCCTAAGCTCCACCTACTACGAACCCATAATACCCTACACCACACCCCATCACCTACCAAAACCTACATCACTCCAGGCTCTGCCCACGCAGGAGCCCAGCCTGCTAAGTGCACCCTCCAAGTAACCTGTCCCTAGGATCCCTTCCTCACCCCCACCCACTCTTCTGGAACCTGAGAATCGCCCCCTTTCTGCCCCCACCCTGGGCCCTGCTTATGGTTTCATCGCTGACACCCCGGAGCTACACAAGGGCACAGGAGACAGGTGTGGATGCCTCACTGGAGCTCATGAAGCTCAGAAAACCTTCCTGCAAGACTTCCCTGAGCCAGGCCCGAGGTTCTGAGTCTTTGCTTACGACACTATCGTCCGGGCACAAAGCTGGGGATCCAGGAACACGTGGTGACTAACAGCTGGGAGTCTAAGGCGCCCAGGGGTGTGGGTTGGAAGAGGCCACTGAGACCAGCTGCCCCAAGGGGGAATCTGAAGCCAAAGAAGGAAAATGGCCAACCCCGCATTGCGTGAACTGAGCTGATCTTCAGAACTGGAGGCTTTCATCACCGTGGGTGCAAACCTAGGGCCCGAGAGCCGCAGTTGGTTTGCAGATGTGTTTTGATTGGCAGCCAGGGTTTCTTATTTGTTCTTTTTTCAAGCTGAATCAATGGCCAACGCTTAAATATTAGACAATGTCAGGTTTCTCTTGAAAAATCTAAAGATCTGGCTATAGTCATCGCTGGGTCGCGGTTTGTCCCCATCAGACAAACGGGGGTTCTCCACTGGCCGCAGTCCCCGCCCACCCTCATCCCTTGCACTTGCTGCTTGCAAACGCTGTAGGCATTGTCTTCCAGCCTTTTGAGGTAGATCAAGCAACAGGGAAGGATCCGACGCCAGGGCCCCTCTGTGTTCGGACCGGTGGATTGGATCTGTCTGCGCCACTGGTTCCCAAGGTCCAGGGCTGATCTGCCTTGCTCACCATGGCATCCAGCACCAGTCACAGTTGGGGCTCATGAAGGACACGTGGATCCATTGCTCCAGCTGTGGGTGTTCATAGTGGGGGCGTCCCCGAGGATTCAAAGGGAGGTAGGGCATGAGCTGGGCTCAAAGGGGCAGTAAGTGGTTAGGGAGAGAGGGAGAATCGGGGTTCCTGGCCTCCCCAGTCTCGGTCTCTGCTGAGGAAGAAGAATGGAGAAGGGGGGAGGCAGGTTCCAGAGGGGCTGAGATACCACAGTGAGCACTGCATTCCATGTGCCAAACACAGAGCCATGTGAGGGTCATGAGCAGGGCTGTCCTAAATCCCAGTGCCTGAGGAAGGTGGTCATGCAGGTTAATGGCAGGAGATGGGGACCCATGGGGAGGCCAGACATCAAGAGCTCCTGCCACGGGGTGGAGGCCAGAGGTACATCCTAAAGAGGTCTTCTGTGAGGGAGATTCCGAAGGAAACCCCGGAGACTTTATCTACGGGGTGAATGCCCAGAAGGCACTTCCTATTCACCTGAGGTTTATTCTTAGGGCTTTAGATGTAATTCTAATAATAACCTGTAAGATAGGTGCTCTTCTCATCCTTGTTTTCAGATGAAGAAATAGACACAGAGAGGTTAAGTGACTTGCTCAAAGTCACACAGTGGGGAGAGAAGAGGAGGCAGGAAAGGGGTGTGAAATAACAGTGTGTTTGGGCAGAAGGGGTAGGGGGAGTGGACGAACAAGGTAACAGAGATATAGATGAGGGAGAGGCCAAGAGCCCTCGGGCCCCCGGGGAGCTTCCCCTCTCTGTGGCCACCCGGATCCAGAGCACATCATCTGGGGAGTAGTGGGCAAGATCCTGAGTCTCTGGGCCAGCCAGCTGGTGGGGTGGGGGGAGGGAGTGCAAGGCGCAAGCCTCTGGCCCTATGGTGATCAGCACCAGGCAGCCTGCCCGTCCTCCCCAGCAACGTTGACTGACTGCTGGCCAGAGAGCCCCCGCTGCTCAGGGCCAAAGCTCAGCCACTCCAGGGCCGCGAGCCGGCTGATGAGCTTTCCTGGTGCAAAGAGCCCAGTGTGGGCCTGTGTTGATGTCCAGGTGTAGTAGACACAAGACAGAACAGCGAGGGACAACCAGAGTCAGAGGTTAGATGAGACAGCCCGAGGGGCCCCACAGCTCCGGGCACTGGGTGGGGCGTCCTCCTTACCTGGAAGAAGGGGCGGCCCATGGGCAGCCACCAAGCACGGAGAGAAAAGAGGTCACCATCATTAAGCAGGTTCAAAACATATGAGTGACCATCTCACGCACCGGGAGCACTGAGTGCTGGACCCAGGTCTTGGCCAGGAGCCAGTCCTCAGCTGTGTCCCTGGGAAGGAAGACAGCACTGTTTGGGCCAGGTGTCTGAGTGAGCTGGAGTGGGGGCTGGTTCACGGGCAGGGTAGGCATCAGGCGGAATCTGGCTCTAGAAAGTGCAGCCTGTTACCATGCCCATGGGGCCAAATCACATGGTCCTCTTCCTTACTAGCTGCGTCTCTTCAGGAAAATTAACTAACCTCTCTATGACTCAGGTTCTTCGTCTATAAAGTGAGGTTGATGGGGGCGCCTGGGTGGCTCAGTTGGTTAAGCGCCTGACTTCGGCTCAGGTCATGAACCCAGGGTCCTGGGATCGAGCCCTGAGTAGGGTTCCCAGCTCAACGGGGAGCCTGCTTCTCCCTCTGCCTCTCCCCCTCCCCTTCCTTGTGCTCTCGTTCTCTTTCTCAAATAAATAAATAAATAAATAAAATCTTTAAAAAACAAACAAACAAAGTGAAGTTGATGATAATCATCCCTCCTTCCTTGGGTTGCTCTGAGAGATTAACTGAGTTAAATATGGCAGGGTACTTAGGCCAGCGATGGATGTGGTCGGCAAGGCATGAAGGTTTCCCATTCTGATCACTTCTAGCACAACAGGAAACGGTCGCTGGGAGGTGAGTCGACCGACCTAAGGCCGCCTTGTCGGCACATGGGGCAGAGCCTGGTCAAGGGCTCCTGGTACCAGTCGAAAGTCACCCGGATCCTGGGTTGTGTGGGGCAGAGACTGGAAGGCTGGAAGGGAGGGCGTGGAGAGGCCTTCCAGAAGGGGTTCCTTGTTTGACTGCTGGGAACGCGGTCATACTGTCAAAGGAGCATGATTCAGTAGGGTTGATTTGGAAACCAATGCAAGGTGGTTTGTTCTCTGACACTGAATATCACAACGTTCCCATCAAGCTAGAGATGGGGGAAGGGAGGGGCCGGTTGTGTTAGATGCGGTGTGGGGATTAGCAGCATGGGGTGGGGGGGCAACCTTGCGGTCATCCCGAGGGTAGGATGTGCCCCCCGGCACGCCCAGCCCTCCCAAGGCCCTGCCTTGCTGACCTGGATGGTGAGGGGCAGCAGGGGCCCATCGAACTGGGGGGGGGGGTGGCAGCCAGGAACTGGGGCAATTCGTTAATGATGCTGGGGCGGGCCCCAAGAGGTTGGCATGGCTCACCAGTTACGGAGGGCCCCTCTAGGGGAGGAGAGAAAGAGGAAGAGGAGGGCTGAGGGAGGGGACAGCCCCGTGCCTGTCCTGGGGTTGGGGCACATCTCATCCCAGTTGGCCCACAGAGGGGAGGGAGAGTAGCTCCAGGGAGCCTCAGCGGACCAGCTGCAGGGCATCCTTAGTAACCATGACAACTGGCAGGGGCCCTACAAGTGCATGGGCCTGGCAAAGAAGCAGGAGAGAGCACTCCCCACTCAGCCCTCGCTCGCTGTCCCAGAGCAACACCCCTCCCTCCAGGGGCAAACAGAAGGTGCTGGGTTAGAGAAGGCGCTGAGCTAGCTGGGAAAGGGGGTGCTGCAGGGCTGCAGGGCTGCAGGGCTGGGTGGAAGAGACGGGTCAGGGGTGGGAGCTTGGGCTCTTGAAGGCACTGGGATGGGAGGGAAGACAGGCTGGACCCCTGGGCCCCTCACCTCCGGCTCAGCCTGCAGACCGGTCCTGGCTGGTGTAGCACAGGGGTCCGTGGCTTCAGTGGTGGGGAAGCTCCTTGGGATGACGAGATGGTGCTGGACCAGGATGGGGATGAGGCCATTCAGGAACTGGGAGGCAAAGAAACACGTACTCTGCAGAGAGAGTGGGTGTGCGGAGGGCCACTTTGGCCACCCAAGCCCCAGCCTCTCGCACTTTACGGCTCTGGGGACCCAGATCTCCAGCTTCCCACATCGGTCACTCCCTGATGTTCCCTTTCTCCTACTCCGACTGGTTGGACGACTGGACTATTAAGTGGTTTCTCAGAAGAAAGGGGGTTGGAGGCTTGGGTTCCACCCTAGGAGCCACTGATCCCGCAGCCCCACCCATTCTGGGGTACATCTCAGGTGCTCCCCGATGTGATGTGCGCCAAGAGTGCATCTCGGATTTGAGTGGAATGTGAGAAAACCAGGAGGAGGAATGCTGGATACAGCAGAGCCCAGCCTGCTAGTTCATGCTTCCTGGGCCGCTGCTCTCCCGTGGTCCCCCCAATTCCTGGTGAAGACTCCCCGGGCCTGTGTGCTGGTCTCCTGCTCTCCCCTTCCCCGGGCTCGCCAGGCTCACTGGTGCGCAGTCCCAGGTCCCCGAGCCCAGCAAGGTCCTCGCGCGCCTGCTGTCCAGGGGTCCGGAAGGCCCCAGGAGACAGGCGGCCTGCAGGCGGTTCTGGGGAGACCCCGAGGTGCCTGTCCCCGCATGGGCACGCACCTGCTCTCTGCTCCTGTCACAGAACTGGGTCGGCTTTTGGCTCCAGGACACTCCCCGTCATCCCCTCCTCCAAGGTGCGCTGGGAGAGAGCTGTTGGCGTCTCCTCCTTTGTGGCTCTGTCCTGTCCCCTCCCAGCCCTGGGGGCCAGTGTCCTGTAAACCGCTCTGAGTCACCCCGTGTCCTCCCTCTCTCCATTCCTGCATCTTGTCTCTTGCCTCTTACCTTCATCCCCTCCTCAGCTCTTCCGCAGGTCCGTGGGGTGGGACATGATCTGCTCCGGGTCCACCCAGGGGAGTGAGCAGAGGCTCCAGGCACGCCCAACGGCAGGGGCGAGGCGGGGAGTGGACCGAGCAGGGCCCTGGCTCCTACCTGCCGAAGCATAATCAAAAAAATTACGAACACGATTCATAAAATTAGAATGAACACAAGTCGAAGATTTAAGTCAACTCGGAAAGGTGGAAACGGTGGTTCCAAGAATAGTTAAGGAGCTGTGTGTTTAGAGGTATTCACAGGGTGCCTCCTTTAGTTGTGTTTCAGTTTATTGCGCTTTGCAGATATTGCTTGTTTTCCTTACAAATTGAAGGTCTGTGGTAATCCTGCATGGAGCAAATCTATGGGGGCCATTTGCTCACTTCGCATCTCTGTGTCACATTTTGGTAATTCTCGCAATATTTCAAACTTTCTCATCATTACCTTTATTACGGTGATCTGTGATCAATGATCTTTGATGGTACTATTGCAATTGCTTTGGGGCGCCATGAACTGTGCCCTTCTTTGGTGTGGGTGTTCTGACTACCCAAGCGACAGGCCATTCCCCAGTCTCTCCTCTGACCTCCCTATTCCCTGAGACACAGCAAAATTGAAATGAGGCTAATTAATAATAACCCTACAGTGGCCTCTAAGTGTTCAAGGGAAAGGAAGAGTCACGCGTCTCTCACTTGAAATCAAAAGCTAGAAATGGTTACGCTTAGGAAGACATGTTGAAGGCCGAGATCAGCCGAAAGCTTGGCCTCTTGTGCCAAAGCGAGCCAAGTTGTGAACCCAGGGGAAAAGTTCTTGAAGGAAATTAAACTGCTACTCTGGTGAACACACGAATGATAAGAAAGAGAAACAGCAAGAAGGCTGATGTGGAGAGAGTCTCCGTGGTCTGGGTAGAAGACCAAACCTGCCCCAGCATTCCCTTAAGCCAAAAGCCTAATCCAGAGCAAGCCATAATGCTCATCAGTTCTGTGAAGGCCGAGAGAGGTGAGGAAGCCGCAGAAGAAAAATCTGAAGCTAGCAGAGGTTGGTTCAGGAGGTTTAAGGAAAGAAGCCTTCTCCATGACGTAAAAGTGCAAGGTTAAGCAGCAAGTGCTGAGGCTGCAGCAAGTTCTCCAGAAGATCGAGCTAAGTAATGAAGGTGTCTACACTCAGCAACAGATCTTCAGTGTAGATGAAATAGCCTTCTATTGGAAGAAGACGCCAGCTAGGACTTTCATAGCTGGAGAGAAGAAGTCAATGCCTGGCTTCAAAGCTTCAAAGGACAGGCTGACTCTCTTGCTAGGGGCTCATGCAGCTGGTGACTTCAAGTTGAAGCCAATGCTCATTTATCATTCTGAGAATCCCAGGGCCTTTCGGAATGATGCTAAGTCTACTCTGCCTTCGCTCTATCAATGGAACAACAAAGCCCGCTTGACAGCATATTTGTTCATGACATAGTTAACTGTAGAGACCCACTGCTCAGAAAAAAGGATTCTTTTCAGAATATGACTGCTCATTGACCATGCACCTGGTCTCCCCAGAGCTCTGGTGGAGATAGGCAGTGAGATGTATGTTGTTTGCCTGCCTGTCAACGTGACAATCATCTGCAGCCCATGGGTCAAGGAGTCATTTTGACCTTCAAGTTTTATTATTTAAGAAATGTATTTTGTAAGGCTCTAGCTGCCAAAGATGGTGATTCCTCTGATGGATCTGGGCAAGGTACGTTGAAAACCTTCTGAAAAGGAGTCACCATTCTAGATGCCTTTAAGGACTTTTGTGATTCAAGGGAAGAAATCAAAATATCAACACGAACAGGAGTTTGGAGGAAGTCGATTCCAGCCCTCAAGGATGCCTCTGAGGGGGGTCAAGACTTGAGTGAACATGGTCACTGCAGATGTGGTGGAAACAGCAGGAGACCTAGAATCAGAAGTGGAGCCAAGAGATGAGACTGAATCACTGCAATCTCCTAACAGAGGAGGAGTTGCTTTTTTTTTCTTTTTCAAAAGTTTTAAGTTAAATTCCAGTTATTTAACATACAGTGTAATATTAGTTTCAGGTGTACTATACAGTGACTCAACACTTCCCTCCATCACCTGGCACTCATCACGACAAAGGTGCTCCTTCACCCCCATCACCTATTTCCCCCAACCCCCCGACCCTCTGGTGACCATCAGTGTGTTCTTAAGAATTAAGAATGTTTTTTGGTTTGTCTATCTCTCTATCTTTTTTTTCCTTTTGCTTGCTTGAGTGAAATCATATGGTATTTGTGGTTCTCTGACTTATTTCACTTAGCATAATACTCTGCGGTTCCAACCATGTTGTTACAAATGGCAAGATTTCATTCTTTTTTATGGCTGAGTAGTATTCCATTGTATCTATATACCACATCCTCTTTATCCATTCATCTGCCCATGGACACTTGGCCTGGTCCCATAGTTTGGCTATTGTAGATAACGCTGCTATAAACATCAGGGTGCATGTATCCCTTTGAGTTAGTATTTTTGTATTCCTGGGGTAAATACCTAGAACTGCGATTGCTGGATCATAGAGTCGTTCTATTTTTAACTTTTTGAGGAACCTCCATACAGTTTTCCAGAGTGGCTGCACTAATTTAGAGGAGTTTCTTTTTACAGATAAACAAAGAACGTGGTTTCTTGAGATGGAATCTACTCCTGGTGAAGATGCTGTGAAGATTGTTGAAACAACCACAAAGGGTCGAGAATATTCCATGGACTTCGTTGATAAAGCAGCAGCAGGGTTTGAGAGGACCGACTCCGATTTTGAAGGAAGTTCTCCTGTGGGTCAAATGCTATCAAACAGCATCGCCTGCTACAGAGAAATCGTTCGTGAAAGGAAGAGTCGATCGATGCCGCAAATTTCACTATTGTCTTATTTTAAGAAATTGCCAGGGGCGCCTGGGTGGCTCAGTTGGTTAAGCAACTGCCTTCAGCTCAGGTCGTGATCCTGGAGTCCCAGGATCGAGTCCCACACCAGGCTCCCTGCTCAGTGGGGAGTCTGCTTCTCCCTCTGACCCTGTCCCCTCTCATGCTCTCTCTCACTCTGTCTCTCTCAAATAAATAAATAAAATCTTTAAAAAAAAAAAAAAGAAATTGCCAGTCACCCCAGCCTTCAGCAGCCATCACCCTGAGCATCTTGGTAGCCATCAACAGTGAGGCAAGACCCTCCACCAGCAAAAACATGAGGACTCCCTGAAAGCTCAGATGAGACTTAGCATTTTTTAACAATAAAGTATTTTTAATTTAAGGTATGTACATTTTTTTTTTAGATTTTATTTATTCATTCGACAGAGAGAGAGAGGGGCAGGCAGAGGGAGAGGTCTCGAGAAGCAGACTCCCCGCTGAGCAGGGAGCCCGATGCGGGGCTCGATCTCAGGACCCTGGGATCATGACCTGAGCTAAAGGCAGATGCTTCACTGACTGAGCCACCCAGGTGCCCCTAGGTATATACATTTTTTAAGACACAATGCTATTGCACATGTGTTTTTTTGTTTTGTTTTTTGTTTTGTTTGAGATTTTATTTTTAAGCAATCTCTACACCCAATGTGGAGGTTGACTTAGAATTCTGGGATCAAGAGTTGCATGCTCCACCAACTGAGACAGCCAGGCATCCCACTATGACACACTTAATAGAGTATGGTGTAAACATAACTTTCACATGCACTGGGAAGCCAAAAAATTCATTTGACTCGCTTTTACTGTGATGGTCTGGAACCCAACCCACAATATTTCTGAGGCGTGCCTGTATAGACAATTTGAGAAAGGAAAGTCGGGAGAGGATTGCTGGTTTAGACACAAAACTAGCCGAAGTCCCTAAGGGAAATGAACTATAACCCTTGGGGTTATCTTTTTTGTTTGTTTGTTTGTTTTTTTTACCAAACAGAAATCATTTGCATCTCTACCAGTCACAAGTTACGTGAACTTCTCATAGACCGAGGCCTTTATTAATAATAAATAGCAAAATCAAGGGATGGTACATGCTTCCAAAAAACTAAATACCTTGAAAGGACAGGCAGTTGTCCTTTTGACTTTATCATTGTTGGATATTTTTTCTTTTCTTTTCTTTTTTAGAGAGAGAGAGCACATGCACAGTGAGGGGAGAGAGAGGGAGAGGAAGAATCTGAAGTAGACTCTACACTGAGCACGGAGCCCGACGCGGGGCTTGATCTCACAACCCTGAGATCATGACCTGAGCTGAAACCAAGAGTTGGATGCTTAACCGACTGAGTCACTCAGGCGCCACTCCGCCTTTTTTTAGTAAGACACCTTTTTATAAGTGGTTCGCTGGATTAAACTTCTTTTTTTCTTTTAGATTTTAAAGTCTGATTGAGACTTCCGGAAAGCTCTCCCCCAAAGGCACACTGTTCCACCTTTATACCAGGACTCGGTTGCTTCACACCCTTAACAACTCTGGGTATACTTTCCTAACAGTCAGTGAGATTAAATATCTTTTCACAGGTTGGTTAAACATTGAGGTTTATTTTATGGACTGTCTTTTAAAAATTTCCTATTATGTGCCCTCTTTTCTGCTGGGTTATTCATTGGTACAAGCTCTTTTTATACTTCAGATATTTACTAAGGTTGTATATCTTACCCCTCTTTTTTATGTGCCTGCAATTTTATGCCTGGAAACGCCCTGCCTCTGTATTGTTTCATTAACCCCTTCCGCGCTAATGTCTTAGAGTCTTGCATCTCTGTTTCTACCCCTTTTGCTGCCACCTACCCACACCTTTGTCCCCCCTCCTTCCCTCGTGACTCACTCTAGCCAGTGCTGGAACACTGGGCAGGGAGTGGCAGGGGTAAGGGATGCTCCCACCCCACTTTTACTGTGCCCTACACTCCCTCATTCCCTAACTGAAAGGCTGGAGTCGGGGTGGTTAAGAGGGAGCTGCTCCTCCCCCTCTGGCCAGCAAGCCCAAAGAGGGCGGGGGTCTCCACAGCATGACTCTGGGATCTGGATGCCCAATGTTTTATTGTCCATGAGGAAGTCCCCACCCTAGGTCAAGGGGACCACCACTCTGAACTAGATTTCCCCTAGACGTGAATGTCACCTTAACAAACTTCTCTTCTTATGGCTCATCAGCCAAGAGTCCAAGGACTTGGGTATGTGTGTGAGAGACAGAGGAGAGACAGACAGAGAGAAAGAGAGAGAGAAGGAGAGTCAGAGGGGTCACAGGTCTGTGTGGTGGAGGGGGTGGGGGCTTCTCCAAGGAGGATTGGAGACTGACTGCTTGGATTTTCACTGCTGAGCTGCCTTGGTTTCTCCATTTTCTCTAGATGATAGTTGCTCCCAAAAGACATCCATTGAAGCAAATACCGGTTTATTGACTGGAGCACAATTGCCTTCCACCTCAGTAGTTCATCCCTCCATCCGTCCATCTTTCTATCTATCCGTCCGTCCATCCATCCATCCGTCCACACGTACGTACATTCAATCATTCTCCCTTTTATCCATCATCAGACAAACATTTGTCAGCTCTCTCTCGTGTGTCAGCACAGTGCTGGGCACCAGGAATATAAACGGATGAGACCCAGCTCCTGCCTTCAAGAAACTCATGGTCTGGTTGGGGAAACACACAGGTAACTGCGAAGGGGCATGGAAGGGTTTAAGGAATCGTTTGGGTATGATGTCCTCCACTCAACACCTACTTACTGAGCTCCTGCTGTGTGCCAAGCACTGTGGTGGGCAGTTATGAACCCTGTCCTCATGAGTATGCAGTCTAGGGATCAAGGGGAGGAGGGGCTCATGTCTTCTGGAGCATGCCTCCAAGGTAGCCTCAAGGGCGAGGGAAGGATGAGGGAGGCACCCCAGCTCCCAACTGCCTCATCGTGGAAGTGACATACATTGCTTCCTCCACGATCCATTGGCCGGCATCGGTCATATGGCCCCAACCTGAGCTATTTAGTGAGCTCAAGCTTTCCGCCACAGCAGCTAATGGTTTCTTTTTTTTTTTTTTTTTTTTTAAAGGTTTTATTTATTTATTTATTAGAGAGCGAGCGAGAGAGAAACAGCATGAGAGGGGGGAAGGTCAGAGGGAGAAGCAGGCTCCCCGCCGAGCCGGGAGCCCGATGTGGGACTCGATCCCAGGACTCCGGGATCATGACCTGAGCCGAAGGCAGTCGCTCAACCGACTGAGCCACCCAGGCGCCCCGCAGCTAATGGTTTCTGCCCCTCCGAGTCAAGTCCGACAGGCCTGTCCTCATGGAATTTGCATACTGAAGCTAAGAATTCAAAGACAAAAGGTGGTAGGAGCTTGGTCATTCTGACAGCAGCGCCTGAGGATGCTGTGCATTGGGTCCTGTGCCCAGAGCCTCCTTGGGTCCTTCCCGAGGATGGTGTGTAATGCTTTTTTTTTTTTTAATCCCTTGAGACTCAGTTTCTTCTCCACTTTTATTGCTTTTATCACTTAAGTTATCAGGAATTGTCTTCTGTTGCTTGAAGCCAAAGAGTTTAAGAGCTCTATATCTCTATATCTCTGGCTCATCTGGGGCATACAATCTCACCTGGGGAGCTGCCCTCTAGCATTTCCTAGAGCATCGCTCTCTCTCAGTGGTCGTGTTTGTGTAGCGATTCAAATACCTATCGCGTTCTGTCCGCACTGTTTTATAAAACTTAGCGAACCTCAAAAACCAAACCTACAATATGACGCAGAGGTGGAAACCATTAGGTGAATTCCAAAGGGAGCCATTTTGGCCTTAATGGATGACTCTTGATTTGGGACAAGAAGAAAGAAGAACAGAAGGGAAGAATGTGTATGCAGTGTTGGAATTCCATCACTGAGGACAGAATCTGGAAGGCAACATAGGATTATTATGGCTCTGCTATTTTCTAATTCTCTGGAAATGGGAACCTGCTTTATAATATGCAAGCTTTTTTGTCCAACTTTGGAACAAGTTTTTAGGAAAGCGTATGTGGGTACTGCCCAGACAGTTGTCAACTTCCTTCTGCCCTGCTTCTGGTGGCCCCTTCTTAGTGGGTTGTTCATTTTTATAGCTGAGACCATAGGTCACTATCAACCTCTTGGGCTATTTTTCGACCTGCCAGGAGGGCCGCCCTGCATCAGGCGACCATTACACTCAGCTGTGGTCAGTGGGATCAGCGGGTATCAGGGGATTCCCCCCCCCCATCATAATGTAATGCAAAAATGCAAAGCAACACAAAGTCATAAAACCCTTTAAGGGAACTGTGGGTGTTTGAGCACTTTGAAGCTCAGTGTCTTCAAAACGTACGGTACGGTGGTGCTGTTCTTTGGGGCCTTTTGTTTCTCTGTTTTGTTTCTGTTGTTTTGTGGTGTGTGGGGTGAGTTCCGTGTGGTTTGGTTGTCCCAGGAGAGGCATATGGGGGCCTGGTTTTATGGGGTCCAAAGGATGCCTCAGAGCACCCTGTTCTCCAGGGGATTTAGATGGATACGCTGTTTTCAATGAGCAGAGGGTCCAGGTAGGTGTAGGGCAGTGACGGCCTCCGGTTCCGCTCCCGGATATCCTTTGAGATCTGGGCCAGGCGGCTCTGGAAGGCGGTGATGCTCTGCTGAGGAGCCTCCTCCGTGAAGTGCTCCTCTGGGTAGGTGCCCAGGGGCCGCTGGGAACCAACCACAAGTTGAGTGAAGGGGCTGCTCAGCAGCTGGGACCCCAGTTAGCTGTCCACCCCGGGGACCTGGAAGTAGCCTCCCTCCGAGCCTCAGCCCTATCCCTCCCTTTAGGCAATGAGGGTCACTGCAGGCAGCTCTTGGGGACTGAAAGCTCAAGTCAGAGTTTTCCAAGGGGAGTCCCCACCCCCCAGCGTGATCCCCTTGCAGCTAGGGTGACTCTGCCTGAACTCATTTGATCATTTGACCCTCCTGGTGAGATGTCCAACGTTCATGTGTCCCCCTGGGAAGGTTCAGTGGGTGAAGAGACCCAGCGTCTTGAAGGCAGGGTGGGGTCTGTGCCAGAGAAGGGAAAGGACACCCCCTCACACACCCCAGAGCTGGCCTGGCCTGGCCCCCAGCCCCACACTCACTTGGTCCCCAGGCTCCTTGCTCAGCAGCCAGAGGGCAATGATAATGTCACATGTGGCATTGACCGGCGGGAGGGTGGCTAGAAACCCCTCGGGCGTTGTCTGGCCTTTGCAGGTGTGGGGTGGCAGCTGCATGGTGGGAGGCAGGTTGGGCATCCAGACACAGGAGTCAAACTGAAAGCCAAGAAGGCAACGTTGAGTCCTAGGAGCCCGGCCCCCCTCCGTACCCCCGTCCCGGCACCGACCGTTCTCACCTGCCCGGCACTGATAGCGTAGTGCTTGGCTGAGCAGTTGAAGATGACCATGGTGACGTACTGGACCAGGGCTTCCCGGGTCTCCAGCGCGGAGGGCACACCTGCGGGGGGAGGGGGGCCAGGCATGCGGCTGCCAGGGTCCTCAGGACCCCGCTGCAGGGGACTGAGAGTGGGGTCCAAGGGCTGGGGTCCCCGTACCTGAGCTCTCCCTGCCCAGGAAGCCCTCCGAGAAGATCTCCCACACCCAGGCTTGGAGTTCATGGTCATCATGCACCGATGCATCACTTGGGTAGTAGATGTTGATTATTTCGGAGACAAAGCTGCAAGGTGCACTGGGTTCAGTCCCGACTTTTGACCCTGACCCTCCCTCCCTGAGGAGCAACACGGCTCAGTGTCATTCATGTCCAGCCCCCCTCCTTGTCGGGAGCCTCCCTGGGCCCTCCCGCTCCTCCCCCATCTTCTTGCCTCCCCCACCCCCCGGCTCGTTGGGGATGGCCACCTCACCTCTCCACTGCACCCCAGATCTGCAACCCGTCATCCTAGTAGTAAGTAATTCGGGATGTCTTCGACTCCTCGGGCCTGGATATCCTCGGGCAGACACAGGACGGAATAGCTCAGCTGTTCCATGTTCCTCTGTATCAGCTCCGAGAAGCCTCCAACGCCAATGCCTGTGGACTGGGAGACAGAACTCCTGGGTGCCGGAGCGCTGGCCCCAGGCAGCGCTGGCGGGAGACACGGGGACGCTCCCATCGCCACCCTCCCTGAAGCAGACTTACCCTGTCCACCACCTGCCCCGGGGCGATGAACAGCTCGCAGGCAAGAGTGTTGGTATGCAGGGTGTACCGAGTGTGGGGGATCAACAGCTGTAAGGGTCGGAGAAGACACAGGTGGGTGAGGTCTGGGGCCAGAGAGGCACCAAGTCTTATAAATTACCCATGGAAAGAGATGACAGCGACAAGAGGACCAGCCGGGGACAGGGATCAGGGCCCCAGACCTCGTGCCGGGGCTGGGCTTCCACCGGCATCCTGTGCTATGACCCGGGCCTGGCGCCTTCCTCTCTCCGGGCAAATGAGGAGGCTGATCTGGAGGAGCACTACGAGCCCCCCGGCTCTGGCATCCTGTGATTTACTAACCCGTGTGCAGGCAAAGCACCATGAAAAGCGGGGCCGGCAGAGCAAAATGGAACCATCCCCGCAGAGTACCAGGCCCTGGGAGCTGCCGAGGGTCAGAAACAATCAGCCTGGACTGGAGAGGATAGAAAAGGTCCTGCGTCTGGGACTCAGGAGCCTGCCTCAGTAAGAATCAGAGAATCCAAAGAGCCGTGGACCCCGCCTGCATGGGAGAAATTCCTGCCCTTCGGAGAAGAGATGCCCCAGGTCCCTGGGGAAAAGCAATCTGGGCCATCTGAAGGCTTAGCGGAGCCCAGGTTAGAGACGCGGGTCTCCGTCCCAGGGTTCCCTCGTCCCTTCTGCAAGCAACCTGCTGTTCCCTCAAAGCCAAGGGCGCACTCTGACATCTGCCTTAGATCTTGCCTAGGAACGGGGCTTCTGGACGGCGGCTGGCTGTCCCTCTGCTCTCCCCTAAGAAGTTCCAAGCAGCCCCCTTCCTCCCGCCAGCCCCTGCACCCCTCGCCCCGGCTCAGGGCCTGTGGCAAAGCAGGCTGCCAGGGAGGGAGTGCTGCAGCAGGATGGGGGCTCTGCGCCTGGAGGGAGGGGGCCACGGGGCCCAGGCCGCTGAGCACGCCCGGGGTGCAGGGACACAGTGTGGGCCACGTTGCCGAGCCACGGACCTTGAAGAGTGGATGGCAGTGAGGCAGCTGGTGCAGCGTGGCCAAGGCGAACACCTCAGGCAGCAGGTGCGCGTGCAACAGGTGCGTGACAGCCTCGTGGACGGAGAATTCGGCGTTCCGCACCCACGTCTTGGCCAGCAACCAGTCCCACTTGTTGTCGCCGGGCAGGAAGATGGGGCTGTCGGGCCCCGGGGTCTGGCTGAGCTGTAGGAGGAGCCGTTGTGGGGAGAGGTGGCCATGGGGTGTCTGCGGGGCCCCTCCGTCAAACCCCTCCCTCCCCCTGCCCTGCCGCTGACCTGGATGGCAAGGGGCAGCAGCGGCCCTCCCCCGGGGCGCTGGAACAGCAGGGTCATCGGAGCCGCGGAGAACTGGGGCCTCCCATTCACGACGTTGGTGTGGATGCCAGAGAGGATGCCATGATCCACCAGGAACAGGGAGCCCCTCTGCAGGAGGGAGAGGGGGAGCAGGGGCTGCCTCTAACGGATGCAGGGGCGGGGCGGGGAGAGGACTCAGGGCCGGGGAAATGCGTCTGCCTGGGAGAGGGCGCTGTTGGCGCGCAGCACAAGGAGGTCCTTAGGCACTAAGAAGGCGGGCCTCTCCAGCAGGGGACGGCCCCAAGGCACCGGGACGGCGGTGTGCAGGGCCTGGACCCCGAGCCCCTCACCTCCAGCTCAGCCTGCAGACTGGTCCCAGGGCCCAGCACGGGGGCCACCATGTCATCAGTGATGGGGAAGTTCTCTGGCAGGTGGCGACAGCGGTGGATCAGGACAGGGTTGAGGCCTTTCAGGAACTGGGAGGCGAAGAAGGCGTCCTCCTGCCAGTGTTTAAACACGTACTGGGGGGGGGGGGAGGGCAGCGGGGGGAGCGGGGGACCAGGTCATCTCAACATGGAAGCGCCCCACCCGTCCCTGAGCTTCATGGTGGAGTTGCTTGCTCCTGGGTCCATCCCGAGCTCCCTTCGCTTCGCACTCGGTACCTTTCTCAGCCTGGGCTTCAGCCACTGCCTCTCACCAAGCAGCAAATCCGAGTCCCCAGCCCACCCGTCCTCCCGTCTACCTGACGCCCCAAGGCCAGGATTCAGCAGCCTCAAACACAGCACTGGGGGCTACGGCTCTGGGCCCTCTCCCATCGCCTGGCGTCTGGGGACCTGCACCCCCATCCAGCTGGTTGCAGGCAGAGCTGGGGACCGCTCACATGAGCTCCCTCTCCTCCTCCTCCCATCGATCCCCACTGATGCTCCATCCTGAGTAGCTCTGGCCCCACCTGTCCACCCCGTCTCTGCTGTCACCGCCCTGCTGAGGCCACCATCCTCTGCTGACCATGGCCAGGGCCTCATAACTGCTCCTCCTGCTTCCAGTCCCGCCTGCTAACACCCTGCCCCCCACAGGGCACATCTGGCTGTTCAGTCCTTGCCTGGCAGCCAGCCAAAGCTTCCCACTGCACTTGGGAAAAGCCCGAGTTCCCACCCTGGGCTCCCCAGCCCTGTGTGCCCCGGGGTCCCGTGCACCTCCCCCACTCTGTCTCTTATTTTCCCTCCCTTTGGCCAAGGCAGAGGTTTCTTTCCCCCCAGAAGGCCTCTGGTCCTTCCATCTTCAGGGCCTTCGCATTCACTGTCCCCTGAGCCGAAAACGCACTCTGCCCATTCTTGGTACTGTTAATACCTACTCAACTTCAAGGTCTCAAGAGACACGTCCCCTCCTGGAGACAGCTTTCCAGGACACACACCACCTCCCCACGGCCCACACAAGGCAAGACCCCCTTTTATGTACTTTTGCTGGGGCCAATGAACAGGTTTCACAAGGGAAACTCAGTATTTTGATTCTGAGCCTATTGTCCACTCACCTGCTCAACTGTGAGCCCGGTGGGGACAAAGACTGTGTCCACAGCCCTAACCCAGTGTCTGATGGGTCACTGCCCAGCAAATGTCTGTTGGATTAAGGGGCGTTAGAAGGTTAGGGATGCACCCAGTCTCCACCCTCTTTTGTATCTGTGGAGGAAGTAAGGTCTATCGAGGGACAGGGGCCTGCCCAGGGTCACACGGTGAATCAGTGCTTGGTTTTCTGAGGCTCCGGACAGCTAGGAGAGCTGAGGTCTCAGGGAAGAACTCAGGAGCTCCAGCCCGAGTTCCTCACCAGCGGCCGGGGTCTTGCGGAAGTTCAACATCCTTCTCATCTCGTTCAGACTCTTCCAGAGCCCCTTGCGGTCCAGCAGCCCCTTGAGTTTTAGCTCTGTAAACCTGTCAGGGGGTGTCAAGGGTGGGGAGGGGACAAGAGGCCCTGGGAGACCCTCCCCTGTCAGCTGGCCTTATCCTTCCTGGGCTCTCGAACCAGCCCCCAGGTCCCCAAGTAGCCACTGCCCCTGAGGTCATCACGGTCTCGTGGGAATTGGTGGTGGGCAGAGTCTGTGCCCTGGGTAGGACTGTGTGACCCACGTCCTTGACAGTGGGGGAGGGCAGAAGGTGGGAGCCCCAGGGCAGCTGAGGCCCAGGATCGGGAGGGAGTGGGCATCCTTACGCAGAGCTGAATTTCAGGTAGAAGCAGGAATTCTTCATGACAGAGTATTTGATGTTGAGATCCAGATCTTTCACAGACTTCTCATCCAGACAGTGGGGCCAGCCTGGCCTGTAAGTCTTCCAGCTGGAGGGAGGAGCAGGAAGGTTGTCCACAAGAAGGCTCAGGGAACCCACCGACTGGGGCAAAGGGAGAGGTAGGGCCCTGGAAGCCCTCGTCAGAGCCAGCCCCCTTCTATGAGCGAGGGTATTCCCGAGCTCTGTCCCTGCCTCGTTCCCACAGCTGACTGGTCCAGGCCTGGGCACCTAACCAGAGCTAGGCCAATCAACGTCCTTTCTGGGGAATCAGACATCGGGTCCAAAATGGAGTCACTTGTGCTAAGCCCACATCTGCAAACCAAGGCTTCATGCCTAACCTATCTGCAAGGTCAGCCGCTCCCAGGAACGTGACCTTTAACCAGTCAACCTGGAATTACTGGGTCATCGCCAGAGAGGTAACCTGCCTGATAGATCCCCACCTTTCCTCAAAGGAAGGTGATCTTGCCTGAAACAATCCGCTTTTTTGCTAGAAACTGCCTTTTCTGTCCCCATCTGCCTAGAAAAGCCTATCATTTTGCACGGCTCCTCAGAACTCCTTCTCTGCTAGAGCGGACGCTGCCTGATTCGCAAATCATCGAATAAAGCCAACTTGATCTTCAAATGGACTTGGTTGAATTTTTTTTTTTTTTTTAACAGGGCTGAGCCAGAGAGACTATCTGTCTGGATATCTGGACTACCACACGCAAACATAGGGACTGTTAGTTATGGCCACTTTCCACTGTAGGGACTGGGACCCAAAGAAAGCTGTCTACAGAGGGAGAAAGAGAAACGTGAAACAAGAGAAAGAGAGAAGCATCTAGGCCCCCAGAGACAGGGAATCACCTTGGTTTCTGGCCTCTGAGATCTGGCTACCCTTCCAGTACGTCTGTGGGCGTGTGTCCTCCTGACACACTCCCACCCTCCACCCCCACCCCCAGTCTGCTCGCTGGCCTTTTTTTTTTTTTTCTTGCAACCACAAAATCCCTGACTCACACAGATGCATCTCACAAGGGAGTTCATGAAGGCTTCAGGAACCTTGGGCAGGCATCCCAAGGGGAGGCACTTTGACTTCCATAAGCTTGAGGGGGGGCAGAAATTTCCCCAGGCCTCAGGCATCTTGATCAAGCAATCAATACAGCCTGAAGACTTTGGGTGCAATGGTAAAATCCTGTCCCCGGAAGCTGAGCACACCCCCCACCCCGCCCCAGGCCAGTCCTTCTCTTATTCATTCAGTCAGTCATTGCCCTTGGGCTGGAACTTTCGACTTCAAAGAACAAGTGGCAATTAAAGTACACTGCTCCTAGGTGGTGGCCCAACCCTGCTTCTCACACAGGAGTGTACAAACCCATTCACCCAGAGATCTTGGTGAAATGCAGGTTCTGATTTAGCAGGTCTGGCGTGGGTGGGCCCCAGAGCCCGTGAGCTCCCAGGTGATGCTGACACTGTGATCTGAGGCCACACGTCAAGGCCTGAGGCCTAAACAGCTGGAGCCCATGTAGCTGAGAGACCTGGAGCAAAAGCCTGCAGCCCGGGCTTTGGGAGCAGCTGAGTTGGCCAGAACACGACCTTTTTGAAAACCTGCCCCTGAGCGCCCTGTGGTCCCTGGCTTTGTCCGCCTACCTGCAGCCCCAGCTCCCCTGCAGCCTCCACCCCTCACCAAGGCAGCCTCTGGGACCCGCCTCTCCCAGCTGAGCCTGGGGCAGAGGAAGAGCCCTCCTCCCACCTGCCCTGCAGGATGAGTTTCCTGGGCTTGGAGGGGGGCGTGGATTTCTGCTTCCGCCCAGATTTCCGGGAGGATAAAACAAGCTGATGGATGAAAAAGGCCCAGGGCAAGCAAGACGCCTGCAGGGGTGAGGTATTCCCAGCCCTGGTTTTCCCACTCTCCCGGGGCACCAGAATGCTCCGGAAGGCTGGTTCCAACAGAATTGCTGCCGGCACCCTTGGTATTCAGCAGGCCTGAGGGTGTCAGGGAATTTGCATTTCTAAGGAGCCCCCGGATGCTGATGTTGCCCTCGGAGAGGACTGGCGGGGACTTCCGTCTGTCATCCCGGGGGAACCCAGGCTGCCCCACATCCCTTGGGTGACCCCCGCTCCCCCCCACCCCCCACCAGCACCCCACAGTAGCCCCCTCCTCACTGGTACGAGTCCTGCCTGGCCTGCAGCTCTTCCTGGCGCTGTTGCCGGAGGATGGGGTGGTCGTCTGCCCAGGAGACCTTGGCTGTGAGCGCACAGGAGCGGGCGAGGAGGTCAGAGGAACGCCCCCGCTCCTCCTCCCCAGCTGCTCTGCCCTCCGCCCTGGGTCCCCTGCTCCTCCGCAGGGGCCACACCGGCCCACCCCTCCACTCCCCTTGCCTTGCCCCCGCCCGGCTCACCGGCCCCCGCGCGCAGCGACAGGCTGAAGCGCAGGGGGGGCGCCCCGCGGCGGCGTGAGCTGGAACCAGCGGCAGAACCAGGCGTCCCGGGCCACGGCCCCGACCGGGACCGGCAGCAGCAGCAGCACCAGGCCCACGTCCTGGGGGGGCTCCAGCTGGAAGTCCTCCACCTGGAGGGGAGAGGCTTAGGATCCGAGGGGCCCGTCCCCTGCTCCCTCCTCCGCCTCCACCCCGGCCCGCAGGGCACTCACAGCGCCCGCGCTGAACTCCTTGCCCGGGTGGTCCAGGCGCAGTGGGGGGGTTTCTCCTCGGGCCCCCACGATGCTGACAGCTATTTTGTTCCACGTGCCAGCCCCGATGGCCTCCCCGGTGGACACCCTCACGCTGAGCTTGGCCATGGTGCCGGCCCAAGTCTGGCTGTCTGCTGGGCCGCTGAGACCTCTAAAGCTGGCGGCTCAGCTGGGGACACGACACACCCCGCCCCACCCCGCAAGGCGCCGGTCCCGCGCGACGGATTGCTGTCCCCCATTCCGAGTGCGCACGGAGCCCCTTTGCCACCCGGTAAGCAAACACACGCCCGGCCCAGGGCCGAGACGGGCGGGGCTGGGAGGCTCCGCAGTGCGGGGTGAGCAGGGACTGGGTGTCCTGAGGTTAGGGGACCCGGACCTTTCAGGGATGCAGGGCCACAAAGAGAGTCAGGATCCAAGCGGGGGGCGGAGATACATTTGGGCCCCTCTTTGTTTCTTTGCCTTCTTAGCCTCTAAAAGCCTCTGCAGCCCCACCTCTCCACTTTCTACAGCTCTTCTTGGCCTGTGTTCATTATTTTATTGCTGCCAATAAATAATTTTGAGAACCAACCATGTGCCTCTTACTTCCTTAGGTACTGTGAAGACTGCCCAGGCAAGACCCAGTCTTTGCCCCCTTGGAGGCTAAAAATCAAGCGCGAGAAAAAATGAGTAAGCAAAGGAGGCAGGGATGCATCGAAGGAGAGAGGGAGAGATATCAGGGAGGAGGTATGGGGTTCAGTTTGGGGGACTGACAGATTTGGGGGCTCTGGTCTGGAAATGCTCTCTGAGATGCCTAGTAGACATCCAAGCGGAGAAACCACGGCCGGGTCTAGAGCACAGGGCTGGGGTCCGTGCTCCTGAGCATCCTAGGGAGAGAATGTAGATAGAGAAGAGGGAATGGACTGTGCCCTATTGGTTCTCTGCCATTTGGAAGTCATGGAACTCGGAGGCAGATCCAGGGAGGATCAGTCAGTGAGGTACAAGGAGGACCCGGAGGGGGTGTTTCATGAAAGCCAAGAGATTGGTCAAATCTGAGAGTTGCATCAGAGGAAGGCAGAAATGATTCCTGGGTCTGTCAACAAGGAGACCTCAGAGTCTGTGCCATGGGCTGCTGAGCGTGATTAAGGCAACCAGCCCGGTTCTGTGCCGCCAAGCTCTGGCAGGCACGTGACCAAATCCCACCATAGTGTCTGGGACCCCGCCCAGAGCCTTGCTGGTGCTATGGTGGGGGCCGTGTGACCAGGAATAGAATTCCAGCGGCGCACTCCCACATACTTTACCTCCACCCTCCTGGAATCCCACTAAAATACCAAGTTTAAGGCATAAACCTACAAGGACAGGAAAATGAGTATGGAAATGTCAGCAACTGATTTAACAGACGGGAGAAGGCAGAAGCCCAGAATTCCCACTTCAAAATCCCCCAAGGTCTTTATGAATTGGGAGACAGGTGCTCTGAGAGGAGTAGAACACAGGCTGATGGGACAGAAGTTTTTATGAGACGCCATTAGGACCCCTCCTCCCCCCAGATACCCTCCCTTACCTCACACAACCAGCAGGAGACCTTCCCCCTTCACCCTCCCACAGATGTTTGGAGATTTCTTTTCTGGAGAGTTTGATCTAAAGGGAGTCTGGACTTGGGGATACCAGTTAGAGCTGAGGGTGGGACACAACATTTAAAATTGGAGGTTGGGGTGAAAGTCTACACACTGAGCAGTGGGGGCCCCAGCCCCTTTTGCTGGTTGGGTCCAAGTCTGTTGGCAGCCACCATACTGTACCCCCAAACTCCACCCACCAGTCAAGACTGGAGGGCTTCTCTCTAGAGGAACTGACCAGCTCAAGTGTCATGTGGGGTCCTCCAATGAAATGGCCCTGTTCACACACCGTTCCCAGTCAGCGTTTGTTGACTCACTCTTAAAGATGAGTGGGTGGCCAAGGATCCCCAGAACTTCCTTGAAGGCTTATATCTAAAAGACAAGGATCAAAACAAGCAAAACTGAAGGAACAGACAAGGTGGGGAGCAGAAGAGAATTAAAAAAAAAAAATTGTAATCTGTATCCTCAGGGAGAGGAGAGCCTATGGCTATAAGACTTATTGTTTCTGGGCAAAATGTTTGGATTTTATAAATCACCCATTCTTTTTTTTTAAATTGTGGTAAAATACATACAACCTAAAGTTTACCATTTTGACAGTTTTTGAGAGTGCGGTTCAGACAGCACATTCACAATGCATCACACTCAGATGCATTCACTGTGGTGTGCAACCATCCATCCCCACCGTCTCCAGAACTTTGTCATCATTCCAAACCGAAACTCTCTATCTATTAAAAGACAAAGCAAAACCATTCTCCCCACCCCCAACCCCTGGTACCCTCTATTCTTCTTTCTGTCTCTGAATTTGACTACTCTAGGTACCTTATATAAGTGGAATCACACAATATTTGTCCTTTTGTGTCTTGCTTAGTCCATTTGGCATAATGCTCTCAGGTAAGTGCCGCATCCAACGTGGGGCTTGAACTCACGACCTCAAAATCAAGAGTCATGCGCTCCACCCACGGAGCCAGCCAGGCACCCCTTTATTCATTTTTGCGGGGGAGGCTATTGTGAATAATGCTGTTATGAACACTGGTATACAAATATGTTTGAATCCTGTTTAATTCTTTTTTTTTTGAATCCTGTTTAATTCTTTTGAGTATATACCTAGAAGCAGAATTGCTAGATTATATGGTAACTCTATGTTGAATTTTTTTGAGGAGCTACCACGCTGTTTTCCACAGGGGCTGCACCATTTTTCATTCCCACCCGCGCAATGCACAAGGATTCCAATTTGCCCACATCCTTGTCAACACTTGTTCTTTCCTGTATATTTGATCATCGCCCCTTTCATGGATATGAAGTGGGATCTCATTGTGGTTTTGATCTGTATTTCCCTGATGACGAATGGTGTTGAACATGGTTTCATGTGCTTATTGGCCATTTGTATATTTTCTTTCTTTTTTTTTTTTTAAAGCAGTCAGGTTTTTTTTTAATTTTTTTTTTTAAGATTTTATTTATTTTTCAACAGAGAGAGAGAGATAGCCAGAGAGGGAACACAAGCAGGGGGAGTGGGAGAGGGAGAAGCAGGCTTCCCGCTGAGCAAGGAGCCCGATGTGGGACTGGATCTCAAGACCCTGGGATCATGACCTGAGCTGAAGGCAGACGCTTAATGACTGACCCACCCAGGCGCCCCCATTTGTATATTTTCTTTCTCTTAAAAAAAATATTTATTTAAGTAATCTCTGCACCCAACGTGGGGCTCGAACTCACAGCCCCAAGATCAAGAGTCAAATGATCTTCCAACTGAACCAGACAGGTGTCCCCATTTCTATATTTCCTGTAGAGCATAGTCTATTAATGTTCTTTACCCAAACCATCATGATTATGATCCATTGTCAGGTCAAGTTTTCCGTTTATCATGTAACTCACATGCAAGAACAACACATTTCTAAATACATTCAACATTTTTTAATTTGTAGGTCATTCTTGTGGCGTAAACCAATATTGCCCGTATGTATGTGCCCGGCACAGTGAGGCTAAGAAAAGGTAACGATGCTTTCCTGTTTTCCCACCCTAAAATGCATCTTTGGATTCCCTTTCTCTGCTATTTTCCGCTTCCTTTTCCCTTCTATAAATTTAAGTGAGTCTATTTTAAAGGCAACTTTGTGTCCCTACTGTAAATTGAAAATCAGTTTCAGTTCCCATAAGAGAAGATCACGGGAGACATGAGTGCTATGAGAAGGGTTACTCAACTCTAGGTGGGTTCTGTTTGCCGGCAGCTGGTTCCCTGTTCCAGGGAGAGTTATTCACGAGGTACTGTGCTAGGAGGATGTTAAAGCGACAGCACACCAAATTGGCACTTTCTTCCTGATGTTGTGAGGATTGACTTGTGATCCAGTGTGACCCTGCACCTCCTGGGCTCTGGCGTGGAGCACGGTTGCTCAAGACATGCCCAGTAGCCCACATGCATCGCGGTGCTTATTTAAAAAGCCACTTCCCCAGGCCTACCGACCTCACCCCGGGGAGGCAGTCTCCAGAGACTGGACTTGGGGGATGTACATTTTCAACAGGCACGCCTGGCCATTCTTCTTCAGAGCTACTGCCCTTGAGCATTTCAATATTTACCTCTGTTCTGACAGGGTCTTCTGGGAGGTGTCATCGGACCCTTCCAGATACAGAGGAGGAAATCAGAGCCCTGACGCCGAAGGAACTCTTACTCGAGGCTTAAAAAATGTCAGTCAGATCAAGTACGCCCCTGCTTTGAATTCCTGAATGCCCTGGCTCCTCCCTATCTTCCTCCTCCCTCCCTCCCTTCCCCTCTCCCTTCCTTCCTTCTTTCCCGCCTCCTTCTTTTCTTTCTTTTGAATTCTAAAATTTTGATCAAAGCTATAGATGCACAGGATTGAAAGATTTTTTTAAAAGTCGTTTATTAGAGAGCATGAGAGAGATCACGAGCAAAGGGGTGAGGAAGAAGCAGACTCCGATGCAGCACCCTGGGAACATGACCTGAGCGGAAGGCAGATGCTTAACCGAATGAGCCACCCGGCGCCCTAGATGCCCATGATTTAAAGAGACAAATAGTTCTGGAAGTGTCTCACCAATAACAGCTGTCCCCGGCACCACTCCTGCTGTTTTCCACACATTAAAGACAATAACTTTCCTCTCTTTTGGTTGATAATCTTGAAATGAAAACCTGCAAACCTTTTTCATCTCACCTTCAGATAGAATTTCAGTAGGGCCGTAGCAAAACCCAGCACTCAGTATTTACACGATTTGACTATGTGCGTGCTATTCATAGGGGAGCTTTAGAGTGAGCTGTAAGTATTTTTTTCCTTGCCTGCAAAACCGTCTGTGGCTTCTCTGGGTAATAATTATCAATTTGTTATTATTTGTATTGATTTTTAGATACTTGTATTAACTTCACTGCTTGTCTGGATCCCCTCAGCATGTTCGGGCACATCAAATACTCCCAGGCTGTCTCCACCTTGTGATGCCCTCCAGACCCCTACTTAGCTGGGCTCTCCTGGGCTCTTGCGTCCCCACCACCCCTCAGGGATTCTTTCCCCCCTCTGCTGTGCTAGCGCTCCAGTCTCCTGTACCCCATGCTTTCCTCTTTCTCGGCTTATTTCATTTCCATGGAGCATGCCCTTTAATAGCTGGCTACTTCAGGGGCGCCTGGGTGGCTCAGTTGGTTAAGCGACTGCCTTCGGCTCAGGTCATGATCCTGGAGTCCCGGGATCGAGTCCCGCATCGGGCTCCCTGCTCAGCAGGGAGTCTGCTTCTCCCTCAGACCCTCCCCCCTCTCCTGCTCTCTCTCTCTCAAATAAATAAATAAATAAAATCTTTAAAAAAAAAAAAATAGCTGGCTACTTCAGAAAGCGTACAGGGAAGGGACGAGAAGCTTTCAAGACCTCACATATCTGGGAACGCCTACAATCTGTCTGTACATCTGAGTGATAACTTGGAAGTGATTTTTGTTCAGAGTTTGGAGAGCATTGCTTCTTGGGAAGTGTTGCTATAAAGAAGCCTAAAGCCATTTGGATTCCTGGCTCTTTTTGTATGACCTGATGTCCCCTCCAGAAGCTTTTAGGATCTTTCCTTTGCCCCCCTGGGCTCTGTAACTTCACAAGGACGCACCGCCATCATTTTTTCATTGTTCAGCCTTCTTAGGAGGACTTCCCAATTTTGAAACGCGTGTCCTTCACTACGGGATTATTTCATGATTACTCTCTTCTCTTCATTTCATCTACTGTCTCGTTTTTGAACTCCGATGAGATGATTTAGACATGGGGTCTCCTGGACTGGTTCTCCAATTTCTTTTACTTTCTTCCCTCTTTTCCATCACGTTGCCCTTGGTCAATTTCCTCAACATTCTCTCCTAATCTATTGAGTTTTTTTAAAATTTCTCCTCTCATATTTTTAATTTCAAGAGCTGTTTTTTTGTTCCGCACATATGTTTCTTTTTTCTTTCTTTCTTTCTTTTTTTTTAAGATTTTATGAGAGACACAGCGAGAGAGGGAACACAAGCAGGGGGAGTGGGAGAGGGAGAAGCAAGCTTCCCGCTGAGCAGGGAGCCCAGTGCAGGGCTCGATGCAGGGTTTGATGCGGGGCTCAATGCGGGACTCGATGCGGGGCTCAATGCAGGACTCAATATGGGGCTCGATCCCAGGACCCCGGGATCATGACCTGAGCTGAAGGCAGACACTTAATGACTGAGCCACCCAGGCGCCCCCGCATATATGTTTCTTAATAGCACCCTGTTCACGTTTCGTGGGTGCAACATTTCATTTCCCTGAGGTTATTAATGCTGGGGTTTGTTCCTGCTACTTGTGGGATAGGGTTCAATCTATCTAGGTTATCTGTTGTGTAACAAACTGCCTCAAATCACAGTTTAAAATACGAAGAATTGTTTATTTTCTGATGATTTTGCAATTTGGCCAAGGCTCCCTGTAGCATCAGCTGGAGTCCCTCTCCAGGATACATTCGCCTGGGGGATGCACCGTAGCTGGGACATCCAAAGTGGCCGCGCTCACGTGTCTGTGGCTGGGGGGGGGGGGGGCGCTGCCTGGGTCTCTCTGTCACATGGTCTCTCACCATTCAGTAATCCTGCCTAGCTTCGTTATAGAGTGCCTGGACCCCGAGAAGCAGAAGCCCAAAGCTGTAATTCCCTGGTGTCTGAAGGCTTGGGACAAGAGCTGTGAAGTGCTGACACTTCACACCATTGACCGGCTCAGAGTTAACGTGGGAGGGAAAATGGACTCTTGACGGAAGAGCAAGGAATCTTTGAACACGTTTCATCAAAAAAAAAAAAAAAAAAAATCCCTCTGCTGCCATTTTACTGGAGCTTGGGAAGGGGGCAAACATCAGTGTTCATGTTGCACCTAGTTTTATCCAGAATAACTTAAAAGATCAACGTGTTGCATTCGCCCTCTCTAATTTCCCCACTGGTTCCATTCCTCGACCCCTTCTATGATCTTTCACTGTTTCCTGTGTGCTTCTGCCCACGCAGGGTGTACCTTGAAAGGGGCAACAGTTGCGTTCTCTGGGCTGTGGGGACTTTCATGAAGGTAGAGCCGTAACAAAGAGACGTGCGCCCTTATAAAAGATCTGCATTCATCTTTATTTTATTTTTTGCGTTTGCCTTATTGGTTTTTTTCAAACTTGCAAAATTCTAAAAAGTAGTGAACTGAAGGTAGGCAATTAGAAACAGTGAGGGTAGAATATTTTTTAAGAAGTTTTGCAGTGAAGGTGGGCAGAGGCATGGGGCAATAAAGGCGCATCTGAGACCGAAGGAGAGCTTCTTGCAAGATCGAGATGAGCAATTCTTCTCACAGCGATTCGCCCTCCTGGCTTCACATTGGAACTACCAGGGATGCTCGAAAAAGCAATGTTCTGGTCTCTCTCCGGGGTCTGGGTGTTAGACCCACATATTAGCAAATTTTTTTACAGCTTCCCAGGTGATTCTAATGCGAAGGCATGGCTGAGAACCACAGCCCCTGAAGCGTGTTTAAGTTGTTCAGAATGAGGAAGGAAGCTGATGCAGGAGGAAGTGCTAGTCTCAGAAGTAAAATCCTGAGGAAGCGAAAGGGTAGGGCCCAGAGGCCAACAAGGATGCAACAGGCAAGACCAGTATGAATTCAAGCAATAGGGCAATTCCAACTCAGATCGACTTTAGCAACGTAAGTGACTATTGTAACTGAAGTATCCAGAGGTGGAGCATGACACAATGAATTACCCATCTACTCTCCCTTCTACCTTCCTTCTAGAACTCAAGTTTGGCTAAGGGTAGGAAGGTGGCCAGCCCCAGTGCCGAACTGTGTCATGCCAAATGTGACCATTTTATGCTTCCTCCACCTTGGGGTTGTAATATGGCTGCTCCAGATGTGACTAAGACCTCATGTCTTTCCGTCTCTTCTCTCTGCCCTCTGCAGCGTTGGCTCCATAGAGTGTGGCTGTGATGGGGGCAGGTCCAGACCTTGCATCCTCACACCATGCCAACCAGGAGAACAGAGGTAGCCCCTGAGAAGGAGGGCTGACGTCCTCTCCCTTTTCCAAAATTCTGTCAAATGTCTTCTCACCTCCTCATTTCTCGTTGCTCTACTTGGCTTACACTAGGATCCCTGAACCACCAACCAACGTAGCCAAGAGGATGGAACCCGCAAGTCAACCAAAGGTGTATCCCAAGGTGAGTCCCACTCAACTATACTCAACTGCACAAACTACATGGCTGAACGTGAGAATGGGTGGCTTCATAAGGGAAACGCGAAGGGCTGGTACCAGGAGGAAGAGAAACAAAGGTTGGGCAACCAAGCAGACTCACAACAGGGCAGACACACCTTCTATTATAGCAGATGGGGGGTTGGTTGGGAACAGTTGCAGGAGGGTCTCTTGTCTGGGGAGAGGATGACGTGGGAATTCCTTTCTGGTTATTTTACTTTGTCACTGAGGCGTGGGCCAAGTCTTCAGCTGCGAGGGATCTGGGAACTTCTGTGTGTTGGGTCCCGTGCTGGGGCTGGGAGTGAAAGGCTAGCAGGACAAGTCCTTGTTCTCCAGGAGCTCCTGATTTGGTGGGAAAACTGCAGGGTCCAAGGGGGTATAAAGGACAGTGTGTGGATGGCAGTACTCATACCCCCTTTTCTGGTACAACCCCCTTGTTTTCCTGTAGAGAATAGCCCCTCCCCATTCTAAGTCCAAATAGATACAGTGGAGCTGACTTCACCCTCTGGCTTCAGGGGCAGCCACATGATCCAGTTCTCCCCAGACAGATTTGGGAAGAGTTTGGGAATCGATTCAGGGTTGAATAGGTGGCTTTGTCCAGGCCAGTAAGAAATCAGCCCTAGGATTTTCTGTTGTTGAAATTGTTGTTTTGGTTTTTTTTTAAGATTTTATTTATTTATTTGAGAGAGAGAGAGTGGGGGGAGGGGCAGAGCAAGAGGGAGAGAGTCTCAAGCAGACTCCACACTGAGTGCAGAGCCCAATGTTGGGGCTCAATCCCAGGACCCCAAGATCATGATCTGAGCTGAAGGCAAACGCTTAACTGACTGAGCCACCCGAGGTGCCCCTCTTTTTAGTTTTTTGGGTTTTTTAAGAGCACTTTCTTTTCCTAGAGTTGTGAAGTTGATAGGATATAAGCAAGTCTTGAAGCTGCTGCTGGCCATTTCTGTAACCATTTTGGGAGGGCCCACCTGAGAATGAAGACAACAGAGGAAATTGTACCTGAGGATTTTATAGCGACACCTCATGTGAGCACCCAGATACAACCATGCCTGTAGTGAGATGTAATACTCATGGACTCCTGAACTCTTTCAATCAGAAGAATCCTGATTAGAGCAGAGGTCCATCTCAGACATGAGAGTGGGGCATATCGGAGAAAGCTTCCTTCAGGTAAGAAGGCTCGCATTGCAATTTGTAGGATGAGCAAGACTTAGATGGAGAAGAGACGAGTGCTCTAGCCCACCTGCCACCACACCTGTGTATTTGATTCCTAAACTGAGAGCACCAGATGCCTCCCATTAATGCTCACAGCATCCACTTCCTGTCACTCATCCCCCTGAATGGGTCTCTTAAACAGTCATTCTTGTCATGTATCCATGCAACAAGTATATATGAGTCTAGACCAGGTGAAGCACTAAGTTGGATGTTGTATGGAAGGGGAAGGGTGTGTGACAAGGTTAGAGAACAGACATGGTGGATACTCAACCCCTTCCCATTTCATGCCCATGGCAGACCTTGCCAATCAATCCATGTATTTTTCTTCTTGAGCCCAGAAGTAGCCTGTGAATCTTTGTCATGGCAGCACTCAAGACAGGCACAGCCAACTGACTGGAGTTGGCATTTATGATGAAACCTATTATCATCCTCAAGGTAGGGTGTGGTCCAAGGCAACATGGATCCAGAAGAGAAGGGAGATGGGACCGAAGCACTCTAGAGACCAGGGAGATTTTAAGTAACAGATACCCATGAGAGAGAACTTGAGTAAAAAGGAGAATTTATTATAAGGACACAAGGATGGAGATACAGCTGAGCCTCAGGGACAGCCTAGAGGCAGAGACTGGAGCATTGTAGGAACTCAGGGAATTCTCTCTCTAACTCTCTTCTCCCTTGACCCATTCTTTCTCTTTCCCAGTCCACCTGGCAGAGGGAGCTGCCACACCATTCATGGATAGATTTAGAGGGTCTTGGTTCAAATTTCAAGTTCCCCGGCAAAGGGTTCTCACTGACCCAGTGTGGGACAAGGATCCACTCTTGGCCCAATTTCCTCTGTCCAGGAAGAAGGGGTCAGACAAGATGCCAGGCTGGCTGTGTGTCCAGCCATGTTGGTGGTGATAATGAGTGGTGGGGGTAGTGCAGATTTTTTTCAGAAGTATGTGAGGAAGTCTTTTCTGGGCAATAGAAAACCCTGAACAATAAGTATCCCCTATATAATACAAGGAGGTCTTCTTGTAGGAGGTGAGTTTTAAACTAGTCGTGAAAAATTAGTACAGCTTTAATTAGCAGAGCTGAATGAGCAGGATATTGTAAACTCAAACTAGCTTGATAAAATAGGGGAATATATCAGCTTATGTAACTGGAAAGTTCAGCAGTTACTGGCTTCGGGCTTGGATGGATCCAAGTGCCCACAACGTGTGTCCGGAATTGTTCTCCCTCACTATTTCATTTCTGCTTTCTTCTGTGTTGAACTGTACTGATTGTATTCTCAGACAGACTCTTCCCAAGTGGTGGCAGAGATGGTTTGCAGCAGCTGTGGCCTTCCGTCCTGCCAGCTTGGCAACCCCAGCACAAAGACCAGTGCGGTGTCCCCCTGTTACTACCTCTAACAAAGGTCCTGGGGCTGACCCTCATTGAACCCGCCTTGGTCACAGACTCCGCGAGGCGGGGGCAGGGGTTAGCTCCACACAAACAACATGGGTTGAGGGTGGAGATAGGTGGATCCCCAAAGGAAAATCAGACGTGGCTACTAGAAAAAGTAGGCAAAAACAACATCTGTCTGGGCAGAGTCCCTCTCAGAAACCACCTGTTGGTGAGTTGCTGACCTGAGGTCTTTCTTTTTTCTTTTTTTTTTTTTTTTTAAGATTTTATTTATTTATTTGACAGAGATAGACAGAGCCAGAGAGCACAAGCAGAGGGAATGGCAGAGGCAGAGGGAGAAGCAGGCTCTGCACTTCAGCAGGGAGCCCGATGTGGGACTCAATCCCAGGACCCTGGGATCATGACCTGAGCCGAAGGCAGACGCTTAACCATCTGAGCCACCCAGGTGCCCCGACCTGAGGTCTTTCAAAGCTCTTGGCAAAGGTTTAGAGGACTTCCTAAATGGAGAGGTGTACTCTGGTTATCCATGACCACAAAAGTAAGCACACCAAACATAGTGGCTCACAACAGGCAGTTGGTACCCCATGGTTTTGCAGGACAGGAACTTGGGCAGGGCTCTGCTGGGTGATTCTTCTGTTTCATATGGCACTGACAAAGATGCTGGGTCGTATTCAGGGTAGATGGGTTGGAATACAGGCTAAAGAGGACTTTATTCCTGCATCCGACAACTTGAAGTGGGTGGCTCCGAGGCTGTACCCAGCTGGGGTAGTCAACAGGTGCAGTCTCACGTGGCCTCTTCAGCATGGTGACTTCTTAACACTGAGGCTTTGGGTCGCAGAGGGTCCAGGAGGCTCTGACAGAAGGTGAGAAGCTTCTTATGATAATCTTGCCTCAAAGTCCCTGAATGTCCCTCTGACATTCCATTGGTCAAGCAAGTCACTAGGGCCAGGGGAGCTTCCAGGGGAGGAGAATGAGACCCTTCCTTTCAGTGGGAGGGGCGCAAACAAGGTCATATGTATCTCCCCAAATCCTCACAACTCACGACGCAGTGAGGGAACGACGGAAAATGGGGGTTGATTGGGAAGAATCTGCGCACGATTATCCGCGCTGCCTGTGGGAGAGTGGCTCTGGTCTGCAGGTTCTCCGGGGTGGGAGCAGAGGCCTGTGCAGCCGCTGCAGACAGCTGGGTTGAGTGGAGGGCGCTTGCTCACAGGGGCTCGGGTGAAAGAGGCCGGAGGAGCTCAGGGCCCCCGGTCCCTCGGAATCCGGGCCAGTCTGGGGGGTCTCGACCGCCTTCCTGGAGGCACAGCTGTCTCTGTGACTCCACTCCTCATTCCCCTCTCTTTTCCTGCCTCTTATCTTTTGTGTACCACGACCCCGTATTGACCTGATTCTACCCCCTCCCCCCTTCTCCCCTCGTCCTTCTAACCTCAGCCCTGTCGCCGAGCACCTCCATTCACTCCGCACATCCCTGTTCCTGTTTCCAAGACGGAGAATCCAATTGGCCCAATTCCTCTGTTTGTACCAGGTGCCTCATTGGTTACCCATCAACCAATGGTGTGGCTGGGCTTGAGTCAGGTGGTGATGCCTGATCCAATCAGCTGGGGCTGGACGAGGAGGGCCACGCCCCCCCCAACAGGTGGCTGGCCCGTGGCTGCCCTTCCGCGGGGGCTGTGCTTGCAGCCATTTCCCTGGGGTGACCCTGGGTGTGGGCTTGGAGGGCACGCAACTGCCACGTCTAGCCCAGAGGTGCTGACACAACCTGGAGAAGGGGTTCCCTCGCTCTGGTTCCACCGTCAGCTCCTCGCTGCTGTGCGAGGGGGCTGACGGCCGCCACTGCTGGTGGGCAGGTGGTGGAAGAGGTTGAGTGTGACGGAGGCCGAAGGAGAACTACTGTCTCGCCAACAGCCGTGGTCCTCCTGCCAGCCCTCCTTGTACCAGATGCCCTGGTTGAGCTCCGTCCCCCTTCCTGGGCCCTGCGGTGGGACTGCCGGGCCACACGAGAGCAAATAGCCGTGCATCATGGGGCCTCCGCACCTGTCAGGACTCTGGGTGAAAGGCCGGTGGCCCTCAGCTCTCTGGTGGTTGCTTTACGCATTTTCCGAACTGACAAATCCAAGTCATCCGAAATCCCAATCTGCTTTGGCTGGTGTGGGGAGGAAGTGGCCCTAGCCTCTAGCAGAACCTGAACTGGCCCCCAGCACTGCCTGTAGGTCCCGGGCCTCTGGCCCAACCCTACTTCCCACCAGCACCCTCCTCCCCTCCCTCCCCAGCCCTGCAGTGACCCCTCCTGTCCACGTGCTGTTTGGTCTGTTAGTCTCCTGCTTCACTGCCCGCTGGGTTCTCAAGGTCTGAGAGTGGTGCTTTCCTTAAGGTCTCCACACTCAGGGACTCTGGACCCTGGAGGATCTGCGATTCTGTACAGACTTCCTTCCTCCTGAGCTTCCTCTCTGACCCCACACTCACCAGAATCACCTCAAATCTTCACCTCACTCCTCATCCCCCTCCTCTTGCTACTGGCAGGCACTTGGCCATCCCCATCCCTGACCACACGGAGGACACAGGAAGAGATCTTTGGCAGACTCTTCTTCCCAGCGAACACTTGCAGACTGCACCTCTTCCTCCTACTTGGAGGAAGAGGCTGGACCCCCAACTCTCTAAAGCTGTTTCCATTTCTTCAGGGATTTGGTCCCATTGGTGTTTGCCTCTTTATTAACAGCATAGAGTTTAGGACCTTGGGGAAATTATAATCCTGACTATTATTTAATACCCAGGTGACCGGGGCACCTGGGTGGCTCAGTTGGTTAAGCATCTGCCTTTGGCTCAGGTCATGATCTCAGGGTCCTGGGATCAAGCCCTGCCTTCAGACTCTCATCTGCTTCTTCTTCTGGGTGCCCCCCTCACCCTGACTCATGCTCTCTCTCAAATAAATAGATAAATAAATCTTAAAAATAACCAGGTGACCTTAGGTAGGTCATATCACTTTTCGGAGCCTTAACGTTAGTGTTGATAAAAGGGAGTTATAATAGTATCTGATTCATAAGGTCGTTGACGATACTAAATGAACTTTCATGAGTAAAGTGCTTAGTGTATAGTTTCTGGCATATAGGAAGTGCCCAGTAAAACAGTGCTCCTTCCTTCCTCCCCTACCTGCTCCAAAGATGATCTCACTCCCTATTTTATTGAGAAAACAGAAAACTCCAATGGCGATTTCCAGAAATTCCCCAAATGTACCTGCTCCCAGGCCCATCCTGTCTTGCTCTAATTCTCTTACAAGAGCTTCCCCTCCCATCCAAGGGAACCCCTTCTCCTGGGCCTGGATCTCCCCTGCCAGACACAGAAGCCTGGCTCCCCCTGGTCCCCCCTTCCAGTGCCTCCCTCTCCACGCATTCCCACCCATCAGCTGCCAATGGGCAAAAATCTCTCCCTTTTTAAAAAACAAAAAAAGCTAACATATCTACTGATGCTGCCTCCTTTCTAGTTCTTGAAGGACCGTTTTAGACAGCCATGTTATCATAGGGTGTGTCCTCTGGCCTTTTTCTGGAAGGCAGTGACTCCTGGAAGGACCAGTTTCTGGGATGGGCTCTGGTCTTAAGATGTTCATGATCATCCAGTCCAACCACCTCAGTATATATGGCCGTTGCCCTGTGCTTGGGCATCAGGTCCCAGGAAGCCACCTAGATGGAGACCAGGTTGGATCTCTTCTCCAAGGGCCAGAAAGGCTTCCATGACTTGGGGCCAGTGTTGAGGATGAAGCACTCAGTACTGGGTCTCTCCTCTTTCCCTTTCAGGGCCTGCCAAAGTTGGTCTGGAGCCTTTTGCTGCAGGCCTTAAGGGCACTTCACAATCCCTCGGGCCTTGTTTCACCTGGGGCCACCAGCTGCCCAGCGAAGACTGCGGCAAGAGTTCTGGGTGTCCCTCCATCCTGGGATTAAGGCTAAGCCCTAGAGGAGGTGACTTCAGGGACTGAGGTGGAGGGCCTGCCAACAACATGGAAGAGAACCCATGTGACCCCAAATCAGACTAATTCGTTGATCGTGGTCTCAGGGAAGTTGTTGGGAAGGAGCCACATGACTTGGGAGCAGGAGTGTCAGGACTGAGAGAGGGCTGGGGAGCTGATGTGCTGGTGGAGTGTAGGGGTGGGGCAGCGCCCTGAGTTAGGTGGTTATGAACATATCTTTGCTTGACTTGGTGGTTTGGATGTTGAGGGAGACTGGAAGGAAGAGCCCTTTGCTGACCTTGCAGTTGGGAGCACATTGTAATCAAGTAGATGGCCATTTAGCTGCAGTGGAAAAATCATGAGAATTTTGTGGTATCTAACAGAAGTTCATGTTGTCCGGCACTAAGAAGCGGTGTTTGGCAATAAGCTCTGTAGCTGGGGGTGTAACCCACTCATAACGTGCCGTAATAAGATGTCGAGTGAACTTCTCCCGTGGCCATGGAAACAGTGGCCGCAACTGACACCATGAAGTACTAAGTCACCCGCATTCTACAGAGAGAGGCCAACAGTTGGCTCGGCTCCCCTCCCTTGCATTCCCATCCCAAGGGCTGCCTGAGAGTTTGAGCAACTGGCTCCCGCCAAACCCCTGCTCCCCAGGCCACCAGCAGAGGCGTGGGGGTGGGGGGAGGAGTTGGTGGGATATGGCATCTGGGCTGAGGGTTGCCCCCCCCCCCAACAATCACCAGAGTGGCAGTTCTCTGGAAGAATCATTTTTGGAGAATGGAGGTACCTTCAGGAGTGGGAGGTAGGCATCTCATTGCTGGCTGGGTGAGGCTGGGCTGCAGAACAGAGAGGAGACACGGTGTGGAGGCCTGGGGAGAAGGCAGTGATAACCCTCTCCCCCCCACCCCCAGCCCGGTCTCCTGTGGCCTGAGAGTGTGAGGAGGAGGACAATTCCCGCAGCTCCTCAAGGTGGAGGACAGAGGGCACAGGGCGAGCCAAAGCTTGGGGCTGTCCGGGCTTCCCAGGCAGCCAGGGGACACCCGAGGGGCTCTCGTCCCCAGACAAGATCGTGGGGGTGCCTGGCACTGTTGGCCTATAGGAAAACATGGCTGCTGGGCGCCTGGGTGGCTCAGTCAGTGAAGTGTCTGCCTTCAGCTCGGGTCATGATCTCAGGGTCCTGGGATCGATCCCTGAATCGGGCTCCCTGCTCAGCGGGGAGTCTGCTTCTCCCTCTTCCTCTGCTCCTCCCCTCCTGCTCTCTCTCTCTGTCTCTCTCTCAAATAAATAAATAAAATCTTTAAAAAAAGAAGGAAAGAAAACATAGCTTTGCTTTCTGAGGGGTCTTCAGTGATGAAGAAGGCTTGGGGGAAGCGGATCCCAACCCCCAAGGGACCACATCCAGGACAGATCCAAATGTTGTGGAGACATCGAGCTGATCCCATTTTGAAGGCCCTCTTTAAGAAAAAGAATAAAAAATTGGGTCGGCAGGCTTGGAAGGGGCTTGTGCAGGTAAGGAGGGACCATGAAGTTTGCATTTTCTTAGCTTTGTGGTGAGCTCACCCCTGCACATGCATGTGGGCAGGGATGGTGTCCCCAGCTGCTGTCAGCAGCCTTGGTGCCGAAGTGAGACCAGGGAGGCTTCCCTGACAGGTGACTAGTTAAGCTTCCTCTGTATTGCCCCCTCGAAGAGTGAGGGAACAGGGGTCCTAGGATCCAATTATGCCCCCATGACCCTTCCCTCCTGACCAAGGAGCCACAGTTGGGGGAGCAGGGAAAGGGACAGACATGTACCCCCAAGCCCACCCACACACCCCAGGTCCCTGACCTGCGCAGTCAGGAGCCAACATTTCCAGCAGATGGGAGATTGGAGTTCTCAACTGGACCGGCCTTTTGAAGGCACTGACTGGAGAAATGTATAATGGGTTCATGTTCATATCCCGCCGAGTTAAAACTCTTTAATCATCCGATTACACAGACAATGATGTCGGAGGTGAAATCGCGCTCTTGCCGAAAACCGTCAAGAGACATGAAACAGGACTGCCTGTAAGGTAAGTCTCTTTGCTGCACCCTGGAGAGGCAGCCCAAGGCCCAGAGCCTGAACTCCTGGCTTTGCTTCCTGATCTCCAGATTTGTCAGACATGTGGCCTTGGATGGGTTCATTTCATGGCTGGGAGCCTCACTTTTCATGTGTGGAAAATGGGTTGTCCGAGGATTAAAGACAGAACGTGGGATGGGGCGCCTGGGTGGCTCAGTTGGTTGAGCGACTGCCTTCAGCTCAGGTCATGATCCTGGAGTCCCGGGATCGAGTCCCGCATCGGGCTCCCTGCTCGGTGGGGAGTCTGCTTCTCCCTCTGACCCTCCCCCCTCTCATGTGCTCTCTCTCTCTCTCTCTCTCTCTCATTCTCTCTCTCAAATAAATAAATAAATAAATCTAAAAAAAAAAAAAAGACAGAACGTGGGGATATGCTTTGTGAATGGCGGAATCAGTGTCCCTATGAGCAGAATGGGTAAACTGTGGGACAGCATGCCCTTCTCTGAGTCCCAGGGCCAAAGGCACAGACTCAGGGATGGGTGGTGAGGTCAGTGTCCTGGGTGGAGGTGGCAGAATGGCTTTAGTTTGGAAGGGCAAGTCTCTAGGCTGAGAAGCAAGCCCTGCCCTGCGGGGAACCAAAGGATCCCAGATGTCACAACTGTCCTTCCCCCCATTTTCTACTTCCTTCCGCACTCCGGGAGCAGGGATGCCATCCGCCCCACCCCAGCCTGCCTGTCAAAGTCTAGTCACTGAATTCCTGAGGATGTCGACTGCTAGCACTGCTCTGAGCTGGGAGCACCAGTCTCACGGGCCTTGGCTCTGAGGTCGGACCTGGAGGCTCCTCCACCTTCCAGCGGCCGGGTCAGCACGGGAGTCCAGATGAGGCTACAAGGCTGTGTGCATGTTCTCCCCTCGGGTGCTAGCCTTTCCCTGGGTTGGGTTCCCGGAACTGGAATTTTCAGCACCAGTCAGAGGGCAGGGAAAGGCGCTGGCTGACTGTTGGTGGAGTCCCGGCTTGGAGGCTGTCTCCTCCTGGTCACTCAGCCTGCATTCCCTGCCTCCCTCCCAAGCCAGCAGTTTCTTCTTTTCTTTCCTGTTAAACCAGTCCAACCCCCCCACCGCACCATCAGCCTTCTGAGGACACTTAGGACTGCAAAGAACAACACCGAATCCAGTCTGGCTTAAGCCAACAACTAGCCCACGGTGTTCAAACAGCCAATCCGGCCTTAGGCCCAGTGAGGGGCAGAGGCCACGCCGCCCCTCTGTCAGTGATGCCCTGTGTCTCGGACGGCCCCGCGTCCTGCCCTCTCAGTAACCCCAGAGAAAACAGGCAGCTTCTTCACTCAGCTTCCAGCAGCCTCTGAGCACCAAGCCTCTTTGCCCCGGCCGGCAAGGCCCTGCCTGCCCTCGAAGCTATCCTGGCCGCAGAGGGATGCAGTGACTGGAGGGGGGAGGTCTGGGGTCAGCTCCACGGACACTGGGGACGCCAGGAAGTTACAGTCACCGATGCCCATCTCGAGTCATCATGTCAGAAACGTCAGGCCTGGGGCCGGGACGTAGGGCTGAGAGACAAGGGACGACCAATGGGCCGGTCACCCCCTGGTGGCTTGGGCGCAGTCTCTTCTGCCCCAGTGGCAGGCTCTTGAGGGGCGAGAGGCGGGATGTGAGTTGTGAAGTCCTGCCCAGAGATGAAAGGGCCTCAGGTTTCTACATTTGTGGGCCCCGTTCCTTTAGTCTTGGGCTCTGGCTCCCCTGGGGCCTGGTCACAGAACAGCTCTGCTCCTGTCTTCCTTCCCCTCTCCTGCCTGCAACCCAGGGATGAGGCCACACCACCCTTTTCCAGAGCCTCAGGGCCCCTGGTCTTTTCTAGAAACCTGAAAAGCCTGAGGCTTCCCTGCTTTGTCCCCTCAGAGCAGACCCCCTGAGCAGAGTAGTTGCTGGGGGAGCTGTGGGCCTCAGCTCACCTCCCTCTGCCTCGGCCATCGCTGAGACTCACCCCTACCTGAAGCCCTCCCGGGAAACGCCAGGTTCGAACGCCGCAGGGAAGGGGTGTTCGGACCGTCCAGGCCCAAACGTTCTCACACCGTGGTATGGAAGAAAGCTCGCCTTTATTTCAGTCCTCACCCGCCCAGGACCCAGCACCGTGGCACACGGCCTGGCGTCCACAGCACACAGTCCAGGAGGTCCCAGTGACCACAGGCTCCCACGAGCAGCGTCACAGATTCCCCCAAAGCGGGGTGCCTGGGCCCACTGCAGCTGGGGATGGGGAGCAGGGCCCCGACCCTGAGGAGCAGCAGAGAAAAGGCGCCGAGTGAGCCCCGGGACATGATGTGGAGTTGCAGCTACGGGATGGAAGCAGCAACAGCTGCGGGAGGGCCCTGCTGGCCATCACGGGTTGGGGCTACAGAACCACCCCGAAGGCGAGGACAGCCCCACGTGGGGGCCCCCGGCGCAGGCCAGCCAGCAGAGGTAGTGTAAACACATCTGAGGGTGGGGAGAGCCTGATGGCCAAGCCAGGTGCTCTCGGGGCTGGGGCTGCCCGCGTCCCAGGAACCACAGGGGTGAGCAGGTGAAGGGGGCTGGAGGCCGGTGGGGAGCGGGGCTCTAGGACACTGATTGGGCCCAGGAAGGAAGTTTCCACAGAAATGGGGAGACTGCGCCTCGACCTTCCCGGCCCTTCTCCCACCAGCTCTGTGAGCTCTGGGCTGGGCCTCCGCTCTCTCGACCTCTACAGGCTCCTCCCGGGTCACGTCTGCCCACTCAGGTCTCCGGACAAGGCAGAGGTGAAGGCGGGAAGGGACCTGCTCAGCCCTGCTGCCTCCACCTCTACCCTAAACTGGATTTGGGCTCAAGCTCCTCCTCCCCTAGGACTTCCTGCCCCAGCCTGCCCATGCTAGTCTTCTCGCGTGTAATCCGGTAATCCCGGGTCAACTCTGCCTGGAGGCTCCCCTGAATCACAGGCCATCCTCACAGGTGGGATGGAAGGAGAGAGGAAGGGTGGAAGTGGGGGATTCTGGGGGCAAGGAGGGGGCGGCCTGGGAAGGGACAGGGGAGTGAGGGCTCGAGTCACATTGTCAGGCCCTGTGCCAGCAACGTGGCCTGCCCTCAATCCCCGGGACCCAAGTACAGAGAAAATCTGAAGAGAGATATTTAAGAATGTACATAATTTTTTAAAAAATACTGTGTGTGCGCGCATGCACGCACATCTGGGTTTTTCTTTTTGTTTTTTTTAAACTTTAACTCATCATCTCCAGACTCCATTTAAAATGTTTTTTAGGGGCGCCTGGGTGGCTCAGTCGTTAAGCGTCTGCCTTCGGCTCAGGTCATGGTCCCAGAGTCCTGGGATCGAGCCCCGCATCGGGCTCCCTGCTCAGCGGGAAGCCTGCTTCTCCTCTCCCACTCCCCCTGCTCGTGTTCCCTCTCTCGCTGTGTCTCTGTCAAATAAATAAATGAAATCTTTAAAAAAAACCAACGTTTTTTAAATTGCGCTAAATTACTCATTCTAGCAGCACCACCTCAAGTAACCAGAAGCTACAAGTGCTGGATTTTAGATTTCTTACTCATTCGTTCTCAGCCTTTAGGAAGGAGGGTGGGAGGACTACGGAGTTTGTGGATTTCACAAGCCAGGCCAGACCAGCTCCGGGAGCTCCTGGGATCCCACCAGCAGCTACTCCCCGAGTCCTGAGCTCAAGTGAGGGGCGGGGACCATTAGAACAGAAGAGCGAAGCCCTAACATTTCTAAATGTAAGCTCAAAACAAAACTACCCCAGAGCCCAGACAAAACAAGTCTCGGGGCTGGTTTCTATGAAATCTTAGGGATTCTTAGGATCACGTAGTGACACGATTCGCCGACGTTCAAGCGCACAGAAACACTTGGAGGGAGCTCGTTAAAATGCCGATTCTGATTCGCTTCAGGTCTGGGCCCGAGAGTCTGCATTTCTAGCAGCTGTCACTGCTCCTGGCCCACCAACCACGCAGGGAAAACTACAACTCTTTAGGGGTTCTGGTTAGTAAAGGTTTGGTGCAGCCTGTTTCCCTTCCTTTACCCAAAGCCTTGAAGCCGGCTTTTCTCTGCACTTGGGCAAGTCACGGTTGTGCCCGAGTGAGGAGCCGGTTTCTGACTGGGTGGGGGCGGGGTGGGGGGGATGAAGGGAAGGATGCTGGAAGGTAACAGAGACTAATCCTCAGGCCACTGGACAACCCTGCTCTGGAGGAACAGGAGGTCTCCTCCCCCCACCTCTGGGGTTGGGGCAGCCAATCCCAGACCCTCCTTCCTGGGGCCTGGGGGGCGGGGCCTAGAAAGTGGAGAATCCCCACCCCAACCTCTCCTGATGGGCTCAGAGTCACTGGGGCTGGAGGCCCCAAGCCCAGTGGCCCGTATCCCCAGGCCAACCACGCTGATGCTTAGCTGTCAGAGCAGGGGAGTGCGGAAACCACCTAGGCCTCTCCTTATTTCATCATGGAGGGGGAACCCAAGCCCAGAGAGCGCATGAAACTTTCCCGAGGTCACACAGTGGGTTTGCAACCAGCTCCTGAAAAGGCCCAGAATCCTTTGAGGCAGAGCTGGCGAGAAGCCACTGGTTATTAGCCAGACTTTTGGTCACCTATAGCAGCAACTTTCAGGAAAAGGACCTTCCGGAATACTCCTGAGAGAATGAGGAGTGTGTCAAAGGCAAATCGCGAGAAGGGGTCATGGGGGTTCACCTAGGAAGGGGAAGGTCATGGATCAAAGTTTTTTCAAGGAAGGTAGAGGGTAGGGCTTCTGCCCTGACAGAACTCTAGAGACAGCGTTCATCTTGTCCTCTGCCGAATGCTGCTCCCTAGAGTGGTCTCTTGTGCAGTGCACGGCCTGTGCAGCCTGGCAGGGATGCCTGGTTAATGCAGTGGGGGGGGTCCGAGGAGAGGTCTCGGGTCATGTGTACAGGGGTTCTCAAGTCTGGATTCCTGGACCACTCCAGACCTACTGAACCAGGATCCCTGCAGCTGGTGCTTCCCTCCCAGGGAAAGTCCCCGGGTTTAGGAACGAGCCTGGGCTCACTCGGTCAGACCAGGGATGGGGACACCCGGCTTGGGTGGGAAGTTCAGCAGGCAGGGCTAGGCCACTAGGCCCTAAGGCTGGGGAAGAGGTGCCTGTTCCCCAGAAAGCATCTCCCAGAGTCTGAGAGGAGACTGGCAGCTGGGCTTGGGAGCAGAAGGGCAGCATCTGTGTGGGCTGGGCCTCACTTCCCAGAGAACAGGCCGGGCCTCGCCTTCTTCAGCTTCTGTCGCCGATCCAGGGGGATCTCCTCCAGACTGATGCCATGGTTGCTGGCCCTGCGGTAGAGAGGGCGGCAGCTTCAGAGAGGGGGAGTGGGAGGGCGGGGTCAGGCAGCGCAGGAGACCCGCAGGAGACCCGGAGAAGGCGTGAGGGGCGGGAGGCCAGCTCCTCACCCCGGTTGCAGGTCAGGCGGTTGTGGGATGGGCTTGTTGAAGCCGCGTCTGCCCACCAGCCAGTAGGTGTCTTCAGCGCCCTTGCCCTGGGGAAACACGGGGGAGGGGAGCACTGAGGGGGCTGGGGGGAGGGCGGGTGGATCTTGAGGTCTGAGTGGAACCCGGCCCGGGTCCAGGACGGGGCGGGGCCTAGCCTCACCTTCAGCTCGGTGCGGCCTCGCACCTCGGTCTGGAAGCCCTGGTCCAGATCGTGGAGAATCCGCACGGTGCTCACGTTCACGTGGATACGGTAAGCTGGGATGACAGGGGGGCGCGGGGATTGCGGGACTCCCCTCCCGCGTGCACCCCACCTCCCTGGCCGTTCCCCCACTGCTCAGTGAGTCGCCCCCCAGCCCAGCCCCGCCCGCCCCCACCCCACTCACGCAGCCCCGTGGACTCCATGCGCGAGGCGGTGTTGACCGTGTCCCCAAACAGGCAGTACCGTGGCATGGTGAGGCCCACCACGCCCGCCACGCACGGGCCTGCGGAGACGCACAGGGTGTGCGGCCGGGGCCTGGGCTGCGGCTGGCCGTGTTGGCGGCTGGGGGCACCTAGCACCTCGGGGGACGCTGGCACCCATCAGCTCCACCCGCCCCCCAGGGCAACACTCTCAAGGGTACCTCTCAGTCACAACGGGGGGGGCTGGTAGGCAGAGGCGGCTCCCAGACACGTCCCCCCACCGCCACCCCCCACTCCGTGAGTGGGCGTCCTGTCTCTGGACTGCGGAGCCGGGCCCCCGCGGGGCGGACCGGCGCGAGGGCCCGGGAGTTACCCGAGTGCAGGCCGATGCGGATGCGCACGGGCACTTCGGGCATGTGGCGCATTCGGAAGGAGCCCACGGCGCTGAGGATGTCCAGAGCCATGTTGGCGATCTCGGCGGCGTGCCGCTGCCCGTTCCGCTGGGGCAGCCCCGAGGCCACCATGTAGGCGTCCCCAATTGTCTCCACCTGAGGGAAGGGGTCGTGCGGCTTCAGTACTGAGCACCCCTCTCCCGCAAAGCCATTGTCCCTTGTCGGGGGACCTCAACGGGGGTTAGTGCAGGCATCCGGGGGAGGCTTCCAACCTGCGGAGCTGGCAGAAGGGACGGAGGGCTTTGAAGGACTGGGGCCAGCAGGCTGGGGGCTGGTGAAGCTGAAGGGTGCTTTGCCCCCCCACCCCCGCACACCCCACCTTGTAGACGTCGTGGGAGCCGATGATGGCGTCGAAGAGCGTGTAGAGGTCGTTGAGCAGATCCACCACCTCGATGGGCTCGCTCATGGCTGAGATGGTGGTGAAGCCCACGATGTCGCTGAAGTAGAGCGTCACCTCCTCAAAATACTCGGGCTCCACAGGTGTCCCCATCTTCAGGGCCTCGGCCACGGAACTAGGGATGGCGGGTGGCGGGGTTACCCAGACACGCCAGACGGGCTGCATCCCCACTATTCCCCTGCCCCCCCACCCCCCCACCCCCGCTCCCTCTCCCGCCCACAGGCACCCACAGCGGCAGCATCTGCGTGAGCAGCCGGTCGGTCTTCTGCTTCTCCAGCTCCAGCTCTTCTGTGCGCTCCCCGATCAGGTCCTCCAGGTTACTGGAGTACTGCTCCAGCATCCTCAGCATCGAGTCAATGATGTTCATTTTCC
>NC_138383.1:49074119-49094416 GCF_054177405.1 Leptonychotes weddellii
TTTGAACTAGCAGGAGGAGGAAGCTGGTGGGACCTGGGCTGCCGTGACCCTTGTGTGCCACCCCCCCTCCCTGTTCATCTTTTACTCATCAACCACCCCCTACCCCCCGGGGATGCCAGGCCCTCTGTTTCCACGCATTATCAGGAGACAGACGGGAAATGGGGGTTCTCCGAGGTCAGCTACTCTCAGCTAGTAATTGTCAAGGCACTGGAACCAGCCCAGCCTTTGGACTCCCAGGCCAAGGGTCTTTCTGCCACCCTGTGCCAAACATTTCTCCCACCCAGAGCTCTGTCTCCTGCTCCAAAGGCCTCCATAGCCCCTGTTCTCACTCTGCCCCCACCTAATCCCAGTCCTCAGACTACCCCTTTGGGAGATAGCCTGGAGATCAGAGATCCTGCTGGCCTGCCTTCTGGAAGCCTCCCCAGGTTGCTGACACGTGACCAGCGCAGCCCTAGCCCCAATCCCAGTCCCTGACCTGGTCGAAGATGCGGTCCAAGGAGGGCCGAAGTTCTGGCTGCTCTGCCCAGCATTGCTTCATCAGCTGGATGCACTCCATGGGCGCCTGGTCCATGGACACAGAGGGCCGACACAGTGGAGGGGGGCTCCGCACCCTCTGCACCACTTCTGGAGGCACAAGGGGGCCAAGAGAAGCCACTTCTGACTCTGGCCTGATTGCTGAAGCTCAAGATGGGGACACTGGACGGGGGTTCTTTAAATCAGAGCTTCGGTAGGTGGGAAAGTGTAGTGAAGGAGGGGGTTGCTGGAGCAACAAAAAGATCTTGAACCCTGGGGGACAGGGGGCAGTAAGAGGTGATAGGCAGAACCTAACAGCTACTGCACATAACAAGAGGGAGGGTTGGGGTGATCAGGTTGGGGTGATCAAGGATCTGAACCAGATCCAACTGCTCTACACCCCCTTCTCCCGACACTGCTCCCTCCCTGGGGCACCTAAGAACCAGAGAAGAGCCTGCTGCCTCAGCTGGAGGAGCAGGTTGGGGCCAGGACGAGGACAGAGGCAACCACTGAAGTCTGCACGTCTAAGAGCCGCCCCGTCCATCCCGATGCTTGGCTCTCCACTGCCCTGACCCTTCAGACCCACATAAGGGAGGCCCCTATAATTAAGCCTCAGCTCCGGACTTTCGGGAAAAGAGGCTGGCGCTGGCGAGGCTCTGCCTAACGGCAGCCTGCCTTCTTAGCCCAAAGGCCCAGGCGAGGGGCGGCGTACCCTCGGCAGTCAGCTCCAGCATGGCGTAGGGGGCGCTGCGACACACGACCTCCTGCATGATGATGCCCAGGCTGAAGACGTCACCAGCCAGCGTCCCCCTGCGCTCCAGGGCCGGGTCGCGAAGCAGCTCCGGGGCTGTCCATAGCTGGTCTGGGGTCGGGGAAGGGGGCATGGGCAAGCGGAGGGCCTTGGGGGAGCCGGGGACAGACCCCCACCCTAACCAGGAAGGCCAGGCTCGCACCCACTCACCCACTCCCAGGCGGAGTCTGGCCTCGCTACCAGCAGCTACCCCCCAGATAAAACTACCAGAAAACCAACGCGGGTCCCACAGAAAGCGGGGTCCTCACAAATAGGCTCCACCCTTTAGGCCCCGCGGAGCTCAGAGGAGACTCCGCCCTTCAGGCACAAGCCACGCCCCCAGCCAGCCCCCGCCTCCCCAATCACGGAGCCCACCCTTCGCATCTCAGAAGTCACAAGACCTTTTCCGTGGTGGCAGCCACGTCCAGTGGCGGTGGAATGGAGAGCATGCGAAGGCGGAGGGAGGGGTGGAGGGACCCTGGAAATAATGGGAATCCTGGGGGATGCGCTTCCGCGCGCGGGGGGTAGCCAGGAATCCTACCCTCCGCGCTGGGAGGCTCCACTAACACCCTCTGCGCTTCCAGCAGTCGCCCGAGGCCGTGGTCCGTGACTTTGAGCACGAACCTCCCGTCCACCACGCAGTTCCGTGACTTAAGCCGCCCGTGGGCCACGCCTCGGTGGTGCAGATACCTCATTCCCTGGAGGGGTGGGAGGGAAGGCGGCCTCAGCCCCGCGGCTCCCTGCCCTGTCCTCCCCGCCACACCCGCACCCCCCACACCTTGATGAGGTCCAGGAGGAGGGAGGACTTGAACATCCAGTCCAGCTTGATGTCTCTGTGGGCGAGGAGGTCGTGGAGGGAGCCCCGGGTGCAGTGCTCTGAGACCAGAGCCAGCATGCCTTCCCCCGCGGCCGCCGAGCCACCCGCTCCGCCGCCGCCGCCGAGGAAGAGCCCCAGGTAGAGGGCCACGTTCTCCTGCCGGAGCTCCCGGAGCTGGGAGGGAGAAAGTGAACGGGCATTTTCTGCCCTGGAAGCAACGTGAGGAGGAGACCTGTTATTCAGGCCTGTTTCTGAGTGTCCCAACTCGGAAGATGGGATAAGAATGGTGGATGGAAAGGTCCGTGGGGCGTGGAGAGAAGCTTGCTTCCGCAGATCACGTCTCCCCCGTTCAGATGCTTAGCAGGCTTTAGCTTCAAGTTAGGACTGAAAAGACAACCTTGCGGGGGGAACCAGGACCCAGGCAGGTTCCGGTAAGACTTTGAACTGCCTGGATTTAGGGGGAAACACTCCATGGAGAAGCCCCCAGCACCAGCGCCCTCCCCTTCTGATGTGACAGCCCTTGCAGAGAGAACCAGGAAGAAGCCTCACTGCTTGCAAAGAAAGCACCAGAAATGGCTGTGCGGGTGATGGCTCAGGGCCGCCTTGCTTGGTTCTGTCACTGTGTCAGAAATGTCTGAGACTCCCAGCCTCCCCAGGTTAGAGAAGGAGCGACTGAGCAGTCGAGCTGTGGTCCCAGAGGAGGACAGCACCCCCCCACCCCCCCAGTCTGGGCAGCCTGGGAAAACGGGCTAGCAGGTGACGGCCGTCCTTCGGTCCAGTAAGGGGCTTGCTTTCATCTGAGATGCCTGCCATTAAATGGTGATTTAGCTGGTTGACCCTAAGTCACTCTGCAGCTGTGGCCACAGAGCTTCGGTCGAGGCCTCAGGGAAGGAGGCCAGGCAAGGGCTGCGTGATGTAAGGACCAGAATAAGCCAGGCTACTGCTTGCTTGCCAGCTTCCCCGTCGCTCAAGCCCTTTTTAACTTTCTGTCATTCATTCAACAAACATTTATTACGTCTCTCTAACGTTCCAGACACTGTGCCGGGTGCCAAACATGCAATGATGGAGCAGGGGAAACCCTCACTTAGCTTGCAGTCCAGTGAGTGAGGCAGATAAGAAATACGCTAGAGGGGCGCCTGGGTGGCTCAGTCGGTGGAACATCCGACTCTTGATTTCAGCTCAGGTCATGATCTCACGGTCGTGGGATCGAGCCCTGAGTCGGGGAGTCTGCTTGAGATTCTCTCTCTCCCTCTGCCCCCCCTTCTCTAAAATAAATAAATAAATCTTTAAAAAAATACGCAAGCCCACACTGAACCTACAATGACAAATCATGATAAGCACACCAAAAGAAAGAACTAGTATTATGAAGGAGCGTAGAAATCTACTTTAGAGAGGAGGGCCCACTCTCACCTTGGAGAAGGCTGCCTTGGTTGCTGGGCGGATAGCTATGTGATCCCCGGGGAATTTCTTCAACCAAACCCAGTCTCCCTGGAGCAGAGATGGGAGTAGTGAACTCGGCTTCTTTCTTTCTTTCTTTCTTTCTTTCCTTTTGCTTTGTGTGAACTCAGTTTCTTAAAACCCCACGAGGCGAGGATCCCTAGGGCCCCCACATTTCCACTGGCCCCCTGCCCCAGATACATCTTCCCTGTGACACAGAGCGTCAGGAGCAAGGAGCTTGAGGTCTGCGGGTCCACTTCACAGCTAGCCGGGAGGGAGCCCCCCCTTACATGGCTGTCCTCACCCCCTCAGATGCGCTTGCCAACAGCCTTACTAAGCAAGCCATTAGCACCACACATGTCGCTGTGACCACAGCCCTCGGCACCCTCTGTTGCCATGAGAGAGCACTGTGCTGGGAGTCAGGAGTCTGGGTAGATCAGGCTTTTTATTACAGACAAACTGCGAAGGACAGGCAGTTCCCCTCCAGGCTCTGAGCCGCCCTGTCCTCAGCTGTTGGTCGGGCTGGTTCACGGGGACGCAGCTGACGGGGTAGGAGCCTCTGCATTCTCTGTGTGACCTGACGCTTGGGAAGTCTAAATCTCCATCCCACCCTCCTAATTAGCTGAGTTCCCACAGCTCTCTCTGAGTCTGTTCACAATTTCGCCCCCATACCACCAAGTTCAGATTGGCTGACCCACAGTTAAGATCCTAATGCGCTTTTGTGCCTTTCTTTTTCCCCCTCTAAGGCTTGTTGTTCCTGAGTTTGAGCTGAACTGGGTGGCAATGCTGGGTGGGGCAAAGACTTGGGTCTGTCTTGAGTTGGGGACAGCCCTGTCTGGAAACTCTCCCGAACAATCCATGTCCTGGAAATGTCCTTTTTATGACCATGAGACCACATCCCAGGTGCCCCTCTGCCCCAACCTTTCCAAGGAGGCGCATATCCTCTGGTAACCTGAAGGCTTGGATCACTGAAGGGACAGGGCAGAGGATGGCTTCAGTGGGCCACACCGGGCTGCATGGTCCCAGTACATCCTCCCCGCCCCGCCCCCCACCCCCCGGGCAGGCCTCCAGCCTCTGAGCCACTGGGATTAGCCTTTGAGGAGCACGCATCTGGATAAAGGCTAAGGCGGAATCCTGGGGCAGGAAGGATTCACAGATGCTCCCCTTTGGGGGAACCCATGACCTCTTCCTAGAGCCCATTCTGGGCTCCTATCACCATTTTCTGGAGCCTGCAAGATATAACACAACTCCAGGAATAGAGCCGGGCCTGGCCGGGGTAAGGCTCACCTCAAAGAGACCAATGTTGGAGCTATCCGAGGGCTGGCTGGGGACGCTGCGAACGTCTGACATGCTGCGGGCGGCCAGACTCGTTCGGCTCCCCTGGACCACCTGGAGGGCAGAGGTCAATGCAAGGGATCAAAATATACTGCAGGGTTAGAGTCCTGGGTTGAGGTCAGGCTGAGTTCTGGGGATTACAGAGAGGAGGGGAAGAACTCTTAATTAGGGAAGGTGATAATGACATTACTTCCCAATTGCACTGCACTTTACAGTTTACAAAACAAACAAGTTGGTTTTCTCGGAGCTTCACGCTGCCCCAGGGAAGCAACAGGGACAGGAGCTCTTACTCTCATTGCACACCCCCAGAACTCAGACCTGAGAGGGAGCCAGGCCAGAAAGGAGGCCTTCCCAGGTGGGGGCTGAGGTGAGGGCTGGCCCAGGCAGGGGAACAGATATACACGGAAGGACTCTTGGAGAGCGGGCTCCCTGCCAGAGATCCCTTGCCTCCCTGCTTCCCCCACCTTTCGCGTGCTGCCCCCTTGCGGGTGGAGAAAGGTGATATCGTCCAGAGTCAGGATGATCTTGTTGGGGCCAGAGACCATTTGGATGTGAAGTAGCCGATGCCTGGGAGGGAAAGGATGTCATCTGCTCAAAGGGGACCAAAGTCCCTGAGAGGAGGCAGGTAGGGGATAGCGTTGGCTCAGGGAAGAGCAGCCATCCCCAAACCAAACATCATCTGGCCGGCCACCCCTTGGGGCACCGCCTCTCCCCCAGCGCTCCCTTTTTCCACTCTTGAGCGGGCTCAGCCTGCTGTCCTTGCTGCCCAGATGCAATTCTGGGAGATGGAGAGCCAAGCTCATCTCCTACCCGCCTCACTCCCATACTCACCTCACATAATGGGCCAGGAAGGCCCCCATCAGCCCCATCCCAACCACCAGGAGGAAGCCGATAAAGACGAGGCGGTGCTCCACTCCTGGAGAGGCAGTGAGAGGAGGAACGCTGAGGGCCCCGCGGCCAGGGGGAGGCGCCCTCTCTATCGAGGTATGCAGTCATGTCAAATCCTGGAGGCTCTAGCAAAGGTGGACGGGAGCCCAGAACGAGGTCTAGGGAAAGGCTATGGGTTCTGCAGAGGGGAGCCTCTGGGGATGCTAGAAAAGTTCCAAGAGGGCTTTGGGGGCTTGGCAAGAGAGAGGGTCCGCACAAGCCAGGGGGCTGAGGAGGACGTGGAAGGAGTTACAGGGCGAGAGTTCACTCTCTTTCACCAGTTGGTGGAGGGTCCGCGCTGACTGTCCCAGTGGGGGCTGGGGTGCTCGCCCTCACCTCCGTTGCAGATGATGTCTGGCTCGAACCAGCACGACGGGTCGGGTCCAGGTGCTCCTCTGCCTCTAGGGAAATGCACCGGGGTCCCAGCCGAGCGGAGGGAGCCCCGGGTGGGGTCCAGCATGTAGGTGGCGAAGAGCCGGTCCCCCGCTGCATCCGTGTCCAGCAGCACGAATGGGGGCTCCTCGGCTCCTCCCAGGGCCCCGCAGAAGCCGGGCACCTGGGCATCTTGCATGTGGCGGGCCACCGCCTCTGCGGACACCTGGCCGCCCCCTGCGGCCGCCCGCGCCCGCGCCACGCCCCCCGCCAGCAGGAAGACCGCGTCGTAGATGGTGCCGAAGAGTGGGGACACCTGAGGAAGGAGAGGATGGGCTCAGGGTTTGGGGTCACCGCCCACACACAGACGCGGGCTGACTGGCCCACCCAGCCTTTCACTGCTTCTTTCAAGCCCTCAAGCCCCGCGTGTATAGACTCTTCACACCTCGTTAGGGCTTCCCCGTGTCCCTGGGTGCGCTCTCCTCCTCTCTCCCCATTGGCTCTATCCTCTCTTTCTCTTTCTTCCCATTGGCCCTCTCCTCCTCTCTCCCCATTGGCTCTATCCTCTCTTTCTCTTTCTTCCCATTGGCCCTCTCCTCCTCTCTCCCCACTGGCTCTCTTCTCTCCCCTCTTCCTCGCTGACCTTCCCTCTTTTCAGGGTTCTTAGGCTCTTCTCACCGCTGGTTATTCCTACTCTCCATCACCAACAGCTCCTCTCTCCCCTTTCCTGTTGGTTGCCCTGCTTATATTTTTCATATCATTACCTCTCATTCACCTAAAAGCCTCCTTTCCTATCTTTTGGTTGGCTTCTCTCTTCTATTTTTCCTTCTTTTCTTCCCCCAAGGCTATCACCCCATTTCATCAAGCTTATTTTTCCAGGTTCCCATCTCTCCCAGAGCCAGGCACTGTGTAAAGTAATAGGTGATACTGAGATCTTGATAAGATAGAGTCCCTGTCCCGAGGAATCTTTCTTCTAGTTGGGGAAACAGACACCGAGGCTAAGGCAGTGCCATGGGTGAGGGTAGGGTGGAGGAGGAGAAGGCTTCCAGAAGAAGTGACCATCCTTCAGAGGATGAGTCAGAATTATCTGGGGGAGGAGAGGGGCAGGAGAGAGGGAAGAGCACACCCCGCAGCACAGAGGCAAAAGAGAAGGGCACGTTTAGGAAACCCAAAGTAGCACTGTCTGGTTGAAGTTCAAGGAAAATGGAAGAGAGAGGAAGACAAGACACCTGGTCAGCCATCTGAAGAGACCTGCATCTGTTCAGGGCGAGAGAAGCCCCGGGGAGGCTCTGAACAGGGGTGTGACACAGTCAGATTTGTCCGATTTCTGAAGTTTGAACTGATTGTTGGGTGGAGAAAGGCCCGGGGCAGGTAAGCATTGAAGCAGAGACCATTTGGCAGATTCTGTTTCAAGATTTAGATCAAAGGGGCTGTGGCCTGAACCAGGGCAGGGGCGGTGGGAATGGAGAAAGTGGATGGATTCAAATGACTTTTACCAAGTAAAACTGACAGGACTTGATGTCTGGATGTGTGTGTGTGTGTGTGTGTGTGTGTGTGTTAGGGGGAAGATGAGAGGAATCAAGGGTGACTTCCAGGGGTCTCATAGGGAGCTAGGTGGCAGGTTGTGCCAGTTAAGGAGAACTGAAGACGCTTTTTCATCACTTCATCCACCTGCCCCGCACCCCATTTCACCACTGTGACTAACTGAGTCTTTTTCTCCTCTTGTTATTGACTCTTCTCATCCTTTCTCCATTGGCTACCCCAAATCCTCTTGGAGGAGACTAGGGGTGTTGGGGGGGGATATCTCACAGCCATCTCTCAAGTTCAACCCTTTGAGTAGGGCCTTTGTGGTGGTTAATTTACTGCCCACTGACATCTAAACTCCCTTCTATCTTAGTGGTTTCCAGCCCCCTCTCCTTTCTATGACTGGTATGGAGTTAGATGGTCTGAACTGGGATTCTGGAATCTCAGGGAATCCTGGGTGTTAGCTGGTGGTCGGGAGTACGCTGTGGATCTCAATGATCATGGGAGCTCCTGGCCCCACGTAGAGATCTTCCTGCTTCTCACAAGTTGTCAAAGCTCTCAAAAAGTTATGACCACCAGATGAAGCCCCAGAAGAAACACTTCTAAACTGGGCATGGAGATTGGAGCTGCATCCTTCCTCCTTCCTGTTCTCTTAAGAACACCAGCAGTGTATTATAGACTGTGCTGGAGGTGGGTTTACTTTGAAGCAGGCTGCCAAGCATTGCAGGGTAGACTTCACTAGGGCCTACTGCTTGGAGCTGGGCCTGAGAGGTCTCACTGCCCACGTCCAGAAGCAATCCCAGTACACTAAGATGCCCCGGGCCTGAGAGGTCTCACTGCCCACGTCCAGAAGCAATCCCAGTACACTAAGATGCCCCAAGCAAGACCAGAGCCTTTACATTACCCAAGAAACTTCAGAACAGGTGGGGCCGCTAGTTAGTCTCTCCCACTGACTCCATCCTCTGATTCCACTGACCCTGTCAACTTCTCATTGCCTCCATCCTCCTCTCCCCTCTCCGGCATCTCCTGCTCTCTTCCCCCGCTCTCCTCCCCTCTTCCCTCCTCCCTGGTCCCTCTAACCTGCTCCAGGTTGAGGTCAGAGGGCAGCTCCTGGTGCTCCTGGGCCCTGCTCAGGCTGTCCATCACGCTGCTTCCCGGGGGACAGTGACGCGTGAGGGTGAGCACTGCATCGTGGGCCCTACGAAGCTGTGAGCTGTTGGCGAGCGCGGCCAAGGCCTCCGGGCCCGGGGACAAGGCGTAGTGGAGCGTGTCGAAGGGCAGGAAGACCAGGGAGCCATCGGCCAGGCCCAGCTCTTCCGCCGCCTGCAGTAAGCAGCGCTGCTCCTCGCCGCCCAGCAACACCGAGTGCATCACCATGATCACTGCTGCGGACCGACCGGCGGAGACTCCGGCTCACTGCGGCGCCCGGCTGCCCGCCGGCGGCCCTGCCCTCCTCCCCGCACCCTGCAGGGGAGCCTACCACTGACTCTGGGCCCGTCCTGGACCCTCCTCAGGGCCTCCCGGGCTCCCGACAGGTCCGAGGGTTCCATGGTGGTCACCAGGGCCACGGGCAGACCCCGGGCCCTGAGCGCGGCGGACAGCGCGCGGCCCGCCTCCACCCACAGGTCCTGCGGCGCGGTGACCAGGGCCACGCGCGCCCAGCGGAAGGCGCGGAGGAGAGCGTAGAGCGCGTCCGCCGCGGGCGTCCCGGCGGGGGCCGTCGTGCCCGCCGCCCGCGTCCCGGGGCAGCCCCAGGGCACCAGCGCCACGCCCGCCTCTTGGGCCAGGAGCTCGGCCGGCCGGCAGGCTGCGGGGTTCACCGGCCCCACGAGGCCCGAGACGCGGCCCAGCGCGGAGGACACCGCCCCCAGGGAGCCCGGCGTCCGGCACGGCTCCGGCAGCAGCGTGACCTCGAAGCGGGGGCTGCCTCCCAGCGCCGGGTCGCGGGTCAGGCGGGCGGCGGCCAGGCGGGCGGCCAGGTCCGGGCGGGCGCGCGCGAAGATGGGGTCGCAGGCCCAGGGGCCCAGCACCCCCACTGTGAAGACGGCCGAGAGGACGGAGGGCGGCAGGAGAAGCAGCAGCAGCAGGAGCCGGAGCCGGGGCCGCGGCCGGGGCCAGGGCAGGGCCCGGGGGACGCGGGGCGGGGATGGAGCCCACGGCGCGGGGGCGCTGAGCCCGGTGTCCCGAAGCGCACCCTCAAGGAGGGCGCACGCGCTCATCGCCGGCTTCTGGGAGCAGAAACGGAGCCGGATGAGCGGACGAGGCCCCCAGAACTCTCGTAGGGCTCTCTCGGCAAACCCCCCACCCCCCACCAGTTTCTCAAAGCCCAACTAACCCGGGACGTGGATCCATTTCCACAACAGCCCCCTCCCGGGCTCGGACGACTCTATGGGGATCAAGGGCTTAGCCTGGAAGCCCACCGCACTCCCCACCCCCCAAACCCCTGCTTCTCCTGCTGCCTGTTCCCCTTTTGCCTCCCCCACCACCAGAGCCATGGGGAGGGGGTCAGTGGAGACACGCCCATGCCCTCCTCAGATCCATCTGGGGCAGAAGGGACCCGAGTCCCTGCGGAGGGGCCTTTGCCACTCACCGGAAAGTCCGGGGCTCGGGCCCAGGCCCCGGGTGAGGGGTCACAGGGCAGATCCCCCTTCTGACGCCCTCCCACAGGTGTCCTTTGCCAGGCCGGCCTGGGGGGTGGGGGGGTGGGGTGGGAACAGCTGTCCCGAGTCCTTAATCTCCCCAAGCTGATTAGGGTCCCTTAATCAGGCAGGGAGGAGTTGATGGAGGATGGGGCTCCCTGGAGTGGGATCTATCCTGGCCCCCAGGCAACCAGCGGACTCTTTCTCCTCCGTGCCTCTCAACCTGGGCGCCCCCCCCCCGCGCCGACACCCAAGATGAAAGCAGCCGCAGGTCCCCCTTTTCAAGCTGCTGCCACATTAACCCTGCTCAGCCTGGGAAGCAGTAAGATGAGCCCATGGGCGATCAGTTTCGCGGGGGTGGGGCTGGGCATCTCTCCGGCTCATTCCCTCCAATCATCTGTTTCCACTTTTGGCCTCCAAGTTCAAGCCCCATCCCTTGGTCGGCAAAGTCCATACAAGACCAAATCCAAACCAGTCCGGTATCTGTCTTTCTTCTCTCATCTGCCCACACTTAGTTCTCTGATTTCCACTTCTCCATGCCTAGAAACCTGGCCCTTGGGCCTTGGGGAAGGCAGAACCCCAGGAAATAAGGGCAAGGGCTCTGGCCTTGGGCGAGCCTGGGTTCAAATTCCTCCTTCCTGACCTTGGGAAAGTTGCTTAATCTCTCTGAAGGTTGTTGTGAAAAGTACCTGTGATAATGAATATAGTGCCTGGACGACAAAGATGATTAAGACAAATTTAAAGGAGAATGTGATGGGAGACTTGGTCTACCACATATCAAGATTTATTACAGGAGCGCCTGGGTGGCTCAGTCGATTAAGCGGCTGCCTTCGGCTCAGGTCATGATCCCAGGGTCCTGGGATCGAGCCCTGCATCGGGCTCCTTGCTCAGCAGGCAGCCTGCTTCTCCCTCTGCCTCTGCCTGCCGCTCCCCCTGCTTGTGCTCTCTCTCTCACTATCTCTCTCTCTGTGTCAAATAAAAATAAATAAAATCTTTAAAAAAAAAAGATTTATTACAAAGGGTATTGGTGCGGGAATAAACAAGTAGACCGATGGAACAGAATAAAGAACACTGGGACAAACCCAGCAAAAATGGAAATCTAAGGCATGAAAAAGTGGCCGTTTCTTACCAGTGGGGAAAGGATGAGTTTTCCACAAATGGAGCTGATTAACCAGCCATCTGAGAGCAGACAGGATGAAGGAATAGGGTGTGATCCCTCACACTCTACAAAATCAAATTAATTTAAAGACATACATAACAAACAAAACTTAAAAACATGTCAGTGAACCCTTTTTCAACCATCATGGCAAAGATTGGATCGGGCAAGAATCCTCAGTGGATGCTATGCTAGCGGGAAATTGTAATGAGAAGCGGGATGTTTGCATGTCTTAAAAGATCCCCCTACAGATTGCGTACCGTTTGGAAGGAAGCACAAAAAAATAGAAAGCGTTTTATACGGTGGAGAGATTGGGCAACACTTTGACCGGGGTCAAAATTAACCGATGAGGGGCAGATAGACATCGTGTGCCTCCTGACGGGATGCCCTGGCAAAGACACAGTAGCATATCTAGACAATGATGCAGGACTGCATACCACACATCTGTGCAGAGGTCCAGTTGAGACTGCTTTCATCAGCCGAACCTAATCACGAGCAAACATCAGACAAACACAGAATGAGGAACATTTTACTAAAAACCGGGGGAGGGGACTGTATTCTTCAAAAACATCAGTATTCTAAAAGACAAATAAAGGTTGATGAATTGTTCTAGATTAAAGGAAGTAAAAAACAAACAAAAAAAAAGACGATTAAATACGATCCCTGCTCCTACTTTGGATCCTGCATTTAAAACTGCTATAAGGTTATGTGGCGCCTGGCTGACTCAGTCGGAAGAGCATGCGACTCTAGAGCTCGGGGTTGTGAGTTCGAGCCCCACGTTGGGTGCAGAGATTACTAAAAATAATGAAATAAACTTATAAAAACAATCATCTAAAACTGCTATACGGTTATATGGTTTACAGGGTTATGAAAAGGCTATGAAGTGTGTCAACATCAAATTTGTCAACTGACAAAATTGAGATATGAATGGGAGATTTGATAAAATGTATTTTATCAATGTAAATTTATGAGGTTGATGACTGGTCTGTAGTAATGTAAGAGATTATCCCTATTCCTAGGAAATATGCACCAGAAGCATTTAGCTGTAATAATAACGTATAATGTATGTCGCATACCTTGAAATAGTCAAGAAAAAATATGATATGTATATGTATTATATATGTTATGTTGCATATATTACATGTATCAAGTGATAAATGGGTAGAATGTTAACACTAGGTCAACTAGGTAAAGGGTATATGAATGTCCTTTGTACTATTTTTAGTTTTGCAACATTTTTTCAAATTATTTCAATTACATTAATAAAATATGTTAATACGTTCAAATAGGTTAATAAAAAAAAACCTTTTAGGTAAAAAAGAGAATATCTGTATCAATCCAGAGTAGGAAAGGATTTCTCAAACAAGACACATAAAGTACAAACCATAAAGGAAAATACTGATACACTTGAAAACATTAAAATTAAAATGTCTGGGGGAGCCTGGGTGACTCAAGTCAGTCTTAAAGGATCCCCCTACAGATTGCCTCCGACTCTTGGTTTCAGCTCAGGTTATGATCTCAGGGTCAGGCCCCGTGCTTAGCAGGAAGTCTGCTTGAGATTTTCTCTCTCCCTCTGCCCCTCCCCCTGCTTACAGTGCTCTCTCTCTCTCTCCCTCCCTCTCTCTAAAATAAATAAATAAATCTTTAAAATTAAAATTTCTGGGGGCACCTATCTAGCTCAGTTGGAAGAGCACGCAACTCCTGTTCTCTGGGTCATGGGTTCGAGTCCCACTGTAGGTGTAGCAATTACTGATAAATAAATAATAAACTTTATTTTTTAAAATTTAAAAATTAAAAATCTCTGGTCAAAAAAGCATATCACAAAGAGAAAACATAAGCCAAAGTCAGGAAGATAGTTGCAAAACATTAGGAAAGGGTTAGTACCCCAAATACATACTATATGAAAGAGCTAAACAACCCACTAGAAAAATGGGCAAATGGTATGAACAGGCAAATCATGAGAAAAGCCTAAGGAAAAATGCCCAGTCTTACTAATAATCAAGGAAATGCAAAATAAAACAAGGAAATATGCTTAACATCTATCAGTTGGCACAAATAAGATGTGATGGTACCAAATGTAGGGGGTGGGGAGACACAACCCCTATGTATTTGTGAGGAGGATTAAACTGGTGAGCTGTTCGGCAATGCTTGGTAGAGTCGAAGCAATCCCACTTGCAAGAACTACCTAAGAAAATCATTTATTTGTGCTTAAACAGATTTGAATAAGGACTTATTCATTCATTCAAAAAACACTCATGAATTTCTACTGTGACAGGCACTGTTTTAGGCTCTGGCAATACAACAGTGAATAAAGAGCTTAAGATCTTGTGGAGGTGGGGCACCTGGGTGGCTCAGTTGGTTAAGCGACTGCCTTCGGCTCAGGTCATGATCCTGGGGTCCTGGGATCCTGGGATCGAGCCCCGCATCGGGCTCCCTACTCAGCGGGAGGCCTGCTTCTCCCTCTCCCACTCCCCCTGCTTGTGTTCCCCCTCACGCTGTCTCTCTCTCTCTGTCAGTTAAATAAATAAACAAAATCTTAAAAAAAAAAAGATCTTGTGGAGGTGAACTCTCAATCACTATATTGAAGGATTCTAAATAAATTTTAAATAAAAAATTTTGACGTCTGACCTGTAGTCAATTCTCAAAGTCTAGCAGGTGTCAGTGTTCATTTCGATAGTCCTGGGCATCGTTGTTTTTTCTTTTTCTTTCTTTCTTTCTTTCTTTCTTTTTTTCACCTTACTTTCCATAGTGTTATTTTCCCCAAAGCTCTCCTCTTCTGACATAACATCTCAACTTGGAATCACAGATTCTCCACTCAACTCTTCCATTTCACAGATGATGAGACTGAGGCCTAGAGACTAATTTGGCTGAGTCCCTAATCTCCTGATTTTCTCCTGGGGTCAGTGAAGTGACAGGTAATGTAGTTTGGAATGAAGAGCCGACTTTTTAAAACTTTTTTTTATTGTGGTAAAATGAGCATAATATGAAATTTACCATCTTAGCTATTTTTAAGTGTGCAATTCAATGGCATTAAATACATTCAGGGTCACCAATACCCATCCCTAAAACTTTTCATCATGGCAAACTGAATTCATCACCATACCCAGGAAACAATAATTTCCCCATTTCCCCTCCTCCCCAGCCCCCCTGGCACCACCATTCTACTTTCTGTCTCTATGAATTTGACCACTCTAGGTACCTCATAAATGTGGAATCCTACAGCATTTGTCCTTTTGTGCCCAGCTAATTTCACTGAGCATGATGTCCTCAAGGTTCATCCGTACAGTAGAAGGTGTCAGAATGTCCTTCTTTTTTAAGGCTGAATAATATCCCATTGTATGTATATAATAACACATTTGGTTCATCCATTCATCTGTCCATGGACACGCGGGTGGCTCCTACCTTTTGGCTCTTGTGAACAACACTGCTGTGAACATGGGTGTACAAATATCTGTCCGAGTCCCTGCCTTCAATTCTTTTGAGTATACACCTAGAAGTGAAATTGCCAGATCATACGGTAATTCTCTGTTTCATGTTTTGAGGAAATACCATACTGGTTTTCAGAGCGGCTGCACCATTTTATATTCTAGGGGCAGAATATTTTAAATCCGTCCTGGTCCTCGTGCCAAGGTGACACGACCAGACTCCAGCCACCACACTGACCCCCCTCTTCCAGTGACCCATACCGGAGCTTGTTTATGTTTCTTGTCTGTTGCCTGCTAAATTTGTATCCAGTCTGTATTGTACTGAAGCCACGCAGCCCTCCTACCTGAAGGTTGGGGCCAGCTCTTAAAGCAGCAATTCTGCTGGAGTTACCAGAGGGCAGAATTAAATTTAAATCCAACTCCTATAAATAACCTCAGCCGCAGGTAGCACTCCCCCTCTGGAAGGTCTTGGTTTCTCTCCTCGCTTAGGGAGGAGTAAAAGGTCTTTCTTCTGGGATTTTTAGTCCCTCACCCAACACGCCCCACCCCCATAGAGTCTGAAATTTGGAGTTGACAGAAGGAATTAGAAATTGCTGTTTGCGGTAGACAAGGAAAACCACGATTCTTTAAAGTTTAAATGGGGTAAAAGGACTTTTACCTTTTTATCCAATTTGGTCTGAATCTGAGAGTAGTTGACGATACCTGGGGGAGTCTGATGTTTAAAAAATAATTCAAGTTGAGTTAGAAAAGAGTGCTGAGTCTACAATAGAAGGCAAAAGCCAGGATTGCCCTGCAGTTTGTCATAAAGAATAGTGAGGAGGGAACATAGAAATATATCATGTTTCCCTATGAAATCAGAAAATGAACTTTAAATCACCATGTTTGGGGGTGCCTTGCTGGCTCACTCGGAGGAGCCTGCGACTCTTAATCTCGGGGTCATGGGTTCGAGCCCCACATGGAGTATAGAGATTACTTAACAAAACTTTAAAAAAAATTTTTGAGGGAAAAATGAATAAATAAATCACCATTTTTGGTGGTTCTGACTACAGCAACAATGCACATTTCCTGTACCAATAAAAGCATACAAAAGTCTGTGTCTTTTTAAAAACCTTTAAGTGCTTTTGGGATTTTAAGTTATTATTTAACAAGCCTTTGCCAGGCCAAGGTTATAAGCAAATTCTCCCAGTGTTTCCTTCAAGGACTTATAGCTTCACTTTTAATGTTTAAATCTTTGACCCATTTGGAATTTGTCCGCATTAGTTAGGGATCCAACATTTTTTTCCTCTGGCTGCTCCCGGCCCGTCCTATTACTATGCACTGAGTAATGCAGTTCTCTCCGTATATATCATAAAGGACATTCCTGAATCTCTCTGCATCGATTTCTGGGCTTTCTCCTCTCTTCCATTGGTCAGTCTGTCTAATATGAACCAGGAACAGACTGTTTGCATTACTGATACAATATTTCAAAATAAGCAAAGAGTTACTCTCTGCCCCCTCTGTCATTGCTTTTCTTTTCCAGAATTTTCCTGGCTATTCTTAAGCATTCCTTTTTTAACATAGCCTTTACGATCAATTCGTCTGGGTTTTTATTCTAAAACACTAGTACTTTCATTGTTATTGTAATTTTTTTAAGATTTTATTTTTAAGAAATCTCTACACCCACTGTGGGGCTCAAACTCACAACCTGGAGATCAAGAATCAGTCTTCCGACTGAGCCAGCCAGACACCCCTCATTGTTATTGTATTAAATTAAAAAATTAGTTTATGGACGATCTCTATTTTATGATGTTAAATCTCTCTACGCAGGAATATGGCATATACGCTGATTTGTTCAAGCGTGCCTTTGTGAAAAGTTTTAAATTTCTCTTTAAATAGGTTCGATATGTTTCTTATTAAGTTTATTAGAAGCACTATGTAGCAACTGAGAAGATGCTATTTTGCTGTCTTTGAAGACAGAGGAAGGGGCCGAGAGCCAAGGAGGACAAAGAATGCAGCCTAGGGGGCGCCTGGGTGGCTCAGTTGTTAAGCGTCTGCCTTCCGCTCAGGTCCTGATCCCAGGGTCCTGAGATCGAGCCCCGCATCGGGCTCCCTGCTCAGCGGGAAGCCTGCTTCTGCCTCTCCCACTCCCTTTGCTTGTGTTCCTGCTCTCACTATCAGTCTCTCTGTCAGATAAATAAATAAAATCTTTAAAAAAAAAAAAAAAAAAGAATGCAGCCTAGATGCTGGAAAAGGCCAGAAAATGGATCTCCCAGAGCTTCCAGAGAGTCTTGCTCCCAATGAGCTTAAGTGTATCATCAACTAGATTTGCTATCAAGTTCTCAACGACATACATTTTAGCTTCAATCTCCAATGATACATGTCTAGAATTTTGTGTATTTTGTTCCTTTCCTTGACAACCGAATGCACAGTCCGTCAGTTCCCCCACCTTAAATCCAAGGAATCCTCTTGTAGGGAAAGATGTTCATCTCCATCTCAATTGTATGAAGCTTATGAAAATTCTGCTCTCAGCATGCCCATGTTTCCATAAGAAAATAAATGATAAAAATGAAGATGTAGTCAAAACAGAAAGGAAGTTTGGCTGGCAGGACAGCCATTGACCCCTCCAAGTATTTGTTCATCAGCTGATATTTAAAACTCTGAATTCAGTATGGAATACAACTGGGCGGTTTGAAAGCCGAATGAACAGTTGAACCCTTGGACAGCATGGTGGGTACGGGGCTTGATCCTCATGTGGTTGAAAAATCCACATACAACTATTGACTCCCGCTAAATATAATTTCTAATAGCCTATTGTTGACTGGAAGCCTTACAATAAAACAGTCAATTAACCCATATTTTGTATGATATATGTATTCTGCATTGTGTTTTTACAATAAAGTCAGTTAAAGGAAAGAAAATACTCTTTTTTTTAAAAAAAAGATTTTATTTATTTATTTGACAGAGAGAGAGACAGCAAGAGAGGGAACACAAGCAGGGGGAGAGGGAGAGGGAGAAGCAGGCTCTCCGCTAAGCAGGGAGCCCGATGCGGGGCTCGATCCCAGGACCCCGGGACCATGACCTGAGCCGAAGGCAGACGTTTAACGACTGAGCCACCCAGGCGCCCCAGGAAAGAAAATACTCTTAAGAAAATCGTAAGGAAGGGGAACCTGGGTGGCTCAGTCGGTTAAGAGTCTGTCTTTGGCTCAGGTTGTGATCCCAGAGTCCTGGAATCGAGCCCCGCGTTGGGGTCCTTGCTCAGTGGGGTCCTTGCTCAGTCGGGAGCCTGCTTCTCCCTCTGCCTGCCCTCCCCCTGCTTGTGCTCTCCCTCTGCTTGCCCTCCCCCTGCTTGTGCTCTCCCTCTGCCTGCCCCTCCCTTCTCTCTCTCTCTGACAAATAAATTTATAAAATCTTTAAAAAAAATCATAAGAGAAAATACATTTTTAGTACTGTGCTGTATTTATGGGGGGAAAATCCGCATATTACGTGGACCCGCACTGTCCCAACCCGTGCTGTTTCAGGGGGTCTTCAGAAGGTTTCCTCAATTCCCCAAGTAGTGGAGCAAGTCCTCTCTCCGGCAGCCACAGAGAAAAGGCTAGATCGCACTTGGGGCTGGCAGATTCTTGGTCTTTCTCATCCACCTGGGTTTCCCATAGCTTGTAGAGGGTGTTCAGGGAGCACTGGGACAACGTTAGGATGCTGGAGTCCAACGAACGGGAACCCTTGCCCACCCCACAGGGCGGTGGCGAGCTCTTCTTAAATTCAGGACAGGTACCCTGAGAGCTGCAGAAAACGGGTGAAGGGCACCCACGGAGTCTCATCTGCATCCAGACCTGCTTTGAATGATAAAACCCTAGACCTTGGGTTGATGCCACCCGTGAGAGGGGACAAGAACTGGGGCACTTGCGGGAGGAAGCATATGCATCTTGTGGGCAGAATGTGGACTGTCGTGCCCGGAGAGGGGGTTGTGCCAGACACACAGTGTGACTTTGAAAGCAATAGAAGCAATATCTCCATTCCTTCGACTCTAGAAGGGCTGGTGATTATTACGGAAGGGCTGCCATGTGCTTTCTCGGGCTAGGTCATAAAAGCCACCGTGTAAAGAGTCTGAGTGCCCTGAGGCTCCATACTGAAGACCACAGAGAGAGACCCGCGTCTACGCACACAGGTGGGGAGGGGAGCACTTTTGCAGGTTTTCTTTGTAATCGGTTATTGAGGTACAATTCACAAGCAATAAACGCATCCGTGTTCAATGTACGCTTTGCTGGGGTCATGACACATGTACACCCCTGTAACCATCACCCTGGTCAAGATACGGAACATTTTCATCACCTCAACAGTTTCTCTTCTGCGAAAACCCAGCCCTTTCCCAGCCCCTGCTGCAGGCGCCCACTTGTCTCTTTCACTCTAGATTAGTTTGGTTTGGCTTGTGTGTGTTTTGTAATTGAGAAATAACTGACATATAACATTGTATTCTTTTTAGGTATACAACATAATGATTTTATGTATGTACATATTGTGAAATGATTATCACAATAAGCTTAGTTAACATCCATCATCACACATTGTTTTTTTTTTTTTTAAGATTTTATTTTATTTATTTGACAGAGACACAGCGAGAGAGGGGACACAAGCAGGGGGAGTGGGAGAGGGAGAAGCAGGCTTCCCGCTGAGCAGGGAGCCCGACGCGGGGCTCGATCCCAGGACCCCGGGATCATAACCTGAGCCAAAGGCAGATGCTTAACGACTGAGCCACCCAGGCGCCCCCATCATCACACGTTGTTAAAAAATATTTTTTTTTTTCCTGGGGCGCCTGGCTGGCTCAGTTGGTGGAGCATGCGACTCTTGATCTCGGGGTTGTGAGTTCGAGCCCCACGTTGGGTATAAAGATTACTTAAAAAAAAATTAAATAAAATAATCAACCTTAAAAAATTTTTTTCTTATGATGAGAAATTTTAAGATCTACTCAGCAACCTGCAAATACACAATACAGTATTATTGTTAACTATAGTTAACATGCTGTACTTTATAACCGTGGGACTTTTTTTTTTTAAGATTTTATTTATTTATTTATTTGTCAGAGAGAGACAGAGAGAGAGAGCACAAGCAGGGGGAGCAGCAGGGGCAGAGGGAGAAGCAGACTCTCCGCTGAACCGGGAGCCGGATGCGGGGCTCGATCCCAGGACCCTGGGATCATGACCTGAGCTGAAGGCAGATGCTTAACTGACTGAGCCTCCCAGGTGTCCCTATGGGACTTATTTATCTTATAACTGGAGTTTGTACCTTTTGACCATATTCACCCATTTTGTCCACCCCCACGCCCCCCACGCCCCCCCGTCAGCAACAACCAATCTGTTCTCTGTATCTGTAACTTTGCGGTTTTTTT